>NW_022900926.1:38932738-39026397 GCF_012274545.1 Fukomys damarensis
AAAAAAAAAAAAAAAAAAAGCAAAAAAAAAAAATAAGCCCTCATAACTTTGGGTGTCAGGTATTCTGTCTCAACAATGAGAGAAAAGTTACTAAGACATTAGTGATAGCAATTAGACAAGAGAAAGAAATAAAAGCAAAAAAAAGAAGGAAAGGAAGAAGCTAAACTATTATTATTTGCTGATGATATGATACTCTACAAGGAAGACCCAAAAACCTCTGCTAAAATAATTCTAGACTTAAATGACAGATTCAGTAAAATAGCAGGATGCAAGGTAAACACCTGGATATCAATATCCTACTATTGATTTTCATAAATAACAGATTCACTGAGAGAGAAATTAGGGAAACCATACCTTTCACAAGAGCATACAAAATAATGAAATATCTAGGAATCAATCTAATGAAACAGACAAAAGACCTCTACATTGAGAACTACACTGTGAAAAAAAGAGATAGAAGAGTATAAAAGAAAGTGGAAAAGCATCCCTTGCTACTGGATATCAAGAATCAACATAGTGAAATGAGCATACTTCCAAAACTGCTATACAGATTCAATGAAATCCTTATTAAAATCCCAAGAGTATATTTCACAGAATTAGAGAAAAACAATTCAAAATTTCTTTTAGAACCAGAAGAGATCTAGAATAGCAAAAAAAAAAAAAAAAAAAAAAAAAAAAAATAACACAGGAAAGCCCATTAGAATCACAAACCCAAACTTGAAACTACACTACAAAACTATTGTGATAAAAAACAGCATGGTACTGGCAAAGAAACAGAGCCAAACGTCAGTGGAATAGAGTAAAATACAGACACAACTCCAGACATACTCAACTATCTTTAACAAAGGAGTCAACCATCCTCACTGGAAAAAAGATAGCCTGTTTGATAAATGGTATTGTAAAAATAGGATTTTAACTTCCCACTGATTAAAACTAGACCCCTATCATTCACCATGCATTAAACTAAAAGCCAAGAGGATTAAGGATCTAAATATTAAAACAGAAACACTAAACTTGCTGGAAGATAAATTAGGTAGAACTCTTGAAGACATTGGCATAGGGAAATACTTTATGAACAAATCCTCAGTAGCATGGGCAGTAGAACAAAGAATCAACAACTGGAATCTCATCTTTTTAAAAAGTTTCTACACTGCAAGAGAAACCACCAACAGAGCTCAAAAACAACAAAACAACATACAGTTTGAGGGAAAATTTTACCAGCTGTTCCTCAGAGAAAGGCCTACTGTTGAAAATATATATAGAACTAAAAAATCAGACCCCCCCAATATAAAGACCCAATTCAAAAAAGGGCATCTAAAATGAACAGACATTTCTCAAAGAAAAAAACAGCAGCAAATAATCATGGATAAATTTTCAACATCACCAGATACTTGAGAGATGCAGATGAAGACAACACTGAAATTCCACCTCACCTTAGAAAGGTTGTGGGGAGAAAGGATCCTTCTTCACTGTTGGTGGGAGTGCAGACTGGTGCAACCACTGTGGAAGTCAATATGGAGATACCTCAGACTATTAAGATTACATGTCCCATTTGACACAGCTATCCCCTGCTGGGTATGTTTTCAAAAGATTTTTAAAAAGCATACTACAGTGATAATGTGCTCACTCATGTTTATAGCAGCACAGTTTATAATAGCTAAAATTTTGAAATGGCCCAAATTGCCCAGCAACAGGAGACTGGATAAAAAAAAGTTTTGTTTTTGGTTTTTTGGTTTTTTTTTTTTTTTTTTTTAGCAAAATGAAGTACTACTCAACTATAAAGAATGAGAAACTTATAGATAAGTGGATATAAGTTGAGGCCATATTCTTAAGCAAAATTAGTAGGCCACACAGGTAAACACCAAATAGTTTACCTGTTATGAAAAAAACAAAGTGTAAATAAGGCCCAAAATGTGTAATTGATATTGTATAATAGGGAGAAAACATCTAAAGGAATAGGGGAAGTGGGAGGGGTAGGGGAAAGGTAAGAAGGGAAAAGAAAAAATGTCAGAAAAGGAAATAAAGTCTTTGTAAACAGGGAAGGGTGGAGGGGTGAAGGGAGGGCAGGGGGTGGGGAAAATTAAGAGCCAAGATACATCAATGACAAATGTAATAGTGCTGTATATCTAAAATGTACCAATAAACTTAATGGAAAAAAATAAAATAAATTTTAAAAAGTAACTAAGTACTCTGTATAACAAAGAAGCATATGATGATTGCAGTAAAGGCAGAGAAGGTAGTTGACAAAATTCAACATCAACACATGACAAAACTCTCAACAAACTAGAAATTAAAGGAAACTTTCTCAACTTGACAAAAGGCATGTACTGATTAAAACCTACTTTTAACATTATACTTTTAACAGGGAAAGACTAGTTCTGCATCCCTAAAACCAGGAATAAATCTGGACTTCTCTTCACAGTAGTTCTATTCAGCATTGTATTAGAGATGCCAGCCAATGCAACAGAACAGTGGTGGTGGTAGTAGGAGCATGAGTGCAAGTTAGAAAGGGAGAAATTAAATTATCTTTATTTGCAGAAAGTGAAAAAAGTCTCTGTAAAATAAATCACACAATTGTTACGATGATCTATAGAATCCTGCAATTTGACCTATGGAATCCAAGTCAAAAATCATAACTTGTTTTTATAAATTGACAAGATATTTCTAATATACATGTGAAAATGAAAAAAATGGAAAAATAACTTTGTAGAAGAACAAAACTAAAATTACTCACACTCCAAGATGAACTCTGAATAAAGAGGTACAGGGGAAAAATAAACAAATTTATCAATAAAATATAACAAGAAATATAAATATAAACCTAGACATATATGGCTAATTTGTTTCAGCAAAGGTAGAATAGAAATTCAAGGGAGAATTTATAATCTTTTTACAAATGATGATCATATAATTGAAAATCCAGAAGCAAAATTGCTCTCTGCCTGTCTTTGACAAATAAAAGAGTTTGACAAATAAAGTGTGATGTCATCTCCAAATTAACCATTCAAAATAATTTTCCTGTAAGAAACAAGATATTTGTATAAGATTGGCCTAAAAAATAAAGAAATTCTAAAAGCAAATAAAGAAATATAATCTCACATGAAAATATTCTGGAGGTAGGTAGTCTCCAGTTATGTCCAATGGTCAACATTTTCATCCAGGACCTAGGCTATTTCTCTTTAATTCGCCCATGCTCTGTGTATTGGGTGTTTTTTCATTCCAAGCTCCAGACACGTTGTCTTCACACAAAGATGTCCAATGAAGAAAGAACAGGAGCAAAAGCAAAAGAGGTTGTTTTTGCAGGCTCTGTCTTTTATGCCAAGAGGACAGTTGTCTTCTCTCTTCTGTGTAATCTAGAGCAGAGTTACACTTGATCATGCATCATTTTGGGTCAGAATTCTGTTAAAGAGCATTGGCTAACTAAAATAATTGTGAATCATTTTGACTGGTTTGGGCCAGTTATGATATTCTGGGGCTATGGTAGGAGTTTACCTTCCTTAGCAGAAGGGATAGCTGATGACCCCAGAAGAAAGATGAACTCTGTCAGCAAAGAAAGAGGAGTGTCTGTGTATTTACACATGTGTCTTATTTATTTCACTTAAGAGTATATCCTCAATATGCAACCATTTTCCTACGAATGACTCTAGTTTTTCATTCTTTATGGCTGAGTAGTATTCCATTTTATAGAAAAACCACATTTTCTTTATCCAGTCTCCAATTGATAGGCAAATGAGCTATTTCCAAGTTTTAGCTATTACAAAATGTGCCGCTATATGCACAGGTGCACATATATCACTGTGGTATGATTCTTTTAATTATTTTGGAAGGACACCCAGCAAAGGGATGACTGAGTCAAATGGAACCTCTAGTCCCAGCTCTTTGAGGTATCTCCATATTGATTTCCATAGTGGTTGCCCCAGTCTGCACTTCCACCAACAATGAAGAAGGGTCCCTTCCACCCCACAACCCCCACAACATTTGTTTTTGTGTGATTTCTTGATAGCAGCCATTCTTTGTGGGGTGATGTGGAATCTCACTGTTGTTTTCATCTGCATATCTCAAATAACCAATGATGTGGTACGTTTTTTCATACATTTACTTGCTGCTTTTACTTCTTTGTCTGAGAAATGTCTGTTCAGTTCAGATGCCCATTTTTGAATTGGGTCTTTATATTGGGGGAGTCTGATTTTTTTTTTTTAGTTCTTTATACATTCTAGATAATAATCCTTTGTCTGAGGAGCAGCTGGTAAATTTTTCCCACATTGTAGGTTGTCTCTTAGTTCTGTTGATGGTCTCTTTTGCAGTGTAGAAGCTTTTTAATAAGATGAGATCCCAGTTGTTGATTCTTTATGTTAGTTCCCATGCTACTGAGGATTTGTTCATAAAGTCTTTTTCTATGCCAATATCTTCATGAATTCTGCCTAACTTATCTTCCAAAATTTTAGTAACTCTTTTTAGAAATTTAGTTATTTATTACACTTGAATTTTAGTTTAGTGCATGATGAAAGATAAGGGTCTAGTTTTAATCTTTGGCAGGTTGAAATTCAGTTTGTCCATTACCATTTATTGAAGAGGCTATCTTTCCTCCAGTGAGGATGGTTGGCTCCTTTGTCAAAGATGAGGTAGCTAAGTACATCTGCAGTTGTTTCTGTATCTTCCAATCTATTCCACTGATCCTCAGGCCTGTTTCTTTCCCAGTACCATGCTATTTTTATCATAGTGGTTTTGTAGTATAGTTTCAAATTGAGACCTGTTATAACCACTGACATGTCTCTGTTGCCTAGGATGGCTTTTGCTAATCTATGTCTTCTATGGTTCCAAATGAATATTTGGATTCTTCTTTCTAGTTCTGTGAAATATAGTTTTGGAATTTCAATTGGCATTGCATTGAATCTGTATAGCTGTTTTGGTAGTACGGCCATTTTCACTATGTTGATTCTTCCTACCCAGGAGCAAGGGATATCTTTCCATTTTCTTATATCCTCTTCTACCTCTTTTTTCAGAGTGTTTTAGTTTTCAGTGTATCATTCTTTTGCTTCTTTTGTTAGATTAATTCCTAGATACTTCAATTTTTGGATGCTATTGTGAAAGGAATTGTTTCCCTAATTTCTCTCCCAGTTAAAATCATGGTTCTTTAGGGGATTGTAATCTTCAACAACTCATTTGGCTTTGTATGTCATTTGTTTTCTTATTTAAAATGGTCACAACAATCATATGTGCTAAGGGCTAAAATTTGCACACATCCCCAACTCATATATTGAAGTTCTGAGCCCTAATGTGATAACAGTTGGTGATGTGACTCTTTGAAAATTAATTATTGTTATACAGGCCATAGGAAAGAGGCTCTGAAGACACCAACATGGACTACACCTTGATTTTAGACTTCTATCTGCCAAAATGAAAAAAATAAAAGTTCTGTAGTTTAAATTTCCCAATCTATTGCTGTTTGTTATTATTATAGTCCAGCAGAAAATACAATCTTCCCAATATTATTCTGAATCTTAAAACAAATACCTGTAGGGCCAAGAACACACTAAGAGCTACAAAATGTTACCTAATATTAAGAATAAGATTGGTGTAATCAGATGCAGGAGGTCTCTCCAGCCACCTCCTCAGGCCCACTCAGCAGGTCCATGACCTCCCCAACTGCGCACCACCAGGTCTAGTAAGAAAGCAAGGACCCCAGAGGAGGTCTCTCCAGCTGCCTGCTCAGGCCCACTCAGCAGGTCTGCAACCTCCCCAACTGCACGCCAGGAGATACAGTAAAGAAAGTAGCTGCATACGTGCCCTTGAAACACCCCCACAACCTGCCCCCCCCATTCTCAAACCTTCTGATTTGGCTAGTCCTTGGACCCACTCTGCAGAGGCATAGGCGGTCATGAAGGGTATTTTTCTGAGCTCACAACTTTGAACATCTTTAAAGAAAGGGCAGGGGAAACCTATAATAGAACTGAGTGGAGTTGAACCCTGTGGGTTGGGAAACTCAATTTGGGCCTTGTGGGCTGAGGTCAGTCTGAGTCCCGGGGATCTGCCATTGGCTGGCTGAGATCAGGGGATTTGGTTCCACACATGGCTGTAAAAGTGGTATAATATGACAGCAGAGACATAGTCTGAAAGACGCCCTTCAAATTCTTTTTTTTTTCTTCTTTTCCTCACTCCATCCTAAAATTTTTCTTTTTTTCTGTTCTCTCTCTCCAACTCAGTCTCTTCTCCACCATATTATTCCTCATCTCCCTTTTTATTCCTGCTCCTGCCCTAACTCAGACTTCTTCTTTTATTATTTTTTCTTTTTTTTCTTTATATTCTTTTCTCCTGTCATTTTACCTCACTCATGGCTCTATACCTTCAAGGAAAGGTGAGCCCCAGTCACTGTTAAGGGAATATATTCTTGTGCTTATTCCTGCACTCTGTCTATCCCCTTTGAAGTTAATAGTTTCATAAAGATAGCATGGTCATACTACGTCCTCTGGTTTCACTTCAAACCTTCTCCAAATCTTTCACTTATCTACTCCTCTCGTCCTAACTCAGCCTAACCCCCCATCCTAAATCATAAAGATGCTATATTGAAAAGTGTATTCACTGCAAACATATTTTGGGCTGCTTCTTGATATTAATTTAATTCACATAGTTTAAAGGTGACAGATTAATGACTACTACAACTGGTCAATTTGCAAGCTGTGCTTGATCCTATTGGGCTGCTGAATGAATTAATTGGGATTAAGGATTGTGATTGATTTAATGAGTTGTTTTCTCCGATATTATGAAAATGAGGTTGTCTATGAGTCATAAGAGACTCAAAAGGTAAAACACAACTATATCAGGAACATTTAAATAATAACCCAGAAATTCAATCATGGACAACCCCACAACAAAAATAAAAATGAGAAAACACTTAAGCAAGACACAAAGACAGACTTCCAGTTCGCCAATGGCAAACAGTAGAGCAAATGCAGATGAAAAGTCTGATAGTGAACCAGCAGGACACTGGGTACCCATAGCATAGGAGGTAGCAAAACAGATCAATCAGGCTCTAGATTAGATAGATGAGCTCAAGACCATGATAGAAGCCATGAAGACTCAGCATAAGAAAGAAATGGAAACAATGAATGCTCAACAGAGGAAAGAAATGGAATCCATAAAACAGATTCAAACAGATAACCAGGAGATTAAAAACTCTATTGAAAGTGTATACAACAGAATAAAAGATTGTGAAGATAGAATTTCAGATATAGAAAATAGGATCGCAGTCAGTGACCATGAAAAAAGAGGTGTCTCAAAAACAGTAAGGAATCATGAGAAATCGATCCAACAGCTTCTAGACCATGCAAAGAAAAATAACATAAGACTGATAGGAGTTCATGAAAAAACAGGAGAAAATGCAAATGACTTAAAAAAGCTCTTCACAGAATTAATGACAGAAAACTCCCCAAACAGAAGGGAAGAATTAGACATACAGATAAGTGAGGCATATAGAACTCCAACTAGCCATGATCAAAAAAAATCTACACCTAGACATATAATAATCAATATCCCAGAAATCCAACAGAAGAACAAAATACTACAAGCAGTAAGAGAAAAGAAACAAATCACATGCAAAGGAAAGCCCATTAGAATCACAGCAGACTTTTCAACACAAACCCATAGGTCAAGGAGAGCCTGGAGTGAGGTATTTCAAGTCCTAAAAGAAAACAACCTCCAACCTAGACTGATGTATCCTGCAAAACTCTTTTTCAAAATAAATGGGGAAGTAAGATACTTCCATAACAAAGAACACCTGAGGAACTTCATGAATACCAAACCAGCAATACAAAGAATCCTAAACAATATCCTAGAAAAGGACAATGAAGGTCACAATAGCATGAAGCCCAAAAGACCAAATCAAATAGGTAAGGCAAGAAACTAAAAGGAGAGGGGAGAAACAGTAAAAAGAGTCAACAAAAAGACAATAACACAACAGTAATAAGTCAGAACATATCAGTTATAACCATCAATGTTAATGGCCTCAATTCACCAATCAAAAGAAATAGACTGGCAGAATGGATTAAGAAGCAAAATCCAACAATATGTTGTATACAAGAAACACACCTAGTTCAAAACGAAGCCGATAGACTGAAAATGAAAGGATGGAAAACAATTCTCCACGCATCAGGAGCCCAGAAAAAAGCAGGCATAGCAATCTTATTTACAGACAAAGTAAATTTCAAACCAAAACTCATTAAGAGAGACAAAGAAGGCCACTACATCCTTGTAAAGGGAACAATTCAAGAGGAAGAGATGACAATCATAAACATATATGCACCAAATATAAATGCCCCCAACTATATAAAACAAATATTAAGTAACATGAAAAACCAAATAAGCACTAATACAATTATAGTGGAGGATTTAATACCCCACTATCACAAATTGACAGATCATCTAGGCAGAAAATCAACAATGAAAATAGAACTGAACCAAGCTTTGGAACACATGGACTTAACAGATGTCTACAGAGTACTCCGCCCCACAAAATCAGAAAATACATTCTTAGACTCCTAGCAAAACAAGAGCAAGAAAAACCCAAAGCTCAAACAAGAGAGGAAATTATAAGGATTCGAGCAGAAATCAATGCAATGGAAACTAAGAAAATGATACCAAAAATAAATAAATAAAATCGACAAACCCTTAGCTAATCTTATCAAAAAAAGGAAAGAAGAGGCTCAGATCCATGCAATCAGGAATGAAAA
Source organism: Fukomys damarensis (assembly GCF_012274545.1). Taxonomy (NCBI): domain Eukaryota; kingdom Metazoa; phylum Chordata; class Mammalia; order Rodentia; family Bathyergidae; genus Fukomys; species Fukomys damarensis. The sequence continues at coordinate 38,941,465 of NW_022900926.1, forward strand.
AGGCAAAGTCTTTTTGTAAAAGATAGTATGAATACTTTTCAGATACTAAATATGGGAATAACTTAAAGCAAAATCCTCCTTGTTTTGGAAGGCACAGAAATACTACAGGGAGTCTATTCACCATGCTTAATATCATTCATAAAAGTAGGGAGATACTGAGACATATTTGATAAATATGATCAATGTTGCATATTGACAACCTAATAGAAACCACATCTTAGACCCTATGATGTGAAAATGCCATGAATTTTTATAAGAAGCAGGCTTCTCTGAACTCCCAAACTGTAGGGCTGTGTGAAGTCCTGTGGCAATGGATGGTTGGAGTCATCAAGTTTGTGAGCACTGCAGTGCCATGGAAGGAAGCAGAGCAGCAATCTCTTTGGCAGAGCCTGCAGCCTGCCAGCCAGCCCCAAGCCTATGCCCCGCTCTGCAAACCACTTTTGCATAAGATTCAGGAAAGGAACCTGCTCCATACTTGAGGTGGTAACTTCTGCAGAAAGCCCATCCTTTAGCTTCCTCCCAATCAAAAGCTACTCCAGTTGGTCCAGGAGAATCTTCTGCAGGGAGACTGGAGAAGCACAAACTCCACACAGCAGACTCTACTGCTGTTTGCTCCATTGGAAAAGTCTTGGGTCCAGTGGTTTTTCCGTCATGTATTTAGCAGTAGGTCCTAGCTCACTTCTGTTTGCTCTGTGGTGAACAGTAACTAGACTAGCTACAAGTGCATGCACAAGAGGCTAGGGGAGCTAGGAGTGAGGTCCCAGCCTCCCTTACCCTCTTTTGTCAGGTGATGCTACACTCACTCAGAGTGAGCTCAGGGGTAGCAAGAATCAGGCAGAATACTAGGCCATACTTCAACTCTGAAGCATCGTTTTTACCACCAGCTCACTTGCAGGAACTTTTCACAGAATGCAGCTATACTAAGGATCATTGTTTCTCTTCTCCCTCCAGGTGAGATGTTATCAGAGTGATGAACACAATCCATGCTCCCAAAAGAAACTCCATGGCCCAAGTGGCTAAAAGACTGGATAGTAAAAGAGAACCTTAATGATAGAGAATTGACTGCTGTTTCTTTTAGTTTCCTTTAACATCACTGGGGGCACTGGCATCAAAGTGCACATATTACCTGCAGTGCTGTGTTTACCAGATTGGTTTGGAAGGAGTTCAGCTTCCTCTGGCAGACTGCTGGAGTTCATTCTTACTTTGGATCAGAAAAGAGAAAATAATGAAAAAAAGTTTCCTAATTACTCATTTTAGCATCCTTTATTATATTCTCTAGTGCTGTGGAAGAATTGATTTGAATAATCCATTTTGCCCTTCTTTGCAGGAAGGTTAGGAGAGAGCACCAGAAAATGATAGGGATTTAGTAATACAGCATTTTTTAAAAAGTCTATTATACAAGTACATGACAGTAAAACAAAATCTTCTGACTACTTCCCCTGTCATAAACTCCACAAATCTCTGCTTTTTTTTCCTCTCCTTCATTTCCTTGACTACTCTTGATATTCCTGGAGAAGAATAGGTCAGCATGAATCACAGATGTATGCATTCTGTGGCCATCACTTAAAAATCTCTATTTGTGCAATTCTTTCTTCCTCTGTCACCAGTTTCCATCAGGACAGTTACCTGCACCCACTCTTTGCGCCTCCCTCTACTCTAGGCTTTCTCTCATATTTAAAACTGTTCATGAATGTTCCAGATCTCCTCTACAACTACATACACTTGACAAGCTTTTGAAGCTTTGGATTCTCAGTCGCCTTTGCCCTGTAATAAGACATTAACATTGCACCTAAGACAATGCCAGATATCACTGTCATACGGTGCCTGTCATTATCATTGTCATTGTTATTATTATTGGCATCATCATCACCATCACCATCCTTAGCCAGTTTCCATTTACAATTCTAATCCTTCACTTGTCGTGGTGTGAAAGTTTCTCTGTTTCTTTACTTTTTCATGAACTTGTTTCAGACATTCATTTACTTTAAAGTAGAGCCAATCATACCTGTAAAAGTAGTTTACAAAATCTGGGACATGATTAAATATTGTAACTCTTACTATTACTAAATACTATGAATGCAATTTTTTGCAAGCTACTCTATTCTTAATTTAAATTATTACTTTTGTAATAAATTATTAATTTTGTATTCCTAAATCCTCACTCTCTCCATGGAGAGCCAAACATTCTTACTTATAAGCATGAGTTATTCTAAAAGAAAATAAAAAAAAAAATGGATGTTTGTAGATGACTTGAAGTCTTTCACTCACGACAAATCTGGAGAGTCAGCAAGATGCCAAAAAAGTTAAGACCCTAAGGCCACATCCTTCATTCATGCCCACTGTGTACTTAAAAGGAAGAGCTGTTTCCAGATAGAAGCCAGAATGCATATTCGTTTGGCTTATCTTTCTTCCTTATGCCAAATAAGATATTAAAATACATGAAGTAATTGAGAGAGGCAGATGTGGGTAATATTTTTGGATAAAACTGTCTCACATTTTAAAAAAAATATGTTTCATAATTTTAACTGAAAATATTGATATAACAAAAAGCCGTTTAAAATAACAGATTTGTGGAAGAAAATATGCAAAGTCTAACAATATAAATAAATGAAGTTTATGAATAATTAAAATGGCTTTTTCGTTTTGGTTTTCATATATTTGAATTTTTCTGTTCTCTAAAATAGTTATAACAGTAACACCATTAACATTCAAATGATTAGAAAAAGGTGTCTATGGATTTCATTTACAATTCAAGTAAGTTTCATCTTCACTGTTCAAGAAAAAAGTGCTAACAGAACTTACTCAAAATTCCCAAATATATCTTAAAATTTCAAAGTGAATTGCTTTTACTCACCATTGGACAGATGGTTTTGGTAGTTAATATCTATGTGTGTATTATATATTCACAACATTTGTAGTGAGAGAGAGAGAGTTTGTGGATGTATCCTACATTATACAATTAAGATATAACTAATTTCATATTTTTATAAAACTGAAGTAAAAGAATTGATCTCTGCCATATGTTTTGCTCTTTAATTAAAACTTGTCTACTTCGTCTATTTACATTATAATAAAAATGTGAACTCTACCCCTAGAGTTAGAGATAGAAGTCATTTCTGTCCTATTTCCGTACTCCATGGTTACTCCTTCCTCATCACTCTGAACATTCCCAGCTGATTGACCTCTCCCTGCCACCTGGTCCAGCTCTGGTTTCTTGAGTGAAGTGCACAGATTTTTTTCAAGTCCATTAGGCATTTATTCTGTTCCCATGTGCAGCCATCTTGAATTCTCACTTTCCTTAATGTCCATATAAATACAGAAAAGCGAACAGAAACTCTTGTCTAAATGAAGAGGGCTGATTCTTCTGAATATTTATTGGGGAGGAGATCAGAGGTTTTACATCATAGTTAGAACAACTTAGAATTACATAGGAAACTCTTTGGTCCTTGAGACTCTCATAGCCTTTTTTGCGCAGGCTCACTTTCTAGACTCCATTAGATTCTTTGACATTTTTCTCCCTTTGACTTCTCTCTGCCTCATCTCCTGCCTTTTCAGCACCTGCCACAATATTCCTTTCACAATTAAGACAGAAATCTTTTATATTATTTTGTAATCACCAGCTTTCCCTTCTTAAATTTTGAAATTGTATCCCCTAAAAATGAATCTATTAAATAGAAAAATAGTTTGTTTACCTAAACAACCAGTAAAAGTGGAAAATAACTGCCAGTCCTTGGTTCAGCTCAAATGTGAGGCAATCATGTCTCTATTCTCCCAGAAGGGATACGAAGACAGCATGATTCAGGCTCACAGCTGCAAAGTTGCTGATGTAATGGTGACGTGGGCAGCTTCTTTTGTTCTCTTATGTGTGACAAAGTTGGAAAAGGAATCATGGACTTTCTACTTCTTTAAAATACACTGATGCCTCTTGTGTGAATAAACTATAATACTACATAAGATCCTAATGATATAATGGACAATGTGAAATAGGAAGAAAGGGCTAAAGTTGTAGGGAAAGTGGGAAGGATAGGGGAAAGCTAATGAGGGAAAAGAAAAAATTCTGAGAAAATGAAAAAAATGGAAATGAAGTGTTTGTAAATGGGGAGGAGAGGAAGGGTGAAGGGAGAGCAGGGACAAGGGGAAAAAATGAGAACCAAGACCTGTCATGTATGGGTACAAGATCCCAATAATGAATGTAACTGTACTGTGTACCTAAATGTACCAATAAACTCAGGAAAAAGAAATACACTGATGCATGACAGATGATCTGCGAAGAACCTTCTCACAGCATGGAGATTTGAGTGGAACATTTTCAGAAAGGGAGATCTGCCAGTGAAAGTAAAATGGAAGAGGTCTGCCTAGAAAGGTGAATCCCAATGTATAAGAGTGGATGGATGGAGGAAGGAGAATACAAGGGCTACTTGAATAGCGAGGCCTACTCATGCAGGTTAGGGGATATGGAAGAGAGAGAGTGGAGACTGTAGTCTCTCATTGTGGCTTACAGGTCAATGGAGGGTAGAACAAAGAAGAAACAATGTGAAACATGCTCTCTGGACCAATGAGGCTTTGCTATGTGCAAAATAAATAGCATACAAAGAGAAGGAAGCTGAGATGCCACAAGAGCTATTGTAATAAAAAGAGTAAAGATGATGGTAGTTTGGCACAGTGTGATGCATGCGATCCAATTTTAAGGTTAAACTGAGAAAATTGCAGGATGTCAGATAGAAGAAAGAGTCAAGGAAAACTTGAAGTTTGAGAACTGAACATTGGGAAGAATGGAATTTCCAGTTACCAATGTGAAGAAATTCTAGAAAATAACCTCTGAGTATTGCAAGTTAGCATTACCTAAAATAAATATATATATTATTATATAACACAATGCATGTTACAGTTTTTCTTATAGTAAAAATAGATTACCATTAATCTCCCTCAAATACTTCCCCTTGCTTCACAAATACACTTATGGTATCCTTCTTGCTACTTTCTGAAGCAATAAATCTAAAATTGAGGAAATTTTGTGGCTTATTTTGATTTTCTTCTTCATTTGGAATATATATGCATATATAAAATTTCCAGCAATCTTTATTGTTTGTTGTATATAGGTGATGTTCTGGAGACATAGGGATTTGCTACACTCCTCTGAAGATCATAGCATTTTGTTTTTAGGTATGCAGTTGAATAACTGATCACCTTGCACATTTTGAAAGACTTATGAAATACCCAAGGTTCCCAAAACCCTTCAGATGAACAACTCAGCTCCTCCTTGCTCTCTCTTCCCCGTGGGCATTAAACTTTATGAGGATGGGTTCACAGTAGCGCTTTTTCTTGGATGTAGTCCTTGCTTTCAAATGAGGTCTCTCTGGAGTCTCAGCTGGATCAAGAAGGTGTTAATAAGAATGTAGTGACACTAGTGCAAGCTAAGGTACTATTCAATCACTCCCACTGCTGTCACATTCTCAAATTCCAGCAGCCAATTCTAGCAAGGCTCTGATACTTTTCCCTATACTTGTGCAACCCAGATCCTACACAAGAGTTTTTTGAGGGATGGTGTCTCCACTCTAGACAACCCTACACAGAACTAGATGTGCTTTTTCAGCCTTGCAGGGTACTGGGTGTGGTTTAGACCCCTGCTCATGACACTGTTTGGGAAAGTGTCCTCACTGGAGCACAGGGATCATTGTGAGTCTCACCCTGAGGGGCTTCTTTATATCTTCAGAAATATTTGTCTTGCAATGCCTGTGTCCATCTGTAGAAACAATTATATCATACATTTTGAACAGCTATATTGTCATTTACAATAGTGCTAGTCAAATGCCAGTATCTGATTTATCTCCAATTTTATTTAACATATACTTCCAACATATTATCCCAATATATGGCAAGCAAAAGTCAGAAGAGTAACTATTAAAGTAGTTAATACAAATATCATTAATTTTGAATGGCAAAAATCATTACATAACATTAGCGTGTTTGCCATATTCAGGCAAATAAGAAATGGAAATATAGTGATAATGGTGAAAAGCTATTTAAAATTTAAATCAGAAGTCTAACTTGGCTGGCAATCTAGTTCAGTTGCACAAAGCCTGCCTGGCAAGCGTGATGTACTAAGTTCGATCTCTGTACCAAAGGAAAAAAAGAAGTCTAAATTAAAAAGCAATGTAACTAGGTCATTGCAGAGTATTTGTGTACAAACTAATATAGAGAAAATAAGGACATACTTTAGAAATGGTTAGTAAAACATCAAGATCCTCATCTCAGTATACGCAACCCGGCAACAGTTATCAACTTGACCTTTAGTTTATGGCTGTTCCTCTACTGGGGTGTATTTCCTTTAGTAGATCTAAGTAAATGATATCAGATGTTATAACACTGCTTCATTCTCCCCAAAGCATTAACCGGAAATCTTTTATGTGGATGAGTTTTGACTGAAACCACTTTTGCTGTTATTTATGATAACTCCAATGTACACATACAATAGCTTATTTGACTAGTCCTCATTGATGACTGTCAATTTTTTACATAATGAGAAAACTCAGAGATATAATTGTAGAAGTCAGTAGGATTATTTACCAGAAATGTTCTGATTCTCCCACATTCTAAGCCCAGGATAGAATTTATTGCCTGGCCCCTCTGGGCAGGTGGATGGGGTGAGACGTTGGTGAAAATGTCAACTACTGCTTTGGGGATTCAGCACCAATTTCCTGCTTGCAGTCCTCAAGGATTTCTTCTTCTGAGGAGGAGGAGAGTGTAGCATTTGAGAATAGGTTCTTGGAGTGAAAAGTATGAAGTCAGGTTCCTAGCAATGCTCATGCAGCCCAAGAAAAAAATGAAGCTTTGCCATTTGTATGATTCTAAGATGTTTTCTGCCTGTTACCACGGTCTAGTCTATTTAAATCAGTTATCTTAACAAATAAAAATATCAATTTCTGTGTTTGTACACTAGGCCAAAAATCTCTTTAGAATGACTTACTTAAAATTCTAGACCAAATAAATACATTTTATAATTTGATACGTTGTTATTTTTTTAAAAAGTAACTACAATAGAAAATCACTTATGTTTAATAATCAATGTTAGAAGGTCTCATATAAAAGGGATTTTTTTATTAGCACATGTTTGTGCATAATGAATATATTCATCATGAGATATTTCTGGCTACTTTTTAAAAATGAATGATTCTTAAAAGCACTGATTTGAAAGTGAAGGCAATTTTATTGTTATTTATTTTTTTAGCAGTTGATGTGTAGAGATAAGGTAGTCTTACAGGCTAGTTCTGCTCTGGTTATTCAATAAAACAGAGAGAGAGCAGTAAGTCCTAATGGGTCCATGGAAATTGGCTCAGTCTAAGGTTGTTTCTCACTGTGAAAATATCATAAATTACACTAAACAAAGATCACTTACTGTTAATGGGAAAATGTGCCAAAGGTATTGGGTGAAACAAAACTGCACAAATGATATCTTAGCTGTAAGCACATGACACCAAGATGTCTTTTTACAAGTCCCATCATGTTACTGCCATCTATTTTGTCTCAAGGTGCTATTAAAGGAAATCTGTCTGGGAAGTAATTTTTGCCACATCATTACCTTCAGATCAATAAAGATTTGCTTGCAGATAAAAATGTATGTATTTATTATTGTGTAATACTTTGTTTTTCAGTTTAAGAAAATGCATAAATTACATGTGCTTAGAGAAGAAAAATATTAAACCTAATAATTTGGCCTTATAGAATTTATTAAATATAAGGAAGAAAGAAATTTTTAAACATTTGCATTGTGTTTATACCACTATGTAATTTTTACTGCTTTTTCTCACTTTTATATATATATATATATATATATATAAGTATATATAGTAACTGTTGCATAAGTGTTAACTCATTTTTTCAATTAAACATTGTATTTTAATAGAAAAATATTTTCTGAAACATATTTGTTCAAAAATGTATTTTTTCCAATACATCATGTTTCATGTATTTGCTATACCACACATACTAAGATGTTGTTTCCCATCAAAATTTCCAGCTTGAGATCTTTAAATTCTGGAGATGTTTTATCGGGAACAAATCATTCCTAAACACTGAGAGAAAAAGATTCTCTATGGTGGCCATCTATTTCACACCAGCTGAGGGGAAATTAGTCAGGATGGATGCATTGCTTGTCTCTTTGAGGGCCTAACTCCTGCTGTAGAGGCTGATTACTCAGGAAACCAGTTATCCAGACTCTTCTGAAGTCAAGACATAACATATGAAAATCATAACTATTTGACCATGCAGGGGTGGATTTGTAGAGCCCTTTTGGAAAGATTGTTTCCTAATAAAAATATATTTGTCTCTTGGTATCCACCTGGCATTGGCCCCAGGAACTCCCATGGATACAAATGCCTGAGGTTGTTCGTGTCCCTTATATAAATGATGAAGTATTTGATTAAAATCTGTGTATATCTTCTTGTATGCTTTAACCCATCTCTAGATAATTTATGATATTTAAATCAAAGTAAATGCTATGTAGATAGTATTACTTAGGGAATAACAGTGAGGAAAGAACTTCAGTACATGTTCACTGTCGACATGATATTTTTCATCCTTGTTGGCTGAATCCACAGGGTTGGATCCCAGATACATGGTATCCAGATATGTGTGTTTGTCTTTGTATGGAAATTTGGTTCACATGGATGCCTGCAACTCAAAGAAAAAGTACAAAAATGAGTCCACTAGATCAAGAACATTTAGCAGAGCTACACAAAAAGCCATGTCCTTACTGAGGATTTGTGGCAACTTTCAAACTACTACTTATAGGGCTTCATATGTTTGGAATAATAAATGTCTTTATTCTTTAAACTGCTTTGAAAAACTTTTACTAATTAAGGATTTTCTTTTATAAGACATGAGTGTATCAACCTCTAGCTGTGAGCTTACAAAGTCATATTCTACTGAAAGATTACAGCCAGGTCTTGGATTATAAGTAACTTGTTTGTGAATATTCCACAAGAGGAACAAACATTTCTAATAAATTATAACTTGATAAACAAACAATATATTGCCATGAATATATAGCATGTGACACCAAATGTCAATGATCGCAACAGAGCCAATGATTCTTCTATCTCTCTCTTGCTGTGGAATTGTGGATGATCATTTCTCAACAGAAGAGGTTATGGAGCTCTCCTCTGCAAAGGAGGAGGAGAAAAAGGCTGAGGAATTCCACTCTTCAAATAAGATTAGGGAGATGTGCGAATGTGGGAAACAGTGCAAAATTGTATACAAAAGCACTGTTGAAATAAGACTGTAGTAGTGTGAGTGATAAATCTTTTTAACAACAACGCAATGTCACAGTTCCATGAAATCCTCCGCAGAAGGTAAAAGCAAGTGCTGTTAGATAAATTCCTTGTTAAATTTCCACAAAAGGAGAAAGAACTCTCAGTGAGCCAATAAATAACAGTGATTCCACTAGGGAAAGTCATCCTGCACAATAACCCTACTCTCTACTCCCTCACACCAGCTAGGAAGGTTTTCAAAAGTAAATGCAAGGGGTCAGGGATTAGCTCAGTGGCACCACTGTACAAGGTCCTGAGTTTGATCCCTGGTACCCCCACCAACAAAAAAAGTAAATTCAGATTAATTTGTTTATTTTTGTTGCATTTATATTTTGTATTATATTAAATCATTTTAATCACTTTTATATTAATATTTTTGGGTTGTGGAATGAAACAACTGAGTTTCTGTTGCTTTTTATAGGAAAATATACAAGTGCTTTGGACTACAAGTGTATTTCCAGAAGGAGTTATGCTCAAAAACCAAAGTTATACTTTACTCAGTTAATCAAATATTTAAATATATACTCAAATTTATTTAAATAATATTTGAAATGCTATTTATTTTAATATAGACTCAAAATAGTTTTCATTCCTTCTTATTTATTTCTTTATGATCTTCCATTTTTTACATTTACATCTTTTTTTATTTTTAAAATACATATATTTGTTGAATAAATGAATAAGAGAAATATAGACATTTGTGAGAGTTTTGGTGTATTTTTTGCAGATAATTCTATTAACATTTTTCTGGAGTCTCATAGAATATTGCTATGGAGATTTTTTCCATTAATTTCATTGGTACATTTCAAGTATACAATATGGTGATATTCATTATTGGGAATTTATACCTCTACATAATATATCTTAGTTCTTATTTTTCCCCATTCCCTCCATTCAACCCCTGCACCCCTCCCTATTTACGAAGGCTTTGTTTCCATTTTTTCATTTTCTTATATTGATTTATTTCCCTTCTTTTCTTTCCCCTACCTTCCCACTTCCCCCTTGGAACTTTTCTTCCCATTTCACAGTATCTGTTTTACATATATATATATTTTTTTTTAAATAAAAGCCTTATTTTGTTGTTGTTGTTGTTGTTGTTTTTCAGCTTTAATTGAGTTTATTGGTACATTTTAGGGATACAGTACAGTTACATTCATTGTTGGGATCTTGTACCTCTACATGACAAGTCTTGATTCTCATTTTTTCCCCTTACCTCTGCCCTCCCTTCACCCCCTCCTCCCCTCCCCATCTACAAAAAAAGCCTTATTTTGAAATGTAAAGAAGATACAACTCCTCTATGGCCAAACTTCCACACCTTTAATACTGACTTGAATGGGAAAGAAAAGCAAATGTCTGTGCAAAAATCATCGTCTGCCATCACAGATTCATCATTTAAAAAAATCCATGAAGAACTAAAAGTACAATAGAAAAGCCTGAAGCACCATGCGAAGGCTTAGGAAACATTACTTGGCATTTTTCCTTTATGCTATTGACCAGATAAACATAGCAACTCTTTTGGCTACTTCCTGAATGCTATTAAGCTGCAGCCTAATTTCTAATATGATTTAGATTCTTTGTCATTCAAATCAGTATTAAAGGTGTGGAAGTTTGGCCATAGAGGAGTTGTATCTTCTTTATATTATATTTACATCTTTAATTTACTAGAAATTGAGTTTGATAAAAGAAAAGCATGGTAGAGAGAAAAAAGAAATTTAGTTAGTTTTAGCTTTACATTGCCTCCTTGCATCTTGCCAATTTTCAAAACACTGCTAATCAAACACCATCTATACGTTTTAGCCTCACTTGAACTTTCTTCCATTGCATATACAAAATTTCCTCATGTGTACTTGAGTGTGTTTCTGTGTGAATCTGTCTTTCCATTCAAGTACCTATAATATAGGTTTAATTATAGTATTTTATGTAACAGTTGAAATACACAGAGTCTGCCAAATAAAAGTATACACATTTCATGAAAATATCCATTCAAGTATGTATAATATAGGTTTAATTTTGGTATTTTATATAAAATAATTATGAGAGATAATAGATGAAATATACAGTCTGCAAAATAAATGTATAAACACTTCGGGAAAAGAAAAACAGTATGATTTTATTTCAACAGATGGAGTTAACCTTGTATGGGAGACCCTAGAGGATGTCATATATCACAGAAAACCCACTACACTGCTGGCCCTTAGAGAAGAAATTGAAAGTGCATGTGAAACAATCTCATGGACCACCTCTTATAATTTTCGAGGCCAAACATAACTTGTATTAATCTCATGATGTTTCAATATATTTAGTGTTAAATTATTTGTACAAGTTTTTCTTTTCCTGAAATGTATATACATTTCTTGGCTAACTCTGTACATATAAAAATATAGTAGATATATGTATATAATTTTATGATATGTAATCAAATATATTTAATATATTATATGATATAATATGTATGTTTTCTTTCTTTAATATGCAATATACAGAAGATCCTAATAAGTTTACTAACATTGAGAAATGGGAAGAAAGGAGCTAAAGGTGTAAGGAAGGTGGGATGGGTAGGGGAAGCATAACAAGGGAAAAGAAAAAATTGTGAGATAATGAAAAGATGGAAATAAAGTGTTTATAGATGAGGAGGGGAGGAGGGGGTGAAGGGAGGGCAGGGACAAGGGGAAAAATGAGAACCAAGACTTGTCATATAGAGGTACAAGAACCCAACAATGAATGTAACTGTACTGTATACCTAAAATGTACCAATAAACTCAATTAAAGCTGAAAAAAAAAAAGAAAAAAAAACAAGGGGAAAAATTTAACCTATAAGAAAAGGAAAAAAATCTTAAATGGAATTATTGGGCTTAATGGTGCTTCCCCAAGGGTATTAGGTCTTTGTCTTAGTTTCTTCCCTTTGCATTGAAACACAAAACCCAGCTCCAACAAATGTAATGATAAATTTATTTTGGCTCCCAGAGGTTTCAGTTCATAGTGTCTTGGTCCAAGGCATTGTCATGTGGCAAAGGAGAAAGAGCTCATGGCATGGTAGCAGGAAGCAGAGAGATTAATCCACTGATGAGTGTCACATCCCCATGACCCACTCACTTCCAAAATGTGCCACCTGAGGTTGCATAAAGTTTTTAGGAGGACATCTAGATATAACAATCTTAATCTCTATAATCTGAATATTGTATAATATAGGTAAAATTTTGGGAATATGCATAAGTTTAGGAAATTGAGACAATGAGGTTATCCTGGAAGATCCATTTAGACTTCATAATGTAATCACAGATATCCTTGTAATGGCCAGTTGCACATAGTTTAGGCAGACGCCCATCAAAGTAGGATATGCAAAGATGGAGGCAGAGATTGGGTGGTGCTGCTTCAAGACAAGGAAAGCCAGTAGCCAGCAGAAACTGGAAGAGACTTCTTCAGGATAGAGGGAACATGACTCACTTGGACTCTAGAATTTTGAGAGAATATTTTTCTTTTGCCTAAAGTCACTGGGTTCATGATTACTGTATTTCTTCCTACATTCCTAGGAAGGTAATGTATTGGGGAATCTGAGATATTTTTCTTGTACAAGAGTTCAAGTGTATGGATTGACAAGTCATGTTAGAACAGAGATTCAAGACCCACTTCAAACATTCTAAAATCAATCAGTATAATTTACCATAGTAACTCAAAGGAAATCATATAATCATAACATCTTATAAACATTATTTGATTAATTCAATTTCTATAATATTACAATTTTTTAGTATTCTGGGGATTGAAAGGAATATCATCTTGGTAAAAAGTTATATGTAGGCAGTAGGCATGCATATGTGTATGCACACACACAAACACACATATGCTTGCATACGCAATATTTCCCTATAGTTCACATAACTAAGTCCTGCACATCAGGACTCAGGGACAGGGATAGCTGCTTTCATTACCTCTGATTAACGTTGTTACAGAAATGACAAGAAATCAACAAAGCCTGAAACACAGAGGGTGAGCAGTTCTTAGGTTGCTCCCAGATCACAGAACCAGATATACAATGAAGCCAAGAATGTGAGAAGCCTTTTCCCATGACCCCTTCACCTGATGTGTGCCAAGCTACAGGCCAGGCTCTGACCTAGGTGCTGAGCAGTGAGTGCTGATACTCTGGCAGGAATGAGGCCCTGCACAAGTAGTAAGTACATTTGGTGGCTCCACACACAAAAGACCCCTTATTCAGAGAATACACAGCATCTGGCCATCCTTCTCTGATATTATTTGCTCGAGCAGGGTATTTCTGATCAACAGAGACAGGCCCACCCTAAGTTAAAGAGAATCCAGGAAGCAAAGATAAGTGTACAAAAGCAACAACAAATCAATAAACATTTGACAAAGTACCAAAAGTAGAGAATTCCAAAAACTGGCAAATAGAAAAAGAATAAAGCATTAGAAGATAATGAAGAAGAGTTTATAATACAAAATTAATAGCTTCAGATATCAAGACACAGAGATAGTCTAGAAGTATGTTATTAAAACAAAGCTATTAAACATTAAAGAAAGCTATATGATTCTAGGACAAGTCTTTTCTTATTTATCTTTTTTCATAGTTCCCTATTTTATGGTTTAAATACATTTCAAAATTATTTTGTTATTAAAATACTATACTTAATTTTCACTAAGTATTGCCCTGTCCTGTTTTTTAAAGCTATTTTCAAGTTTGCATTTTTTTTACTGCAATCTGAATGTGGTTTCTAGCATGCTAAATTCTTTTATATCATCTATTGTCATTTAATCCTTTCCTGCACCTCCTGTACCCCAAAAGGAGTACAAATTAATTAACTGTAACCCTCAATATACTATGTTAATGCTGTGTGCACATTGGCATAGCAAAAAGAAAACAAAGGGCATAAATTTATTGTTATTAATTCAAGTGAAAACATAATGTAACTAAAAGGTTGATTTTAATATCATCTATGTGGTCAAATATTACATTTATCTTACAAAAGAAAATTTCAAGATCAACATCATAATAGATTGATTTTCAGGGATTCAGTTTTGATAAACGTAGAAGATATAGTTTCTAAATTATTCTATTATTTTTTTACTTTGTGATTGTGAAGACGGGACACACATTCAGTAGAAAGCATACTTGAAATCCTGAATTTTGATGCATTTCCATGCCAGAAATATGTGCTATGAGATGCTTGTGATCCTGGACAGTGGCATCTCAGCACAGCATTCAACCAGCTATGCGATTGTGAGGAATAAAGCTGACATTCCACTGGGTGCTTTGCTACTGTATTATGATGTTTGCTAAGTTAGGTGATTTAAATGCATTTTCAGCTTAGGATATTTTCAATTTATGATGATATTATCAAGACGTAACCTTATTATAAGTCAGAGTACTTATACTTTAAAGTTAAAACATTTTAAGTAAAAATTTAAAAATTATATCATTATGTAATATCTTATTAGCAATGTTTATGTCTCTTGCAGTAGGAAATATACAAATCATTAACCTTTATATATTTTAACTATGTCATTTGTTTTGCATTAACGTATTCTAAACCCGATATACAATTTTACAGGAATATTTTAAATCTAATTACTTATATTACTAAAAGTTTTTTAAATTAATTATATTTCTTTGACTTTTTGTACAGCAATTGCTCTCTCATCCAATAATATAATCTTCCTTAGAGTTGGAAGAAGGAACTGAAGGCTGAAGAAGAGGAGGAAAAGCCCCAAAACCATCAATATAGCAGAATGCAATTGTTTCTGATAAGGTAAGCTCTGGAAAAGAGGAGAGATGCTTCTCCCTTTACAAGAACTGATGAAACTCCACTGTTTTTTGCTAAGGAATGAGGAAATTTTTTTTCTCATTGAGTTTATTGGTGCATTTTAGTTATACAGTACAGTTACATTTATCATTGCAATCTTGTACCATTACATGACAGGTCTTTCTTCTCATTTTTTCCCATATGCCTGCCCTCCCTTAATATTTGTTTATCTTTATTAAATTTATTGGTACATTTTAGGTATACATGTTAGGTATACATGTTAGGTATATACAACACAGTTATGTTCATTGTTGGGATGAACGTATCAGGTTCTTATTTTTCCCCATTCCCCAGCCCTCTTCTCAGCCCTTCCACACTTCCCTGTTTACAAAGACATTGTTTCCATGTTTTTCCTTTTCACAACTTTTGCTTTTCCCTTTTTCCCTTTCCCCTACCCCTCCCACTTCCTCTACTCTTCTAGACCTTTTCTTCCTATTACACAATATCAATTATACATTTTAAGCCTTATTTACACTTTTACTTTTTCACACTGGAGAAAGTATTCAGTATTTACATATGTGTAACTTATTAATTTCACTGGAGTATGTCTTCAATGTGCATCCAGTTAGCTATAAATCTCTCTAATTTCTCATTCTTTATGGCTGAGCAGTATTCCATTTTATTTAAAAAGCCACATCTTCTTTATCCAGTCTCCAGTTAATAGGCAATTGGGCTGTTTCCAAGTTTTAGCTATTGCAAACTGTGCCACTATAAACATGGGTGCTCATGGTATATTTCTTTTAATTCTTTTGGGAAGATACAAAGCAGAGGAATAGCTGGGTAAAATGGGACTTCTAATCCTACTTGTTTGAGGTAACTCCCTATTGATTTCCTTAGGGTTACACCAGTCTGCACTCCCACCAACAATGAAGAAGAGTTATTATCTCCTAACACACCCACCAGTATTTCTTATTGGTTGGTTTCTTGAAGCAGCCATTCTTTCTGGGGTGAAGTGAAATGTCAGTGTTGTTTTCATCTGTATCTCTAGAATGACAAATGATGTTGAACATTTTTCATATGATTATTTGTTGCTTTTATGTCTTTACCTGAGAAAGGTCTGTTCATTTCATATGCCCATTTTTTAATTGGGTCTTTATATTTAGGGGGTCTGATTTTTTTAGTTCTTTATATATTCTAGATAGAAAACCTTTGTCTGAGCAACAGCTGGTAAAAAATATTTCCCACACTGTAAGTTGTCTCTTATCTCTGCTTGTGATTTCTTGGCAGTGCAGAAGCTTTATAAAAAATGAAACCCTAATTGCTGATTCTTTGTGCTAATTCCCATGCCACTGAGGATTTGTTCATAAAGTCCTTTCCTATGTCGATATCTTCAAGAGTTCTGCCTAACTTATCTTCCAGCAAGTTTAGTGGTTTTGTTTTAATGTTTAGATCTTAATCCCCTTGGATATTAGTTTAGTGCATGGTGAAAGATAAGGTTCTAGTTTTAATCTTTGGCAGGTTGAAATCCAGATTTTCCAATACCATTTATTAAAGGGGAAATCTTTCCTCCAGAGAGGATATTTGGATCCATTATCAAAGATGAGTTAGTTGAGTACATCTGCAGTTGTGTCTGCATCTTCTTTTTTTTTTTTTTGTACCGGGGATTGAACTTGGGTCCTTGCACTTGCAAGGCAAGCCACGGAATCACTGAGCTAAATCCCCAGCCCTACATCTTTTAATCTATTCCACTTATCTTTGGGTCTGTTTCTTTGTCAGTATCATGCTGTTTTTACCACAGTGGCTTTGTAGTATAGTTTCAAATTGGGGATTGTAATACCCCCTGCCATGTCTCTGTTGCCTAGAATTGCTTTGGTTAGTCTACATCTCTTCTCATATCAAATTAATTTTTGGATTTTTTTTAGTTCTATGAAATAAACTGGTGTGATTTCAATAGGGGCTGCATTGAATCTGTATAGCAGTTTTGGAGTTATGGCCATTTTCACTGTATTGATTATTTATACACAGAAATGAAGAATGTTTTTCCATTTTCTTATATCCTCTTCAATCTCTTTTTTTTTAATTGCTGTAGTTTTAAATGTAGACGTCTTTTGTCTCCTTTGTTAGATTGAATTCTAGGTATTTCATTATTTTGGTTGCTATTGTTAAAGGGATTGTTTCCCTAATTTGACTCTCAGTGAGACTTTTATTTGTGTATAAGAAGGCTATACACCTGGTATCCAGCTACTCTGCTGAATCTGTCAATCAAGTCTACAAGTCTTTTGGCAGAGTTCTTTGGGTCTTGCATGTAGAGTATCATATTTTCAGCCAATAATGACAGCTTAACTTCTTCCTTTCCTATCTTTATTGCTTTTATTTATTTCTCATGTCTAATTGCTGTGGCTAATGTTTCCAAAACTTGAACAGGAGTAGTGATAGTAGACATTGCCATGAATGCTCAGCATAGGAAAGAAATGGAAACCACGAATTCCCAACTTAAGAAAGAAATGGAATCCATGAAACAATGATATTTGGGAGATTAAAAACTCTATTAAAAATATACTTAGTAGACTATCCCAATTTGAAAACAGAAAACCAGATACAGAAGGTAGGATGGTAGTCAGTGATATTGAAAAGTAAAATCTCTTAAAAAATAGTAAGGAACCATTTGAAATTATTTCAACAACTCCTGGATGACACAAAGAAGAATAATATAAAAGTAATAGCCACAAAAGATGAAAACACAAATGACTTAAAAAACTCTTTGCATAACTAATGAGAGAAAACTTCCCAAACAAAGCAAAAGAACTTGACATACAGATAAGTGATGCATATAAGACTCCATCTAGTTACACGAAAGTAAAATCTACACCTAGACATATACTAATCAAGATCCTGGAAACCCAATAGAAGTACAAAATACTACATGTGCTTAGAGAAAATAAACAAATTACATACAAAGGAAAGCCCATCAGAATCACAACTGACTTTTCAACACAAACCCTCAAGTCAAGAAGATCCTGGAGTGAGATATTTCAAACTTTCAAAGAAAACAATTTCCAGCCTAGGCTGGTGTATCTTACAAAACTATCTTTCAAAATTGATTAAGAGGTAAGATATTTTTCACTTGATCTTAGCCAAAAGGCCGAGAAGCGATTAAGATATTTTTCATAAAAAATAACACTTGAGAAACTTCATGAATACCAAACCAGCACTCCAAACAAATTTTTCAAATGTCCTACAAAAAGACAATGAAGGTCACAACTCCATGAAGCATACCAGAGCAAATCCAATAGGAAAGAATTTAAATGGAGAGGGAGAAAAATAAGAAGGAACCAATAAAAGGAAAATAATACAACAAAGATGTCAATAAATATCAGTTATAACCATCAATGTCAATAGCCTCAATTCACGAATCAAAAGAAATAGATTGACATGAGGAAATATAAAGTATCATTCAGTGATCTAGGACAAATAGGACTTAGTAAAAATAATTCTAAAAATTATAGAAAAATATATTTTTCCTAGGTAAAATTTATATCTGCCTAGTATGGTGTATAAATAGTAGATCTAGTGAACTTATGTCCCCAAATAACAGAAGCAGAAGATATTATAGGGGAAGTGGGAAGGATAGGGGAAAGGAAATAAGGGAAAAGAAAAACATATAAGGAAAGAAAAAAAATTGAAGCAAAGTCTTTGTAAATAGTGGAGGTTTGGAGTGGGTGTAAAGAGGGCAGGGGTATGGAGAAAAATGAGAACAAAGATCTGTCATTTAAAGTACAAGATACCAACGATAATTGTTACTGTACTGTATACTTTAAAAGTACCAATAAACACAATGAAAAAAAAAGAAAGAAAGACATTACAAACTGTAGATAGGATTGACAGAATAGGATTGAACTCTAGGGGTTTTTTCTGATGATGTAAGAGAGATACCCAGAATGAAGAAAGGAGAACCACAAGGCATGGTATAGACAGTGATGCCACTGGAGAAATATCAGCACTAATGGTGCATATCTCTGATTGTACTTTAATATTTGTTGCCTTTTATTTATTATTTCATATATTTATATGATGTTGAAGCGATAACTCTAAAAACCTGTACCTCTATAAGCATCATCTTTCAAATACCTGGAGAGGAAGTATATGATCTAGCAGGTATTTCTGGGATAATTTTTTGATTGTTTTCTTATGGGCAAAATAAAAGCTCCAACATATATTTTACATAAAAATGCAATGAACCTAAAGAGTAAAATATAAAAGGTTAAATTATAAAGTGATTACAATGTGTTTGTGGCATATAAACACTGGAAAATTGACAAATAAAAACTTTAAATATAAAAAGTAAAGTTTTCAGTACTTAAAAAGAATAAGAATATAAAAGCAAATATAAGCTATTAAAAACACTACAACTTTTTTGTGTAAATATGATCATTTTAATGGGAAAAAGAGAGAGCACAAACATTTAATACAAAAATATATTACAATGCTGAAAATATGTAAAAATATTTAATACACTGATAACTTTAGAGAGCAGAGTGTAAAATTTCATTTTACCATTTACCAAAATGAGTTTAATGATAACATTAATCATAGAGAAGTCATATGGAAAAGATGTAACTTTAGTATATCCCAAAGAGTGTTACATGATATAAATTGGTACAGTTTCTCTGGGGCAATCAATAATATTTATCAGAAACTTTAAAATTATTAAGAAAAATATTATATCTTGAAATTTGTCCTATGGAAACATTAAGGACTTGTGAAAATATTTTGCTAGACTTAGGATCATTAGTTTTATTCAAAATTTTTACAAAAGGAAACAATAAAACATTCCAATAATATGAGATTGCTCAAGTAATTTTATCCATAGGAGATGCACTAGAAGTGTGCTTAAGGGTATTGGAAGGATTAAAAAAACTAAATTCTCATAGACTATAGTTATGGAGGAAGAATGATCTCCTTGTCTGATAAGAATGATTGTTATGTATGCTTTACAAAGACATTAGCCAGTATACTTCAAATTTTAAGATGAAATGAATATAATTCAAATAGTATAATATGAAAATAGAGATTTTTTTCAATGTGTGAAAACCCCATGATTTAGAGCTGAGGCTGTAGCCCAAGCTGCATAGCATGTACCAGGTCCTACATTCAATCCCCAGTATTATTTTCTTTCTTAATATTACCCATATTTTCTAAGATAATGTCAAATGTTTGACTGAGTAGTTTCTTAAGACAGGGAGGTAATCCCTAATGAGAAAGGTGTATAGAAAGGCTTTGCCCCAAAATTTGCCTTTCCCTGAGTGTAAGGAATGGAGGGAGGAGTTACCCAGGGAATAAAATCTGGGGATGTTTATCCATGTTGAACATTATTAAACATTAGAAAAATCCAGTTCCCTTCTCCATACTAGAGCCTTTCTTCTTCTTGACTATTTCATTATCAAATGTATCATGTATTTCAACTTTTTACCAGTAATTTTTATTTTATATCCCAGAAACATTTTAAATTCAAGACATTGAAAATCCAAATGATGGTCATGACCAACAATTTCCCCTCCAAATCTGCTTTCCCTCCTGTGCCTTACGTCTCCACAAGTGGCATTAAGGCAAGTCTGTGAGTGCCACTTTCAACAATCCTCTATTGTTTCCTTCTACATCCAGTCAGTTGCTTATATCATTACTGTTACTTCTGAAATCAATCTCATGTCCAAACACTTTGGTCACCTTTGAGACCTGGGGCTGGATTTAGTTGTTGAAGATGGTGGTGGACACTTGTCCAGGCTCTTGCTGATTTACCCAGTGTCTTGAAGTAAGCACCATCTCAGGTTGCCTTGGTGCAACTTGATCTCTGCAGTACTCCTGGCGAGGGAATGCTACAGCCCCAGGCCCTGCTGAAAGGCCATTGTAGCTAGGAATCAAGAAGGTTTAGTAAATATAAGTAAGTCACACATGTAAATACTGAATAGTTTCTCTGGTGTGAAAAACTATAATTATACATAAGATCCTAATGGTATCATTGACAATGTGTAATAGGAAGAAAAGGGCTAAAGGTATAGGGGAAGTGGGAAGGCCAGGGGAAAGGAAATAAGGGAAAAGAAAAAAATATGAGAAAATGAAAAAATGGAAACAAACTTTTTGTAAATAGGGAAGAGGGAGGGGTAAAGGGAGGGCAGGGGTATGGGGAAAAATGAGAACCAAAACCTGTCATGTAAAGGTACAAGATCCCAATGATGAATGTAACTGTACTGTATGCCTAAAATGTACCAATAAACTCAATGAGGAAAAAAAAGAAGGTTTAGTTATGTTAAGAGTTCTCTTTCAACTGTGAGATAGCCATTTGGTTACCTAATCAGTTGTAATAATTTTCCCTTACTCTGGTCTCTTAGACTTTCCTTTAGCTTTGTTCTTAGTTGATAACATATGTCCTGAACATTCTTTTTTCTTTTTCTTTCTTTTTTTTTTTGTACCAGGGATCCAACTCAGGTCCTTGTGCTTGCAAGACAGGCCACCGAACCACTGAGCTAAATCCCTGGCCCTAATTTGTTAATTTTTTCTAATGTCCTGAACATTTCTTTGAATTGTATTCTATCTATCACTGACTATTTCAATATCAAATCAGGCCTAGTATCTATCTTTCTTGCTTGACTTTGTTTCTGATGGACATTGAAAAGAAATGTATTTTTTCTTTGTTAGAGGCAACTTTGCTTAGAATACTCTGAAATTACTGTTAAGATTACTGAATAGTTGCTATATTGTTGGTTCCCTTCATCAAGCCTCAGAGGGGAGTGAATCAATTTTCCAAGCCTCATCCAGGTTTGACTTGTTGAAGATATGCATCATGTTTTTTGTGTGTTTCTGAATCTTATCTGACAGTTCCCAATGCCCAGTGAGCCAAAAGGGAGCAGGCCAGGCAGAGGCATGGAGCCAACCATCCTCTAGCCTTTGCAGAAGGTACAGATGCTCATAGAGGCAGCGGCAGCTTGGCTAGGCTTCCAAGTGCTCCACCCTTGTCAGGGAGCAATCCGTGGATACATAATTAAGTTGATTAGCTCTGATTCCAAACATCTTCCCTTGTCCTGAATTAACATCTGTGTTTTCTTTGATAACAATAAAACTGAGCTTACCAGCATAAATACTGAGAAGAAAACACCAGATGAGCCCTCTCTGGCAATCAGACTGTATCCTCATCACTCCAAGTTACTGTCACTAAAAGCTCTCCTGATCACAAAAATAACCTGAATTGACCTCCTATAAATTGTGCTGCACATATATTTATCATAATGCTTCTCCCCACCACCACTGTGGCAGCTGGCTTTCATTTGCATCCAAAATTTACCGTTCTTCTCTTTCTTGAGTCTATCCCTGCTTGTCTTTATGGATTTGGTTGTTAAAAATTGAAATCGCCAGACATTTTAAATTTATACCAGAGCGCCTTAAGAAAATGCTTTCTGCATGCCTAAGCACTAGAAGTGTACAGTTTTCCCATGGTGACTTTGTTCTCACATCCTCCTTTGCTCCTGGGTTTTATGACAAGACCCGTGTTTCTGTGGGAGCTGTGAAAATTCTAGTATAAATGCTATCACCCTGGAGAATACTTTCCTTGGTTATAAATCAGTCATATGAAGAAAGGGTCCCTCTTCACCCATGACGTGAATGCATGATGGATGGCCAGCACTGCCCACCTTTGACTTCACTGTGAAGCTTGTGGTAGCCATGGCCTGAGCTAAGAAGAGGAGTTCCCAGCCTCACCTGGGTTATGCCCATGGAAACTGGTCCTCCCAGGAACCCAAGTAGTAAAAGACAGCGGGGATGGGTGAGCGGGGGATTAATGGTGGGAAAGAAGGTCACCCTTCAGAATATTCAATGAAGAGTTGTGCATCTCTTCCTTTCCCACTGTTACTTCATAGTATTTCATTCATAACAATAACAACAAAAAAAGGAAAATTCAAACCATAATTAAAGGATACAGTCTCTCTCCTCTACAGGTAGCCAGAAAATGAAAATCTTGACCTATCAGTTTTGAAAATAATTTTTGATTTTAAATTGGCTTATTTATTGATTTTTTACGTTAACCACTCTCTCTCCTCGACTAAGGTGAATCTGAAGTTAGCTCCATGTGTGAGTCACTGGCACCTTTGTCTTGCAGCACAGATGCATGTAGTGTGTCGAACGCTAAACAGAGAATGTTTCCCAAGTCCTAAATAGACGCCTTTTCCCAATGAGCTTAGCACTAAAAGGAGGTCATAAAATTGTCACAGTTTATAATCCAGTGAGATTAGTGTTAAAGCCATTAATCTACGTAAAAACAATGTTTGATATGCACATATTTTGTGAGGGAAATATGAGTTATTTGTATGATCAACTGCTATGTTTCAAAATATTTTAGGAATAATGCACAACATAAAGACCACCAAATTTTATATGAGTGCTTTAACTACCAAACCAATGTTTTCATTTTAAAATTAATTTTATTGGTACAATTTAAATATACAGAGTGATCACGTTCATAACAGGGAATGTGTGTGTTTGCATCGTCTATCTTGATTCCTCTCTTTCCCAATTCCCACCCCTCCCTTCATGTGTCTCTCCCCGCTTATTTACAAAAGCTTTGTTTCCATTTTTTCCTTCTTTTCTGTTTTTCTCCTTCCTTTACACCCTCCCCTTTCACAGTATCCCTTTCCATTTGTATAGTTTCTTCTTATTTCATATTATTTATTATAAATTTTTATCCTTATTTACCTGTTAGTTACTTTTCTTTTGTTGCTGAGACAAAATACACAACACCCAAAATTAGAGGGAAAAGAGTTTAGGTGGCTTACAGTGTGTAGGAGCTTCAGTCCCTAATCAGCTGGCTCCAAGGCAGGGTTAGCAAACAGACCTCATAGAGGAGAAACATGGCATGTGCAAAGTAACAGCAACAAGACAGAGAGAGTTTAACAGCCTCTTTCTGCCCCTTTTATCTTATTCAGACTACCAGGATTCAGGTAGCATCAAATTAATCACTCACATGTAGTGGTTTAGTAATCATACACCCTTCACCCCAGCATCATACATTCCGTATTCATCTACCTCTGAAAAAGAAAGCCCCACCTCATCCACATGAGGCTTTGGGGGGACATCTAAACACAAACCATAATATTACCCTTTCAGTCTCTCACACCAGAGAGACAATGCAATATTTACATATATGTGTCCAATTTATTTCACTTTAAGAATATAGTCTAAAGTTGTATTCATTTAGCTATAAATGTCTCATTTATCTTTCTTTATGGGTGAGTAATACTCCATTGTACTAAAAAAAAATCTTTTTATCTATTCTTCAGTCAATGGTCATTTAGGTTGTTTCCAAGATTTAGGTATTACAAACTGTGCCACTAAAAACATGGATGTGCACATATCATTTTTATATGGTGTATTTAATTTTTTCAGGAAGATACCCAGCAGGGAAATAGCTTGGTCAAATGGGACCTCCAATCCTAATTTTTTAAGAAATGTCCATACTGATTTCCACAATCATTGCAATAGTCTGCACTCCCACCGACAGTGGAGAAGGGTTCCTTTTCCCCCACAGCCTCATCAGCATTTGTTGTTCATTGATTCCTTGATAATAGCCATTCTTTTTGGAGTGAGATGGAATGTCAGCATTGCATTAATTTGTGTCTCTTGGATCACCAGTGATGCTGAACTTTTTTCTATATATTTGTTTGCTGTCTCCTAACCAGGGTTCCCTGGAGCAACATGCAGTTCTTTACTCTATTTAATCAGTTTTAATTTTTCAGCTCTAACACCACCCAAATTGGTGTTTCCAACATGGGATCTCTCTACTAAATTTCAGATTTGTAAATCTAGTTGCTTTTAAACATACCTTTTTAATATGAATATCCTTTTTTATTAATATAATTAGTCCCCCACATTCTGGAGTTCTTAGTCAATGGATTCAACCGGATACAGACAAACAATATTTCTTCAGAACTGAATTGACACTAAAGATATACAGACTTTCTTAGTCATTATTTCCTGGACAACACAGTATAACACAATTAACATGTTATTCACATCACATCAAAT
This sequence comes from Fukomys damarensis, assembly GCF_012274545.1. Taxonomy (NCBI): domain Eukaryota; kingdom Metazoa; phylum Chordata; class Mammalia; order Rodentia; family Bathyergidae; genus Fukomys; species Fukomys damarensis. The sequence continues at coordinate 38,966,594 of NW_022900926.1, forward strand.
GTAAGTAATCTAGAGAGATTTTAAAATATATGAAAGGGTATACATCGGTTATACACTAACACTGTGCCAATAAAAACACAAAGCCTTGAGGATAAGCAGATTTGGGTATTCATCCAGGTTCTATGACCTATTTTATTTGAAGATTAAGGGATAATTATATTGTTTTTCATTGAAAAAATCATAACTTTACATTTAAGAGGTGCAATGTGATGCTGATATTTGTAGCCAATGTGAAATGTTTACATCAAGCTAATTTCTACTTCTGTGAGTTCAGCTGTTTAAATTTCTGCTTACAAGTGAGATTATGCAGTGTTTGCATTTCTTTGCCTGACTCATTTCATTTGGCATAATATTCTCCACCTTTATACATCTTGTATAAGGGCTGGGGATTTAGCTCAGTGGTTCCACCATTGGCCTAGCAAGTGTAAGGTCCTGAGTTCTATCCCTGGCACCAATATAGATAGATAGATAGGTAGGTAGGTAGATAGATAGATAGATAGATATAGATGTCTATCTATATATATAGTGCAAATGGCAAGATCCTCACCCTGTGCAGATTTGTAATCTGAATAGTATTCTATACTTTGTCTTTATCCATTTATCCAGAGAGGGACACTTATTTTGAGCCTATAATTTGGCTACAATAAGTAATGTTGCTGTGAACATGGGTATCACTTCAATATACTAATTTCAATTCTTTTGGATATATGTTAAGAAATGGGAAACATATTCCTATTAAATAATTGGATTATATGGTATTTCTTTCAGGTTTTTGAGGAACAGCCATGCCATTTTTCACAAATGCTACACAAATTTACATCTCTACTAACAATGTAAAGGAATTATTTTTCCTTGTATCTGCATCGGTACTTGTTATTTTCATCACTTTGATAATGGACACGCTAACAAGCATGGCATAAATGATTTTTCACTGTAGTTTTACTTTACCAATCCCTTATGATTAGTGTTGCTGAGCATTGCTTAATGATTTGTGGACCATTTGTGTTTCTTCTTTTGAGAAATGTTTGTTCAGGTTTTTGGTCAATTTTTAATTGGATTATCTTCTTACTAAGGAGTTTTTCTTAAATCCTTGCATATTTTAGATACTAGCCCGTGGTAATATTATGATTTATAGTCATTTTCCCCATTATCTGTGTTGTCTCTCACTTTTGTTAATTGCTTCTCTCACTGTACAGGAGATTTTTAGTGTGATGCAATCCCATTTGTCTATTTTTATTTTTGTAGCCTATGCTGCAGGTGTTATATCTGGTGTTAACCTGTCAAAAACTAAACTCTTATTATATCCCATCTAAAAAATATAATAATCTTTGACACTCTTCCCCATATCTTTCAGATTGCCAGGAATAGAATAGAAATACTATTCTCAGCTGTTCACCTTTCAGCACTATCAATGTTGGACACTGGCATAAACACCATCATTCCTCCCATGGGTTCTGGAAATCATCCCTTATCTGCTTGCCCAGCCTCTATGAATGCCTCTCTATAGTTTATTCTCATTACATTATCCAGATTATCATCTGAAAATTTATATTTGAACCAGCTATTCAATTGCTCAGTATCTTTCATAGTTGTCTGGTCTTACTTTACTTCAGTTGACCTGGGAGCAAAACCAATGTTATACCTTTAGTGCCCTCTATCATCTAACCTCATACTACCTTCCTGGCCTTTTTAAATACCCTTTGTTCTGCAGAAGTCACAATTGCGTCCTTGCTCTACATTGGTGGTTACACACACTCCTGCGTCAGAAGAGCTTGCTTGGGATTCTATCTTCAGGAAGGCGTGTCTTAGATACCCTATAAACATGGCTCTTAACTTCTTCATGTATGTGATAGGTGAGATGATGGCCTCACCAGAGATGTTCACTTCCTAATCCCTGGAACATACAAATATCTTCTATGGAAAATGAATGTTCTATTATGATTAAACCAAGGTTTTGATCTGCAAAGCTTATGTTGGACTACCATGATGATCATAATTCAATCAAAACAATACTTATAAAGAAAAGAGGAGGGAATCAGAGGCACAGAAGGGTATGTGATCATGATATCAGAGGAATACAAATATTTGAAGATGTTCTACTCTTGATACCAAAAAAATGGAGAAAGGACCATAAGCCAGATGATTTCAGGTAGCCTGTAGAAGCCAAGGAAGGTAAGGAAATAAATTCCTCCTTGCAGATTCCAGGAGAAATGCAGCCATGATGAGATCTTGAGTTGTCTAATGAAGCATAAAGCTGTAAAATAATATGTATATATTATTTTAGGCCTAAAATTTTGTGCAAATTGATTACAGAAGCAACAGAAAACTCATACAACATATTTTGTGAAAAGTTGTATTTTCAGAGTCCCTGTAGTCCTAAATTTTCTGTTTTCTTTCCAAATTTTCTGTGATAGTATAACACACATGGCCTGGCATTCAACTACCAAAGGAATCATTATTCCCAAGTGAAATATCATGATCCTGGTCCTTATTGTCTTCCTTTTTATAAATATTCTGGTCTTCTGAGAACTGTTCAGAATCTCCCATTGTATGTCTTACAGCACTCTAGGGTTGCTTCTCCAGGGGGCATCTCCAAACCTTTCCAAACTTCTGTGACCCAGTTCCAGAGGCTTCTGAACTGAATGGTGAGGTAGCATTCCTGCCAATGACCCCACTCCTCTGACATCAAAATCTATCTTAAATATTTTCCTCCTCATCAAGACAAAATACCCAACACTAACAACTTAAAGAAGAGGTTTGTTTTAGCTCATGTTTCAGAAGTTTCAGTCCTTCATGGTCAGAAGAATGGTATAAGGGCCTGGTCAGAGGAATACTGTTCATATCATGTCTGCCAGAAATCAGAGAGAGAAGAGAGGAGCAGAGATGGGAGATAAACCTTTCAGGTCATGCCACCAGCAACCTTCCCCAACCTGGCCTTCTCTCCTAGCAACAAGTCAGCTTGTGCCCAATCCTCCCCCAAAATCCTGCCTAAGAGCGCATAAGTTCTTTGGAGACATCTGATCTAAACCATGACACCTTCTGTTATCAGCACTAGTTTTTTTCTGGGCTCAATAATCTCTGGTCCATCTATACCTTTATTACAATATTAAGCAAATTATTTCATATTTACTTATTTATACTCCATCCATCCCTAAAGTCCAAAACTTTGTACTACGTTTTTATACACAATGCCAGGCCCATGATAGAATCTTCAAATCTGGCCAGCTAGTGACAAAATCTACACTCATAGCACTCATGTGTAAAAGGCATGGTGTTCTATTATGTTCTAAAATTCTCTTATCTCAGAAATAAATGTAAGTTCTTCCAGTTCCTAGCTATAATATGTCAGAAAACTCATTAAACCTTCTGATCCTAAATTGAAATAACTATACATAAAAAGAACCATACCCCATAGGGTTATTATGACAGTCAAGTGAATTAACATATGAATAATTGTACATTTGCAAGTGTGTACTATTCAAGAATCAAACAGGAAATTCTTTGGTGATAATTACTGAAGCCTCATCTATAGTAAATTATGCATACTTTTTTATCGAACATACTCACTGTCATGGCCTTAAGTCTATCCTCAAATTTTCTCTTAAGTTTGAGGATAGATATATTTTCATCACAAAATGAAGTTGTAGAAATAAATCCTCATGGTTGAAATGTATCCCAGTTACACAGTTCAAAATACTATTGAAAATGTATTATGGATTGGATCTATATAATCCTTAGCAGCCACATGTACTCATAGGTAGAGCTTTTGAAAGGGGATTGAATCATAGGCACATGACAGCTGACATGAGGCGGGGCCTACTTAGAAAGCTGTCATTACAGGCATGACCCAAAAGGCATATATCTTCCTCTCTGACTTCTGCCTTCTTTCTTTTTACTGACTGCCATGTAGTGAATAGCTTTCCACACTACCTAGGCCTTCCTGCCATGCCTGTTTCTGTGTTTAAATCCAACAAACATGGACTGAAACTTCTGAACTGTGCACCCAAATAAAACTATCCTCTTTTAAGTCACAGTGTCAGGTATTTTGTCCCAGTGACAAAGAAGGTGATTAAACCAGCATACCTGTGTTATTTTTCAGTAACTCTGCTGTGGACATTAAAGTGTCATATCAATAGAGTGCTCTGGTCACTTTTGCTTCAGAAGAATCACTCTAAGAGCACTAGATGAAAGAGCAATGTGAAATAAAGGCCAATTCAAAGGCATGAAAGTCAATAGGGTAGCTCTTGTTGTAATCCAAATAGTAAATATGGTACTGACAACAAAGAAAAATAGTGATTTGGATTTGGGGAAATTAACTGGACTTGATAACTGCTGAGAATATAAATTATACAGATGCAATGTTTAATTTTATAGTTGAGACAAATATAAAATAAAAACCACTTGAAAGAGGCTAGGTTGAATGTTTGGATGTTTAGTGATATTTCTTATGGCAGCAAATTCAGAGAAAGAATTAGTTTAGGGAGATTGTTAATGTAATATATGACAAGCTATTTTGGCAGGATGACTCAAGGCATCTCAGGAGCATGAATGATCCACTGATGTTTTGACTGTAGATAAATTATGGTACTTTGTAATTTTTTTTTTGAGGCACTGCTAGACTAACTTGTATCACCAAGTCCTTAGTTTTGATAAGCTCAATAGATATTTCCCTCTAAGTTATCATATTGAAACAACCAAGTCTTACAGAATAAAACTAGAGAAATGACCTTATCCTTCTGAGTGATGTGTTAAAATATGTTTAGAGCTCTGTGGCAGATTTTCATCTTTTTAGTTAATGAAGAAACTTAAGTATGAACAGTCCCAAAGGGCCTTTTCAACTACTTTGATAGGCATTAAAATGACTGTCCTCCATGAAATATTCCAAATAGAACCATCACAACACATCACATAAAAAATGTGTCATATATTGATTTTCTGGCTATCATTGAATCTTCATTAATACACATCGTAGTTACTTCTTCTGAAATCTCATGCCACTTTCCTAGGCTAAGTGTATTTTAGAAAGGAGTTATGACAGATCAGATGTGACAGGCACTGTTTTACAATTACCATGTGTCCCTGACTTTGATGTCTTCTAATTCATACTCATGACATACTTGTGCATATGGGATCATTAGCAATTATTTTTTAGATGAGAAAACTGAGTTAATGACTGGAGTGACAATCAATGTAAGAATTTGGCTGCAAATCCAAAAGACTTCGGTGTTTGGTTCAAATTCTAGGCTTTGACAAGCTTACACTCACTATGCTGTCTTCTTTCACTTCAGATCTGGGTGCAGTCTGAATATGAAGTGTTTCTGTTTGCTTCTTATTGTATTGTGTGTCCTAAAGTCTATACAGAAAACTTTATTTTGGGAGGAGGCAGGATGAGCATAGATAATAATCAAGGAAAAGAATAGTAGGAAAACTAAAAATAATATTTATTTACTTAAGTGACTTTGAAGGTTCAAATAACTATGAATGACAGCATAAATGTTTGCTGAATGTGCCTTGGGAAACTCTTTAGAACACTCACACTAAATTGTATTTATGAATCATAGATATCTACATGCATATCTTGGAAAACTCAACTTTTAAGAAGCCCAACACTTATACTCAAACTGTCTTTAAACGATAAACATGGACTGTCACAAATGTCTAAAATATTTTTTGGAAAATTTGCACAAATGTAAAAGTTCCAGGAGAAGCTGGTTTTCTCTTTAATGAGGAAAAATGCTGAAGAAAGTGATTTGTTTATTTATTTATTCATTTATTTATTTATTTTTGGGACAGGGTCTCACTATGTAGTTGAGACTGACCTGGAACTCACTATGTAGCCTAAGCTGGTTTTGAACTCACAGCGATCCTCCTGCCTCAGCCTCCCGAGTGCTGGGATTACAGGCGTGTGCCACCACACCTGGCAGAAAAGAGATTTATTGACAAATATTTGTTGCTGAAAGAGAAATTATTTCAGAAGAGAGGAAAGAAGGGAAAGAATTGCAGGAAAGAAGCTTTAGGAAAACCAGTAAAAAAAAAAAACCCACCACTACTTAGACAATATGACCAAGAGAACTATGATAAAGAACATGCATACTAACTGTCAGGAACTTTAAATCTGCTCCCCAAGAACAAAGTGGAGGATTCTAAAGCTATTCCTAATGTGCCCCTTGGCTTCTAAGAGATTGTGTTCCCTGGTTATTTATCAAATTAGATTTTTCTGGGGAGGAATTTTGGAGATGTGTTTAATGTTTCAAGTCAGTTGACCTTCAAATATGCAGAATATCCACATGGGCTAATCCTATCACCCATACTTTATAGGGCTGATGAACATTTTAAAGCTACATCCTTTTGCCAGTCCCTAGGAGGAAAGCAACCAGCTGTACTGGGAGCTATCAACGGAGGCAGACACCTCCAGAATGCTAGACACGTCACTGTACATAGAAACAGAGACCTTAGTCCCACAGCTGAGAAAGTGAGTTTGGCCAACACAGAGAACTAGAAAGAGAAACCAGTCTCCCTTGAGAGCAGCTGGATTTCAGTTCCTGAGATCAGAGAAAAGGATTCAGCTGGCCAGTGTAGGAGACAGCTCAAGTGCCTTATGCTTTGGCCTTCCTGAGACCAGATATACTAATTAGGTTTGCTGTCACTGGAAAACTGTACCTGCAGTGCAGAGGAGGAGAGCTTAACTTTGCTTCATGGTTTCAGAGGTTTCAGTGTATGAGCAAATGGCTCAAATACAGAAACATTATTGTTGAGAGGTATCATGGAGCAAAATTACTAACTTCAGGATGGCTGAAAACATCAAGTCAGAAAAAGCACCTGAGGGCTCTGGATCAGATATGATCTACCACATTACACTACCATCTCCCACCCAGACATACCCAGTCTGCTTGGCATCTTTTTATCCAATCAAGTTGGCAATCAAAATTTACAGTCACTATTGACCCCTTGTCAACTTGACACCCAACACATTTCCTTAAACCAAAGTTAATTTCCAAGCAGAGAAAATAGGAAGTGCATAATCTTGCCTAACATGATATAAGTACTCTGAGCACAACTGAAAACAGCAATGTCTTCCCTAAAGTCTTAACAGTTTCAGAATTCCTTAAAAGTCCAAGTCTCCTCTGAGACTCAAGGCAAATACTTGGTTGTGACTTCCTATAAAAAAAAAAAAACAGTTATATATTCCCAACGTGCAATGTTACAGCATAAACCACTTAGAAAACAATATTAGACTGAAATAAGTTGTACCAAAGAGAAAATGAAAGTCAGCAGGAAAAACATTAAGTCCTGTGTCTCCAGACATAGTAAGATGTGAGTTCCAGAGAGTGTGAACAGCTCTACCACCACGGTCTCGTCAGTTTCAGTCAACATGTCCTTTCTTTTGGAATAACTTCACTGACAACCTGTGGCTTTCCTTGGCATATGTCTCAATTCCTGGCATCTCCAAATTCCGGGGTCTGCGCTGTACCCTCAGCTTCATTCTCACAGTTTCAGGCATACTTCTTTTGTGGACATATTATCTAGCCACCCACCCCTTGCTTTAAAAGCTGGGTGAAAACCTGCATGATCCCACAACTCTTGTATTCTCTATGTTTAAAGCAAAATATCACATGGATGACACCAAGTTCTGCTGCCAGGGCAAGCAGTAGCTGCAATCCTTGAACAATGGCTGCAGTACATACTGAATGCTTGGGTACCTGAGCAGGGTAAAATGAATTACAGCAAACCAATTCCATAAGTGCATCTTCTTGAGTAGAGGCCCAGTAGCTCTATTTCAAATTAGAAGTTTATGCTTTTGCACCCTTGAACCTGACTGAAATGGATGGGGTCTTGCTAACTACTGATATGGTTTCAACGGATTGCTGTTCTTTACCCAGTTCAAAGTACTTAGTTTATTTTTAATGATGCTAATCTCTCTAACAACTATATACCCTTGGCTCCAAATATAAAAATGGTTCTTTTGGAACCAAAATTTTAGTTCTTCAAGTTTTTCTGCTCTGTACTTTTTGCTCCTGATTTTCATTATTATTCTCATTAAAATTAACTGCCAATACCCATTCCATAACCTATATGTCAGGCTCCCTTGATGTTTCCTGACCAGTTTAATTAGTCCACTTCTTTTTAACTCATTCCCTTGAAAACTCTCAAGATATGGCCAAAAGGTAGGCAAAATTTTCCCCAAGCATAATAAACATGGCCTCTAGTCCAACTGCCATCATAGTCCCTGTCCCCAACTGAAGACTCTTTCCCCTTGGCCTTTACTATATGCATTCTTATCATCATTCTGACCTCTTGAGTTCCAACCAGAATCACCCACCAATCTAGGCACACAGCATTATAGGGGTTCTGTAACCCATATCTCCAAACTTTACCACACTCCTCTTACAAACCAGTTCAGAAAACTTCTAAATCACATGGTCAGCTATAGTCATAGTAATTTCCTCACTTCTGGTATTAATTTTCTGTATTAATCTGCTTTCTCATTGCTAGGATGGGAAACCTGACACCTGAAAGTTAAAGAAAGGAAGATAGGTTTATATTTCACTTATGGTTTCAGAGGTTTCAGTCCATGCCAGGCTGACTCAAGGGAAGAAACATCATGAAAGAAGGATGTGGTGAAACACAGCTGTTACTTTATGGCAGCTGAACAGCAGAGAGTGTTGGAAAGAGCATTTGAGAGAAAAAGGATAGAAACCAGCTATAGGCCTCAAAGTCAGAGCTCTATAACACACCCAGACACATCCAGAAGTGTTCTTTACTGATCTGCTAGGTTTCTAATAATCCAATTAAATTGACAATCACAATTGGTATTCACAATAGATGTTTGTAAACCAAATTGGTGATCAATAATTTGAAAATAAAGCACATGCCACATGCTATGCCATGGGAAGATGGCTTGTGAGTTGTGTTGGTAAGACCATATTTGCTGACCTTTTTGTGAACTTTTTGGTGGTGGCACTGAATTAGAAGGGCCTAACACAAATGCAACTTCCATATTCTTGTAGTCTTCTAGTTATTACCTTGCCTCATGTAATCTGTAAAGTTTTAGTAATCAAGGTAGTGTCATATATTTTAAAGGACATAATTATTTATAAATTGAACACAGTCTTAAAATAGACCAACATAGGCACTTGACAAGTGACAAAAATGCCACTGTTATTCCATGAAGAAAGGGTCATATTTTTTCAATAGATGGTGCATAGTCTATTGTTTCTTTTATGGAAATAATATCAACTCATTCTCACACTATATGCAAGCACATCAGATGGACTACTAATCTGTCAATTTGACAAAATATTGAGGAAAAATAAAGACACAAAGAAAGAATAAAAATACAAATAAATAAAATACAACTACTTATAATTCTCACATATTCTCACTAGCATCATTCATACATATCTAATCCATGTGTCTTTACATTGAATGACAGTAAATCTAGGTCTACTATCATATATTTTGATGGTTAAATTAAAATTCAAGACATTCATTTTGCCCAGTTAACTTCCCCTTTGTGTGTGTGTATTTTTTTTTGCTGTTTTGTGTAATATTAACTCCGAATCTTAATTCCATTATATATATTTTCTTATTTCTTCATTTTTTTTCAGTGAATTATGAAGTAATGACATTAGGTGGGAATGAAAATTGGGTAATGGTACTGAAGTTTTAACAAGGTATTTTCTTGATCAGAAAGAATAGCAGCATAAATGAGAACCATTGTGTAGTCTCAATTAAGGATCCAGTTAGGGTCCTGTAAGTCTGTGGTTTACATTGTCCCCTGAAGCTCCTGCTAAGTAAGGACCTGATGGTAAGGGAGGCCATAGGACTTCTCTTTTCTGCTTTTCCAAAGATCTTTGGTTCTTGCCTAGCCCTGATTCCTTTGGGATGATTACGGTACTGTCAAGGTGGGTCAGAGATCTTGGTGTCTGTATCTTTCCCTGCCCCTTTTCTCTCTAGCACTGTTCTCTTGTCTGCTCTGCAGCCATCAAACCCATGAACTATGAAATATTGCTCTGCAAAACCCTATGGTCACTGGTGAATAGCTAATAGCCAACTTTACCCCCAATAGGCACATCACCCATTCACACATTCAGCCTTCCTTTTCATGGCTGTTGAATCAGCACAGGCACTGTGTGGGGTTCTGAAGAAATACATGTTGGAATTTGGGAGAGCATGTGTTATAGCAGGTTTGTTAAAGGAGAAAAAAGTTTAATTTCCTTTCAGGAAACTATGGGAAAATACTCTGAAATCTTAAAGAATATAACGAATTTTCATGAAAAGGAAATTATCTCTTCAGAAAATCTTATAACTATTTGTAAAATCATTTAAATAATTAACATTAATCAAAATAAATAGAGTAACCAGGCAAGTTATCCTTATATGGTTTACAGCAACCTTGCATTAGTGTGTTAATAAGAAGCTAAGTTTGTCTTACTGTCAACACCAGAGCATTTTAGTTCTTGAAGATTCCAGTTTCACAGAATTTTATTCTGAAAAATGAAAATGCCTTAAAAATGCTCCTGTTAAGATGTCTCTGTATTGTATTTGCACTATTCACAATTTTATATGGCCATTAAAAGTTCAGATTTAGTTTTCAGTGTAGAGATCTTTTGTTTCTTTTGTTAGATTGATTCCTAGATACTTTATTTTTTTGGATGCTATTGTAAAAGGAATTTTTTCCCTTATTTCTCTTTCCGTGTGTCTGTTATTTGTGTATAAGAAGGCTATTGATTTAAAAAAGACAAAGACATTAATTTTTAAAACTTGAAACTGCATAAGAATGAAAAAAAGAAAATCAATATTGTTCAAGCCCAACATTCATACAGTGTCTGCTGTTCACCTCATCTTCTCTGTTTCTTGTGAGCCTTTCCTTCTGTGGCCTGTGACTTTGCTCTTTTGGAAGCAGAATTAAATACTCTTACTGATCCCTCCTAAGTATAGAAATGAAGTTTAGCTTTTAAAAGACTTTTCACTTTACATATGTGAAGAATAAGCATAGTCCTCAGTTTCGACATTTATACATGAAATACAGGAAAGAGTAAGACAGTGTACTATATTTCAAGCAGATACCTAGAAATAGCTAATGAGGAAACTTGTTCTGAAAGAGCCTTATCAGGGGCACTGTCATGGCAATTCTCATTACTGTGAATCTTTTTCTGTATTTCCTGATCCTTTTTAACCTCACTAGCCTATGAAAACTAAGAGAAAAATTTTTAAAAAATAACTTGTTCAGTTCAAGAGTCAAAAACCTTATGAAGTTTTAAAATCAAGAAAATGTTCTTTTGGGGTATGAAAATAAAAGATTACTCATGTGATGTGTAAGGGACATGGTCCACACGGCAGGGTACCATAATAGTTCAGCCTGTGTCTGAAAGTGGAACAGACCTTATTCAGCTTGTCTAGGGTCTTAAGATGTTACTAAATATTCATGAAAATTAGAATCTTTCTTTCTTTGGATTATTGAAAGGGTGTTGTCTACATCATGCTGTAAAGACTGTATTAAGTTTGGTTTAGGTCCCCGGCATAAAATATAGTCATTCCTGACATCTCCACTTATCTTTACTCATTTGATTTAAAACACTGTTTTTAAATAAAATGGTTATATTTGTGCCTGACCTCTATATTCTAAAAACTGTCTTTCTGAAAAGGTGTTTGAAAGTCACAGGTTTACAAGTTAAAACCACACTCTGCCATTCTCAGATTTGAGAAACAAACTGTGGCCATGATTAGTACTTGTATTCTCATGCTTAGACATCTTCATGGGTGAGAATCTTCATGCCAGCTGGGGATCCAGGGTGGGCAGGCTTTCTTTCCAAATTCCCTAATTCCTGAAAATTAGAGACGTCAACAAGGCAATTCCTATCCCATGAGTTTGCTGCTCTTCTAAACTTTCCAACACAAAGTTGTACAGACTGCACTCCACAATTCTATTTTAAAAGTTATTTCTATGGAATAAGAGTGGAGGAAATGGATATTCCTTACCTTCACAAAATTGGATGAATAGGGTCTCAGTGGCAACCCATCAATGTCTATGATTTCCTGAAGGAGGCCCCTGGTGGACACAGATTATATGTGTACATGGCACTGGTGGCAACTCCATAGAAGACCTTAAGGTAAATATAATAGGATGAGAAAGAACATGGAGGTAAATTGGGTGGGAAGTAGCAGCTATTAGGAGAGGCTGTGCTGAATAACCACATCTTAGACTTCTGGGGCCTCCATGAAACCCATCTGCATGGGTTAGTGCAGTTGTTATTGAAGGAGAAATGATTAAATCTCACCATTGTTTATCATGCCCAGTTATGTCTTCCTTATTGGGACATAAGAGCAGACGATTTTTTCCCGTGCATATAGATGGTGTATTATTTAATTCTCTTCAAAAATAGTAGGAGTAGGTCACAGTTGTTGTTTCCTTTTTATGAGGCAGAAAACAGCCTGACATGATTTCCTAACTGCTCTTTCCTCTGCCATAATGCTAAAGTTCCCTGATTATGGAATTCCACTCCAGGAAATAACCCTGAATGACTATATAGAAAAGTACTCATGCTGTCTTTTACCTTGTGTCCCTACTACCACTTATACTGCATGCGTGACAAATAGTGTGGTGGGTGAAGATCCCACAATGTGTGCTGTTGAATTCCATTGCATAAGCATGACCTCTTCCCAGTAACACAGATGGCAAGAAGTCCTCCAGATACTAAGATCTGGTCCCACATAAACAGGCCAAGATTCTGAGGAGCCTGATCTGTATCCTTGGGACACTGGTTGGTGATTTGTACCACTACTGTATATGGATATTTGAAATCATCATCCCTTAATGTGAAAGACCAAAATCATTCTATGAGAAGAAATTTTAAAACTTTCACAATCTGTACATTCAGAACTAAAAAGAGATTGAATGTTGTCTATACATTTTACAGAAGCAGTAAAAATTCTAGAGTAAAAACATTAAAAACTAATATTGAGTTTGTTTTCTGAGTTTTACTATGGAATTGCCAGTAGGATGAGGTTAAATAAGGTGAGGTAGACAGGCAGCGAGGCTGGTCCAATGCATGATGTAGTTTCTAGGAACCCCATGGTTGTTGCCATGGGTGGATAGGAAAAGCAGAAGAGCAAGAAATATGTAGGAACCAACACAAACCAAACCAAGTCTGCAAATATTTACCTCACCCAGAGTTTCCCTTTGGCTGCTGAAGGAGAGAAAGGGGTTTTGGGAAGGGAACAATGGGCAAACACCCCTGGTGGGCACCTTTGCTAATTGTATTTAACAGAATCTAAGGGCTCTGTTATTTCAGAGGTTAGATTTCTGTGGACGTGCTGGGAGTATGTGTAGGAAAAAGCTACTGATTGTGTAGCTTTCAGACTACAATTGCACTTTGCATGCATATGATGCTTTAAAATGCTATGAACTTGATAAAAGTGAGTATGACATTGGATTCTTACAGTAAGATCATGAGACTTGGCAGAGAAATGATAGGATTATTCTCATTTCATTAAATCGCCAAGACTCTGAATGTGAGGTAATTTTTGACACTTGTATGTTGAACTGAAACTTGTTCAGGTCTTATAATTTCTAAATCTTCATTTAGTATTTCAAACCAACTATTTCCAATTAAAGATAGGCTTTGATTTACAAAAAAAACAAAAACAGAAAGCAAAACTTGCCTCAAAAGGAATAAAACAATTAGAAAATAAATCTTTTGAGTTGATATTTAATATTGAAATATTAAATGGTTTTCTCTGGTTTGTCTAAAAACAATTTAAGAAGCATTTTATGAATGATAGTGCAACTTAGTATGAAATCCTGATTAAAGCATAGCATATAAAATTATTTATGCATTACATATCACCATAACATATGATGAAGCACATTTTGAATTAATTTATAAGGGAAATAGTAGTTACTTACAATTAATCATGTATTATAAAGTGAGTTTCCTGAATCTATGGTGTGGTACTACTTTGTTTTATGTAGCAATATTCATGCAAATGTTATAAATAGACTTAGAGAGTTAAACAACAGCCATAGACCATAATGATAAGTATAAGAGGGAAGAAAATTAATGAATAGAAGAAAGTGAGAAAGGATACACCAGCAAATGATCAAGGAGAAGAGATTGCAAGTATAATTAAAAGTCTTCCAGAAATGGATTGGTTATTTCACGGAAGAACATTTACATCATGTTCCTAGAACACTTGCCATCCAGCACAGTCTGAATAATACTTCACTTTAGTAGGAAGAACAGAGATGCAGTCCATACTGCCACTGTTTTAGGGACAGACTAGAAATAATTCAAATTCTAGTAAAAAAAAAAAAGAAACTCAAATAATTTTCACATGGAAAACATGAAGGTTCTGAAGTTCACTAACTTACAGCAGCAGAGGTCCCTTTCGTCACTGTTGTGATTTTTGTTGTTATGTTGTTATGTTTTTTGTTTTTTTTTAATTTGGTCCTGAAGTCTCTCCCTCCTCCCATCTCTCTTGAGACTGTCCATAAAGGAAGACAATCATATTGTAGAGCTCTCTACTGGAGAAAATGTAAGGTCAGATGTGGATTAACTGAGATAGAACAAGGAAGTGAAATAAAAGTTCATGAAACAGAGAAATGTCATATTTGCAGTTTCCACAGAGGCCAAGGATGTGATGAAAAGCCAATGGGAAGTCTGAGGGAACAAGGGCCTTAGTAAGTAGAAGGTCAGCAAGAGAGAGAGAGACAGACAGAAGACACATGAGACTATGGCTTTGTTAAAGTTCTTAAAGGCATTAGCCTTTGTGCTTTCCTATAATGGCTAATTTAAACAAAACATTCATAAAAGGGAAAATGATTAACATGACTCTGGTATTGGTGGTTAGATTTTAGAGTGGCTACCACTTATGAGATGTGTTAGGTTTGGGGCCAATAGAATAAAGGACAAGCAGATTATACATCAAACCAAAACCAAAGAAGAGATGTTTTTCGTGGACCACGTGTCACAACACACAAGTAGATTTCTAACATCCTATGCCAGGCCCCAAACTGAATGCTGAGCAACTCTACATCACATTAAATATCGATAATTATATTAATCAAATATGGGGTTTGTTTTTCCTTAAAACAAAAGGATGAGTGCTAATTTTCTAGAGAACCACTTTTTACAGGTGGTAGAGCCTGAGCATGAGATGCTATGGACCTGGAGATCGCCTAGAAAGGAGACTGTAAGGTCTCTCCATTGCTTCCTTAGCTCTCTGTCAGACAGACTGTTACCTAGAGAGAAGCACATTCTCATGGAGATGGGTGAGCAGAGACACTTCCACCAAAAGCCAACACAGTTGGTTTCTAGTTCTCCAGAGAATGAGACCATTCTTAAAAGAGCAGACCAAAATAATTGTCAATCTGGGTAAAAATTAGAAAACTCACTGCATTAAAACAAGGCATATTTTTGTCCTGTGTGACATTTGAAGAGTCAAATAAGTCTATGTATTTTTTTTAGAAATGTAAAGGAAATTATATCAAATCAATTTATTTTTGTCTTTATATTTAAGAGGGGAATTGACCAATCAAAGATATGAACTTAAGAAGCTTTCCTTACTTGAAGGGTAATTATGAAAATGTTAAGGGTTTCTCTCAATACTTAGAAGGTATTAATAAAATGTTTACAATTTGCTTAGAAAAAAAAGCTGCCATAATGGCCTTTACTTAAATAAAACTATCTCTGCCAAAAGTCATTTGGATATATACATTTCTCAACACACGCGTGTGTGTGCACACACACACACAAAATGTGAGAGTTATGAGAAGAGTAGGGTCACATGACTGGGGGCCATAGATGATTGTGTCATAAAGACAGAAGTAGCCACTGTAATCCAAGTATAATGAGTAAAAAGAAAATGAAACAGTAAAATTTTAGAAAGGTGGAAAAAAGTAGGAGAAAATGTTGGAGAGTCTCCACTCATTCTATAGTACCAAAAGAAGTTCTACACATAATGGGTAAAATAATATGTGATGTTTTTCCCTCGAGCCCATAGATTTAGAATTTACTGAGGTAGCAGAAGTTCTGTGTATGCATAACAACCAGCCAAACTTAAGGTTTTTTCCAGAACACTATGCTATTTCATGTGATGGGTAGCTGTTCATTTCCCAGTGAAAATAAATGTGGGCCTTGCCACGGACAAGGAGGAGGGATTCTTAGAAGCAGAAGTGTTTAACTAAAGTCAGGAACTTTGGTGAGGGAAAATGAGGCTGCAGATTCCCAGTCTTCAGAGTCCATGTTAAGTCTTAGATAAGTAGAATTAGAAAGTTACATGGAAAGGGACTGTTATTCAAGAACTTTGAAATGAGTTAGCCTTATTTTATTTATAAGATTAGTAATTCTTATTGATCTTTTCAATGCATAAATTATTTTAATAACTTGCCCTCTTGACTTTCCAAAGCAGATTTTGTGCATTAAATATGCACACAAGTGATGTAAGCTTCCAGTAATATTGTTTTAAGTAAATATTAAGAATATCATTTCATCTGTGTGGCTACTTCACAATGTTCAAAATCTACCACAGCAGGTCAAGAGAGCAAATTATCTCAGTAATGTATGAATTGGGAATATTGATATGAAATAATATTGACCTTGTCAATTGAATCCAACCCTAAAGATGTTGCAAAATAAAACTACCACATCAGAAATATATGTGATCTCTTCACCCAGCATAGCAATCAGAACCCCAGGAGAAGCACTCCAACTAAGCACTTGTCACCAAACCACAGCTTCCAGTTACCCATCGTATAACTTACTGATGAGTACTAATGCAGCAGAGAATGAACTGTTTATATCTCCAAAGTACAAGCTAAAATAAATAGTCACATATTGCTAATATTGCTAATATTCTACATTATTCACTAGTTTTCCAACTCTTATCTACAGAAGTTATATTCTAAGACTGCTAGCAGGTGCCTGAGGGCAAGGAAACTAATAAGTCTTGTATACACTATGTTTTTTATTTATATCCATAATTATAACTAAGGTTAATTTATTAATTAGACAGCAAGAAATTAAAAACAGTGATAAAAGAACAAGTATAACAATATACTGTAATTATGTATATGGTCTCTCAAAGTCTTATTGTCATATGTTCACACTTCTTGCGATATTATGAAACCATACAATGCCTGTGAGATGTGATGAACTGACAATAGTGGCATAGAATTGTGATGTATTGTTAGGCAGCAGAAGAACACATGGAAACTGTGCACAAATGGAAGATATTTATCCTAAGCAGGAGCACTGGGACAACATGAGCGTTTCTCACACTGCTCAGAATAGTATGCAATAAAAAATATATAAACCATTTCTATGGAAAGTTCCATGTGTAAGACCTTGAGAAAACAATCCAAAAATTCATTTGAAAAATTCAATAGCAAAAGCAATTCTAGGCAATAAAGACAAGATAGTGGGGTATCACAATCCCCAACTTGAAACTACACTACAAAGGTACTGTGCTAAAAATAACATGGTATTGGCAAAGAAACAGACCTGAGGACCAATGGAACAGATTAGAAGAAGTGGAAACAACTCCAGAACCATTGAACCACCTCATCTACAAAAGAGCCAAACACCCTCACTGGAGGAAAGATAGCCCCTTTAATAAATGGTGCTGGAAAGACTGGGTTTCAACTTGCCAAAGATCAAAACTAGACCTCTATCTCTCATCATGGACTAAACAAGAATAAAAATGGATTAAAGATCTAAATATCAAAACAAACACTAAACGGGCTGGAAGTAGGTAGAACTCTTGAAGACATCGATATAGGAAAAGATGTTGTATACAGAACCTCAGTTGCATGTGATCTAGCACAGAAAATAAAAAAGTGGGATCTCTTCCTTCTTTTTTTTTTTTTTTGTACAGGGAATTGAACTCGGGTCCTTGTGCTTGCAAGACAGACCACCAAACCACTGATCTAAATCCCCAGCCCCTGGGATCTCTTCTTATTAAAAAGATTCTGCACAGCAAGAGAAACCACCAAGAGTGTGAAGAGCCAACCCACAAAGTGGGAAAAACTTTTCACCAGCTGTTCCTCAAAGGTCCACTATTTAGAATAGCTAAAGAACTTCAGACCTCCCAAATTTAAAGATTCAATCTAAAATGGGCATCTGAAATGAACAAACATTTCTCAAAGAAATAGAAATAGCAAATATGAAAGAGATTTTTCATTCAAGAGATGAAAATAAAACAACACTGAGATTCCACCTCACCCCAGAAAGAATAGCTGCTATCACAAAATCATCCAATGACAAATGCTGGCTGAGCTGTGGGAAAAGAGGAACCCTGCTCCACTGCAGGTGGGAGTGCAGACTGGTGTATGGAGATACCTCAATGAACCAAGATTGGAACTCCCATTTGACCCAGGTATTCCCCTGCTGGGTATCTTCTCCAAAGAAGAATCATACCACAGAGACATATGTGCACTCATGTTCATAGCGCCACAATTTACAGTAGCTAAAAGTTGGAAGCAGCCCAATTGCCCATCAAATGGAAACTGGATAAAGAAGATGTGTGGCTTTTTAAAAAAATAAAATAGAGTACTACTCAGCCATAAAATGTGAGAAATTAGAGACATTTATAGCTAACTGGATGCACACTGAGGTGATATTCAAGTGAAACAAATAGGACACATGCATAAAGAGTGAATGGTTTCTCTAGTGTGTGAAACTGAAAGTATAAATAAGGACTAACAGGTATAATAGATAATGTGAAATAGGAAGAAAGGGGACAAAGGGAAAGTGGAAATGGTAGGGGTAAGGAAAAGGAAAGAAAATAATGGAATTAATATGATAAAGTAAAGTACATGGAAAAACAGTCTTTGTAGATAGGGAGGCAAGGAGGCGTTGAAGGGAGGGCAGGGAGTAGGGAAAAAGGAGAGCCAAGGTTGATTACGTAAAGGTACAAATTTCCAACAATTAATGTCATTATATTGCATACCTTAGATGTGTCAATAAAATTAATTTAAAAAAAAAGAAAGTTCCGTGTGTAAAGAAAACCATGGAAATTGTAGTCATGGGGAAAGAAAGGGAAACTGATAGACATTGTTGATTATCTAAATTTATTTTCTTCCTGGAGAGAACTCTTATTTATTTAATATATCCTCTTTTGCTTGCCATGGCTTTAGGATACTTTGACTCCACTCAGCTTTGGGAATGGATTGAACTGGTTAAGGGATAATCATGTTATTGATAGCAATTAACTCAGAAATCTATATATGGATTCCAAAAAGCTACCTGAGAAGAAAATTGCTGAGGAAATGTTGTGAGAGACTCCATGTTTGTGACAGATTCATTAGAAGAGATGGCCTTTGTAGTCTCTTTGCATACTGCTCCAACCAGATATGAGGCAGGCGCTGATATAGTCCTCTTGTAGCTACCCTGAAGCTGAAGCCAGTTTTGAAAATGGCACAGTGGAGCAACAGAAAGAACCTGGGTTCCTCACCAGCTCTAAAATATTTCTGACCTTCTTGGTTCAAAACACGACAATTAATCGTCTCCTATTTCAACCACCTAAATTGCATTTCTGTTTCCTTCAGCCAAAATTCAGGAGGAAAGGGTTGTGACTTTGCAAAAAACATTGTGAAACAGGTTCACTGTGCACTAGTTACAAACCTATCTGAGTCTGGTGTGAGAAAATGCTTAAACACACCAAATGGCATGAAGCAGTTTTATTACTTACTGAGAGACAGCAAAGGACAACAGACGCTTAGGATTCTTTGCAAGTCACCCAAGGCTCAATATAGCTGCACAAGGTAGGTGGAGACTCATCTATTCTTATCTGCATGTGCCCTACTTTCATTGCACCTGAGGGACCCTAGAAAGCAATTCCTGGGCTGTACATCCAAGGAGTACCATGACACATATAGCTAAAGCACTTAAGGCCATCTTGTTTCTAGTGGAAACTGGAATAATATCCAGACTATTTCAGTCATTGTGCTCTTATCTTACGATTAGTATAATGTTATAAAGACTGGAAAAAAAAAGATCTTGTCATATGTATGTGGAATTTTAGAGTGTATCCATTTTTAATGAATTTTCCCTGATAGATGCTTCCATTTTCCTTATCTAAGCCAAATTAACCATGCTAAACACTGATGTTTGATAATTGTCAGCAGTAGCCACTTCACTGGAGAATATGGGCATGTAGGAGTGTGGGCATTTCTTCAACTTAGCATAGTCAGCCATAGCAAGTGTTTACCATGATCTATATCATCAAAATATCTGTGGAATAAATGAACAAATAATTACCAGTGTCCTTGGTTAATGTCACCTTAGAATCTGGCCTCTGGCCTTTTTGCATAGATTTCCATTTAGCAGAACACAAATATATGCATGGAATTTTGTGGATACTTAACCAGTTAGATATAAATGAAAGTCTTATAAATATAGCACTAAGTCACACAGAAGAAAGAAGATCATGCTTTTGTAAACTAGCTCGCGCTAATGACCTGCTGCCTAATGTCTCTGGCAAAAACATATCATTCAGGCTTGCCAGCATGCCTCAAAACAATTTATCATTTATAAATAATTTAATCTGTTATATTTATAAAATAGTATACTAACAAATGCAATTAAAGCAAAGCTCATAATAATATTTTCTAAAGGAACACAAAGATTACTAGTAGTCTTTCAAAATGCCAGGCAATAAAGTCCTGAATTAACAAGTACCTTCATCTACACATAGTTTGTAACTAGACTTTTATTTTACCTGTGATCTTCAATTATTGTCTACTGATTGAGTCAAAAAACTCATTCTGAAGCTTAAATTTTTTATTATGTCTTCCTTTTCTTAACTGGTGGTGCTTTTCTTATTTGATACAATCACTAGTCTGTTTATAAGAAAGCATATTATACCATGACATGTCATCACACATTACAACAAAGCATTCATGGGATAGCAACCAAAAGAAGGCAATGGCAAGGGAATAGAAATCATTAGCACATATTTGGAACAAGCCATTTTCTTTTTTCTATCTTCTACACATAGCAGGATATTGTTTACAAGTTATAGATACGGTCTCCCTGTGATCCACAACATGCAACTGATGAACACCAGTGGCCTTAGGAAGTTCACCACATTTCTCTAAGCATTGCATATGTATACAAGATGAAGAAACCATCATATAATCAGAAATCAGAAATCAGACTGATTAGTTCATAGAAGGCTAACAAAACCTATAGCTTTGAACAGACACAACTAATATTAGTTTAGATTGGCTCCCAAGACACAACCCAACAAAGAGACAAATTAATAGAGTAAGGCCAGAAGGTCTACTTTTTGTCTTCCCCTATGTATAGTAGTATGTAATTTCCATTGGTTGTCACATAATTGTGTTGAACATGATCCAAAAGAGTATTAACAGATTAAAGATTAAAATTATTTACAAACAATTTACCCTAAAAATAAAGCAAAGAGAGTCATCCATTGCTTTGCTCTTCTTATGTATTTGATCTCTATTATCAGTGTTAGTCTTCATCTTGGACAGGAGTGGTAGAAGTCCTTTGATTCCTGGCTCCATTTTACTCTGGTGTGATGATTCAGGAAGTTGTACTTTGCAATATCTATATCCATGCAATAAACATAGTTATGAAAAGTAAGAAATTATTCAGTCCATCTGCAGCAAGAGCCATGACTGTACCATCCTCACCAATAGAACCTTAGACTTGTTCAAAGTAATCAGAAAACTAAAGCAATGATATTGTATAATTTTAGCCATAAAATTAGGGCATGGAGTAATATAAATTTATTAGTTTTTAAAAATACAGATTAATCCGAATGATGTCTCTGATATACTGAACTGTTCTAAAATATGTGAAACTAGGGGAAGTGTGTAGTACTGTCTCCTGGCCTTTTCGGGTTCTTGGTGGCTGGAGAAGAAGAATTTGCCTGGATCACCTCAGGAATAGTAAAAGAGCATTCAAAGGTAGGAAGTGGTTTCAAAGTCAAAGACTTTATTGCAATTCAGGGCATGGCTAGTTTGGATGCTAGCAGAGTGTGGGCATTGAGGAGTTTCTTTGTTCTGGTTTTAGTTTAACACACTTCCTGTTTTAGGGGGTTCCATGCTGCACTACTGCATATGTATGATTTACCCTTTCCCCACTTTTAATTTTGAACCTTTAAGCATATGATAATGAAGATAGATCATCTCAAGGATGCCTGGGGCAATCAGGGTGCAAACCCCACTTATTTGATACTCATTAATCCTCCTTGGTTACTTTGTAGTTGTCTCTACACCTGATGGCTTTTTCAAATTGGTTGAAACCATTTCACACCCTGGTCCCACACTCCAGTATTTACTGAAAGGCTGAAAAAATATAATTATATATCATATTTTTACCTTGGTTTCCAAATTTTCAAATTTGATATGATTTCAGATTTATTACATTGAATGCATAAAGTTACACAACTAAAGTAGGAGAGTTCTGAAATTTTCAAAAATGTTCTATAGATCTGCAGGATTTGATTTTTTTTTTCACCTTAATGAAGATCTGCAAAGTTTCTTTCTTCAAGGATGGAGAAGACTTCCAATAGCCTAGACTTTTCATTGCCACCACTCAAAACAGACATGTGTCACCATCTGCCACCTCTAGCCAATATCAACCAGGTCAGAGCTTTCTAACCATTCATGAGACTTCCTCTGAAACTTTCTGTGGCTATGTATTTCCAACCAGCACCTCCTGAGGACAGAGATTTTTCATAATCAATCACACCTCTTTGGATGGATGAATATTTCTTTCAACCTGCCAGACCTTCAGGACAAAGATATAATCTTGACAATTGCATACTTTCTAAACCCAGAATCTTCTTTATTACATAGATATTTTTAGCCTATTTGAGCATCTAATACCACTCACCCACCTGGCCATTAAGTACACCTGGGAGAATGGGGGTTCAGGGTCAACAAGTCAGGTGTTAAGAGTATGGTTCTCCAATGTGGAACTGCCTTTGGTAAGAAAGGAGAGCTAACATGGGCAAATTGCTTCTGCATGCTGCATTTACTGTTATGAGCCTTCAGGTATTAAAGTGCTCCTATCTTCACCCAAACACAATGGGCTGGCCCATTGATGAGTGCCAAGCCAATAAGTGTGCTCAGGAGATACAGTAAGGTTTGTTACTTATGGCAAGTAAGGAGAACACTTGAATCATTCCCAAAGTAGTGTCTTCCTTAGCAAAGGAAGGAAAGGAATTTTATCAAGGATACTTACACCTATTCATATTGGAAAGATTCACAAATATATTTAAGAGGGAGACACATTCCTGAGCATGCTCTGTTTGAGATCATGCTCATTCATTCATTTCATGCTCGCTCAAATATGGCAGACAGAATGCTTTTGGGGGGGCATTTTAGTATTATTATAAGATTATAATAAGCATCGTTCATTCTAGGCCACCTGAAAAGTAAATCAGAGCAACTCAGTGATTTTGACTGATTGCTTATGATTTTCTATGGAAGGCCTATTTGAAACAGATTTTAAAAATTAAAGGAATGTGTATTAGGGGATCTCTAGATAAAAGAATTTATAAAAAGGATATGTATAATTAGCCAAGGGCATTTACTATGTAGACTTACAGCAGGAGATTAGGTCATGGTAACCTGGCCAGGCAAAATCTCTCATTTTCAGAGACCTGTTCATTATGGTCTGGACAAGTGTGTGGAGCAGCTTTGAAGTGTGGATCTGGTGTCACACGGAAGACAGAAAAGATGTTGGCCTTTGGCCTTGTGGCCAATATCTTGCTCTTGCAATGGCTTGTTCTACAGGCAGGGCATACTTTCTCTTCTCCTTTCTTTTCTTCAGAGCACTTCTTTTTTTACTTATTATTTTACCTTTAATAAATGTTAAACTTGTATGTTCTTTGGTTGTCCCTGTAGCACAACAGAGCCTGGAAAGGAGGCCTGGGAATTCCAACATCTGTAAGAGCCTCACCGGATGGGAGATGAAAGAGTTCCCAAAAGCCATCTGCTTGTTGAAGAACCAGAAGACCCAGTAACTGATAAGTTTAAGAAGTTGAAAGCTGCAGGAAAAGAGGAATCAAAGATATGGCATGAGTCAGACTGAAAGCCTGCAAGCTTCCTGGAGGGTTGCTGGTATGTGTCTGTATCCAGAGGAGATACAAAGGAGATGGCAGCAAACGATGCACCTGCTCAAGCAGAGTGGATCTTTGGAAACACATGCTGACTTCTTCATTTCCCTTTCATTCCATCCAGTCTGCAAATCCACAGAAAGGTGTCATCAATCATTGTGGTGGACCTTCCCTACTCATTTTGCTGATCTACATGCCCATCATCTCTGGAAACACCTTACAGACACATCAGTAAGTATGCTTCATTAATTTGCTAGCTGTTTCTTAATCCAGGAAAAGTAATATATCATGATTAGTAATCATGAAATGTTAATAGTTATTAAAAGGATAGCAATATTTTCCCCAGCAAGCATAGGTGTTTGCTCCCCAAAATTTTACCTAACAGCTAGCAATTTTCCATCACTAAGAATAATATACAGGCCAGGGATTTAGTTCAGTGATTCTGCCACTTATTTTGCAAGCAGAGGACATGAGTTCAAACCCTGGTAACCAGAAAAAAAAGGAAAAAAGAAGAATAGGAAGAAGAAGAATAGGAAGAAGAAGAAGAAGAAGAAGAAGAAGAAGAAGAAGAAGAAGAAGAAGAAGAAGAAGAAGAAGAAGAAGAAGAAGAAGAAGAAGAAGAAGAAGAAGAAGAAGAAGAAGAAGAAGAAGAAGAAGAAGAAGAAGAAGAAGAAGAAGAAGAAGAAGAAGAAGAAGAAGAAGAAGAAGAAGAAGAAGAAGAAGAAGAAGAAGAAGAAGAAGAAGAAGAAGAAGAAGAAGAAGAAGAAGAAGAAGAAGAAGAAGAAGAAGAAGAAGAAGAAGAAGAAGAAGAAGAAGAAGAAGAAGAAGAAGAAGAAGAAGAAGAAGAAGAAGAAGAAGAAGAAGAAGAAGAAGAAGAAGAAGAAGAAGAAGAAGAAGAAGAAGAAGAAGAAGAAGAAGAAGAAGAAGAAGAAGAAGAAGAAGAAGAAGAAGAAGAAGAAGAAGAAGAAGAAGAAGAAGAAGAAGAAGAAGAAGAAGAAGAAGAAGAAGAAGAAGAAGAAGAAGAAGAAGAAGAAGAAGAAGAAGAAGAAGAAGAAGAAGAAGAAGAAGAAGAAGAAGAAGAAGAAGAAGAAGAAGAAGAAGAAGAAGAAGAAGAAGAAGAAGAAGAAGAAGAAGAAGAAGAAGAAGAAGAAGAAGAAGAAGAAGAAGAAGAAGAAGAAGAAGAAGAAGAAGAGGAAGAAGAATTGAAAGGAATATTTCTTTATTTAAAGTAATGTTTCCAACTGTGCTCTCTCCTGCCTGTGCACCACGAGCCTCAGCAAGGAAGTTGAGTTGGGAAGGCCGCTCAGAGATCTGCTCTCCCTCCCACCTGCTTGGGCCCATTCAGCAGACTGGGTAACCGCATCCTCCTCTGACTGCATGGCCATCAGCTCCAGCATGGAAGGTAGCCATGTGGGCACCTCGGAAACCCCACTACCACCACTCTCAGACCTCCTGTACTTGTGCCAGTACTTGGGCCCACTCTGCAGAGGCATGGGTGACCATGAGGAGTATTTTTCTGAGCTCCCAACTTTGAATATTTTTAAAGAAAGGATGGAGGAAACCTGTAGTAGAACTGTGCGGAGTTCAACCCTGCAGGTCGGGGAACTAAATCTGAGCCTTGCGACAGGAGGTCAGTCTGAGTTGCAGGGATCTGCCATTGGCTAGCTGAGATCAGGGGACTTGGTTCTGCACATGGCTGTGTATGTGGTATATTATGACAACAGAGATGTAATCTAAAAGAGGCCCTTCAAATTATTGTTTTCCTCATTCCACTCTGCAAATTCTTTTTTTCTGTCCTCTTTCTCCAACTCAGTCTCTTGCTCCACCATATTATCCCTAATCTCCCTTTCTGTTTCTGCCCTAACTCAGACTTCTTATTTTATCATTTTTTCTTTTTTTCTTTATGATATTTTATTCTGTTACTTTACCTCACACATAGGTCAATAGTTTCAAGAGAAAGGGGGCCCCAGTTACAGGTAAGGGGATATATTCTTGTCCTCATTCTTGCACTCTGTCAATCCCTTTTGAATTTAATCCTAAAGATTGTGTGGTCATTCGATGTCCTCTGGCTTCACTTGAAACCTTCTCCAATTCTTCCACTTATCTACTCCTCTCATCCTAACTCTGTCTAAGTCCCCATCCTAAATGATGAAGATGCTATATTGAAAAGTGTATTCACTGGAAACATATTTTGGGCTGCTTCTTGATTTTAATTTAATTCACATGGTTTACAGGTGATAGATTAATGACTATCACAAGTGGTCAATTTGCAAGTTATGCTTGATCCTATTGTGTTGCTGATTGTAACAATTGGGATAAAAGATTGTGATTGATTTAATGAGTTGTTTTCTCAATATTATGAAAATGAGAATGTCTATGAGTTATTAGAGACTCAAAATTAAAGCACAACTATATCAGGAAGATTTAAGTAACAACCCAGAAATTAAACCAAGGACAACCCAACACCAAAAATAAAAGTGAGAAAACACTTAAGCAAGACACAAAGACAGACTTCCAGTTCACCAATGGCAAATTGCGCAAATGAGGATGAAAAGGCTGATAATGAACTACCACGACACACTGAACCCATAGCACAGGAAGTAAATAAACAGATCAATCAGGCTCTAGAAAAATTCAAAACAGAAATAATATCACAGATAACAATAGAGGTGGTGAATAAAATGGAAGTCATGATTAGAGCCTCTAGTGCAGAAACTGACAAAAAAATAGATGAGCTCAGGACCACGATAGAAGCCATGAAGGCCCAGCATGAGAAAGAAATGGAAACAAAGAATGCCCAACAGAGGAAAGAAATGGAATCCATAAAACAGATTCAAACAGATATCCAGGAGATTAAAAACTATTGAAACTGTATGCAACAGAATAAAAAAATGCAAAGATAGAATCTCAGATATAGAAGATAGGATTGCAGTCAGTGACCCTGAAAAGAGAGGTCTCTTAGAAACAGTAAGGGATCATGAGAAATTGATCCAATAACTCCTAGATGATGCAAAGAAGAATAACAAAAGACTGACAGGAATCATGAAGTAGCAGGAGAAAATACAAATGACTTAAAAAAGCTGTTCACAGAACTAATGACAGAAAACTTCACAAACAGAAGGGAAAAATTAGACATACAAATAAGTGAGACATATAGGACTCCAACTAGCCATGATAAAAAAAAAAACTACACCTAGACATATAATAATCAAGATCCCAGAAACCCAACGAAAGATTAAAATACTACAAGCAGTAAGAGAAAAGAAACAAATCACATGCAAAGAAAAGCCCATCAGAATCACAGCAGACTTTTCAACATAAACCCTTAGGTCAAGGAGAGCCTGGAGTGAGGTATTTCAAGTCCTAAAAGAAAACAACCTCTAACCTAGACTGATATCCTGCAAAACTCTCTCTTTCAAAATGGATGGGTAAATAAGACAAAGAACATCTGAGAAACTTCATGAACACCAAACCAGCATTACAAGGAATTCTAAACAATATCCTAGAAAAAGACAGTGAAGGTCACAACACCATGAGACCCAACAGACCAAATCAAATATGCAAGGCAAGAAACTAAAAGGAGAAGGGGGAAAAGTAAAGAGACAACAAAAGGACAATAACATGACAATAATAAGTCAGTACATGTCATTCATAACTATCAATGTCATTGGACTCAACTCTAATATTAGAATGATCTGAAGTACAGCACACATGAGAAAAGCAAATATTGATCCATTCTTTTATTATAAAATCAAAATCTTCCTATTGGAAGATTTTTGTTTGTTTTATTTTTAAATTTATTTTTATTATATTAGCACATGTGTGCAGTTCAAGCAACTTACAATCGTCTTGTGGAGTGGTTAAATGTATATACCACAGCTTATTTATTTTTATTTTTATCCCATTCCTCTTCTCCCACCCTCCCTCCCTTCTTCTCCTAATCCCCAATCTCATTTTTCATTCTTGTTGATATTTATTAGTCTTAGCTTCTGTAACAGTATATAAGGCTTACATTAATTTGAGGATATTAGGATTCTGTACATAGCATAGCTTTACTCCACATATTTTCCCTTCCCCTTTCCCCATCCCTCATTTTTTCCCCTTGGACAACTTTCTTACTCCAAGATACATCTCTTTATTCCCTTCTATGGACCCTTCATTACTCTCTTTGTTTATACTTTGCCTCACTTAAATGAAAGATGCCATACTGTATTTAGCCTGTGTGTCTTGTTTATTTCACTCAATAAAATATTGTCCAAATGCATTCATTTTCCTAGAAATGTCTTAAATCTGCGATTCTTCAAAGCAGAGTAGTATTCCAATACATGTAGAATCACATATTGGTATATGCACAGGCTATTTCCAGGATGTTCTTTATGCAGTCATCTGTTAATGGGTATATATGCTGTTTCCAGGATTTAGCTATTACAAGTTATGCTCTTACAAAAATTGGTATGTATATATCACTGCAGTGTGATGTCTTAATATCTTTGAGGAAGATAGCTAGCAGGAGTATCACTGAATCATATGGAATTTCTAATTTCATGTCTTTCAGAAATATCTATATTGATTTACATTGTGGTTATACTAATAATTTACATTACCAGTAACAATTAAGAAGTGTTCACGTTTCATTATGGTCTCACTAGAATTTATTATTTCATTTCTTAATCATTGCCAATTTTTTTTTGCACAAGATGAAATCTCAGCACTGTTTTAATTTGGATTTTTAATGGCTAGATATATTGAGCTAGATATATTTGACTATTTGTATTTCATTTTCATTTCTCTTGCCAATTTCTTGATTGGATCTTTAATTTTAGGTGTTTTAATTTTTTTTTGAATTTTTAGATAATTTAGATACTAGTTTTCTATTTGAAGAGTAGCTGGCAAAGTTGTCGTCTCATTCTGTAAGAAGTCTCTTAACTCCACTGATTGATTGTTTTACTATTGGTTTGTGTATTATAGCTTGAAATTAGATATTGCTATTCCTCCTGCTTTGCTCTTGTTGCCCTAAATTGTTTTTTGTATTCTGAATCTTTTCTGGTTCCATAATTTTAGTCTTGTTTTTTTATAGATCTCTAAGTATACTCTTAGTATTTTTATTGAGATTGTATTGAATCTGTATAATAGTTTTTGAAGTATGGCCATTTTGACAATATTGATTCTGTCCATGCAGGAGAAGGACACATCTTTCTATTTTCTGATGTCTCTTTGATCTCCTTTTTCAAAGTACTGTAGAATTATTTTCAGAGTTCTTTCACTTCCTTGGTTAGGGTAATTCCTAGGTATTTCATTTTTCTTGAAGCTAATATAAGTGGTACTATTTTCATAATTTCTTTCTCATCCAATTCATTGTTGATGTATACAAATGCTAATGATTTTTGTGTGTTAATCTCATTGTTAGTAATTCTAAGATTTTTTGGTGAAGTTCTCTGGATCTTCTACTTACAGTATACATCATCTGAAAATGATAATTCGAGTTCTTCCTTTCCTGTATGTGTCACTTTTATTTCTTTCTCTTGGCTAATTGATATGACTAATATTTCAAGTACTATGTTGAATAGAAGAAGTGATAGTGGAAATCCTTATCTTGTTCTTTGTTTTAGCTAAAATGGTTTCAGTTTTTCCGCATTTAATATGATGCTGGCTATTGGTTTATCATATATAGCTTTTATCATATTAAGGTATGGTCCTTCTCTACCTGTTTTCCTCACTTTTCTTTTTTGTTCTTTAACTATGAATGAGTTTTAAATTTTGTCAAAAGCCTTTTCTGAATCTATTCAAATGATCATATGGTTTTTCACTTTACTTTTGTTTTTGTGATGTATTATATTTATTAACTTATGTGTGTTGAACCATCCTTCAATCTCTGGGATGAAACCTACTTGATCATGATGTATTGACAATGCAGTGCATTATATCTGCTAATTATATCAGTCATGAAGAAGCAATATCCTACTACAAATTTCTATATAATCCACAAATTTTCCTCACTTCTCTAGTCTCCATCTTCCAAAACCCCTCCCAATAAACAGGAGGGAAATAGAAGGGCCATGCATAATTTTCAAAGAAAAAGGGGCTAGATAATGGAACAAAAGTGTGGAGAAATATGTACAGGAGGAAAACAGCAAAGAGACATAAATTTTTTCAAATTAAAATAAAAATTTTAAAAGACAAAGTAGTACAATCAAATAAAAAATAATAACAGAAAGCTCTTTAATGTTTTAGACACAAGGCTCTTTTCCTCAGCCTAGGGTTAAGGAGAAGAGCTCAACCCAGGATGTGTCTGTTCACACTGAAAGTCAAAGGTAGGAGTCTGTGCTCAGAATGGTGCTGGAATAGAGATCCATTTACAGTGAAAATATGGTACCAATATGGGTTTCCAATGCTGCATAACTCAGGGAAAATTTGAACACTGACCACAGGAGCCAGGTGGGTGTTCACCAGCCCCTGCCTCTAACTCCCCAGTCTGCTCTCCAACTGTCAGAAGTCTCCTGTGACTGTCTTTCCCCATCCATTCTGGGAACTTGGCAGTGTGAAACAGCCAAGGGGCTGCTCTGGGACCAAGACTCAAACATATAGCTCTTCCCTACAAGGTCTCCCTCCTCGCCAGCTCCTGCTCCAGGACTGTAGCTGCAGGTGCTTGTACCAAAGTAACTCACAAACTGTTGACCCTGGAAGGCAATTCCAGAAGAAATGTCCCCATGCCTTCTTTGCTGTTTCCAGTTGTAGGTAATTCTCTAGGTCCTCAAGTAATTCTTCTGTTCTCTATGAGCAAAAATTTATTAGTTTCATTTTGTCTCCCAGCTGGTTTGGTGGCCAGCCAGCCACTGTCAGCAGCATTGAGTGGCTTCTCCTTTACAGTATGATGTATTTCTTCTGTGTCACTCCATGTTATTTTCTTCTCCTCTGTCAGATCCTTCATAGCTCCTGAGTAGCTTCCATTCACTTTGATTTCTCTCCCAGGTATTGTTTGCCAGACTCTAGACACTTTGTCCTGGAGAACCTGAGTTTCTGGCACTCATTGCTCTAATTTTTTTGCTGTGGTTGTTAAGCTTCTGGGTAGTTTTGGTGATTTTAAGACTTAAAATCATAAATAGAAATTGAGAGTTAGAGTATGACTGCTTTTGTCTAAAATTAATGAGGTTTTAAGATCGCAAAAAATATCTAATGGTTATCTTTGTAAATTTACTGAATTATCTAAATGTGATAAGAATTTGCAATAATACATAATAAAAGGGATGATAGCTAATATCTAGAAATAATAACAAGAAGTTCTTACATTTTCAATGTTGAAATTTATTACTCAAAAAACTAAATGAATGTCTACCTAATATGTAACATTGTATTTTCAAAGGTTTTTTTTTTTTTTTTTGCCTTGGAATTTGAAGAAATATCTTCTAAAATAAGTTAAATAACTTCCAGAGATGGTTTATCTTCTATGACATTTTAAAATACTTTATCTAAATTTTAATGATTATTCATAAAAGAATACTTTCTTTGATATTCTAAGGTAAATAATAAATATCTGACACTTTAAAGGACTTTATTATAAAAGTAAACTAAAGTTAATAAATTCAGTTTACCAATATGCTTCTCTGTCTTGCATGGAGGAATGATGATTTTGCCAAAAAAAAAGTACATTAAAAACAGCAAATATGGAAACAGCCCAATTGCCCATCAGTTGGAAACTGGATAAAGAAGATGTGGTTTTTCTATAAAATGGAGTACTACTCAGCCATAAAGAATGAGAGAGTAGAGTCATTCATAGGAAAATGGATGCATATTGAGGGTAAACTCTTAAGTGAAATAAATAAGTCCTACATATGTAAATACTGAATAGTTTCCCTGGTGTGAAAAACTATAATTGTACATAAGATCCTAATGGTATAATTGACAATGTGAAATAGGAAGAAAAGGGATAAACGTGTAGGGGAAGTGTGAAGGGTAGGGGAAAGGAAATAAGGGAAAAGAAAAAATCTGAGAAAATGAAACAAATGGAAATAAAGTTTTGGTAAATAGAGAAGGGAGGTGGGAGTGAACGAAGGGCAGGGATAAGGGGAAAAAATGAGAACCAAGACCTGTCATGTAAAGGTACAAGATCCCGATGATGAATGTAATTGTACTGTATAAATAAAAAGTACCAATAAACTCAATTAAAAAAAAACAAACAAACATGAAAACATATAAAAATGAACTAGAGGTGTTATTTCATTCTAGATTCTACTCAGAACAGATTTTGATGGCACCAAAAACACTAAAACATTGTATCTTGCTATTTTACCAAGACATTATACAACCATCAGGGACAAGAACATGAAATTAGCTTTGTTTTTTTAAGTACACTTACAAAAGTCTTTGTTAGGATATTATGAAATGCATCATTTTTGACACACTTGATATGATTGCATTTATTTCCTATTTTAATTTTATATTTACTTGGAAGTTTGCTTTGATTTAGGAAAAAATTGTAAGCAGTGGTGGAAATGTAACTCAGAGATAGAGGGTTCATCTAACCTGTATAAGGCCTTTGGTCCAGTTCCAGAATCACAAAAACAAACAAAAAATTTATACAGAAAAGCTATGCAGATCTCGATCTTTTGTACCACCAGCCACATTTTAATAATAAATATTTAGAATTATGTCAGTATTTAATTGACATGATTTGAAAAGATACTACAGAAACATTTGAAATCAAGTCTACATAATTTTCTTTCAGGATAATTAATCAAATCTTTAATGCAGTCATAATTGATATTTTATTAAACTAAAGCTTGAGAATAATAGGTAACTATTCACTTATGAGGTCATTTATTGCTAAAATGTTCATGGATACATGTATTAATAAATATAGGATGCAAATCTAGTATAAAAATTATTAGATTTTTAAAAAATAAACAGTCTTTATTGGTAAGTTTTAGATATACAATAGTTACATCCATCATTGATTTCTTGGACCTTTACATGTCATATCTTCGTTCTTATTTTTTCCCCTTTTCCTAGCCTCCATTCCCCCATCCATCCTTCCTTATTTACAAAGACTTTTTTTCCATTTTTTTCCTTTTCTCTTATTTTTCCTTCCTTTTTACGTTGCCCCAACCCTCTCATTTGCCCAAAACCTTTAGAAATTTTCTTCCTATTAAAAAATAGCAATTTTACATTTTGACCCTTAATTACACTTTTGGTTAATCACACAAGAGAAATTGTTTGGCATTTACACGTGTGTCCTATTAATTTCACTTAACAGTATGTCTTCAATGCACATTCACTTAGATATAAATGTCTCTATTTTTTTATTCTTTATGGCTGAGTAGTACTCAATTTATTAAAAAGAAAAATTATTCTTTATCCAGTCTCCAGCTGATGGTCAATTTGACTGTTTCCAAATTTTAGCTATTACAAACTGCTATTTTAAACAGAGGTGTGCATATATCACTGCAGTATGATACTTTCAACTATTTTGGAAAGATACCCAGCAGAGGGCATAGCTGAGTCAAATAGGACTTCTAATTCTAGTTCTTTGAGGTATCACCATATTGATTTCCACAGTGGATGCACAACTCTGCACTCCCACCAACAATGAAGAAGGGTTCCTTTCTCCCCACAACCCACCAGCATTTGCAATTGGTTGATTTCTTGATAGCCATTCTTTCTGGGGTGAGATGGAATCTCAGTGTTGTTTTCATTGACATCTCTTGAATGACCAGTGATGTTGAACATTTTTCATATGATCATTTGTTGCCTTTGCTTCTTTGAAAAATGTTTGTTCATTAGAGATGCCCATTTTTGAATAGGATCTTTATATTTGGGGGCCTGATATTGTTTGAGTTCTTTATATGTTTTAAATAGTAGACCTTTGTCAGAGGAGCAGATAGTGAAAATATTTTCCCACATTATAGGTTGTCTATGAGGTCTGTTGGTGGTTCTCTTGCAGTGTCAGTGTTTTTAAACAGATGGGATCCCAGTTGTTGATTCTTTTGTACTAGTTCCCATGGTACTGAGGATTTGTTCATAAAGGTTTTTCCTATGTCAATGTCTTCAAGAGTTTTACCTAGCTTATTTTCCAAAAAGTTAGTGTTTCTCTTTTAATATTTAGATCTTTAATCCACTTGGATTTTCGTTTAGTGCATGGTGAAAGAAAGATAAGGGTCTAGTTTTAATCTTTGGCAGGTTGAAACCCAGTTTTTCCAACACCATTTATTAAAGTGGATATCTTTCCTCCAGTGAGGATGGTTAGCTCCTCTGTCAAAGATGCGGTACCTGAGTATTTCTGAAGTTGTGTCTGCATCTTTTAATCTAGTCCACAGATCCTTGGATCTGTTTCTTTGGCAGTTCCATGCTGTTTTTATCACAATAGCTTTTTAGTATGGTTTCAAGCTGGGGATTGTGATAACCCCTGTCATGTCTCTGTTGCCTAGAATTGATTTTGCTATTCTAGATCTCTACTGGTTCAAAATGAGCTTTTGGATTGTTTTCACCAGTTCTGTGAAATATTCTGTTGAGATTTCAATAGGGACTGCATTGAATCTGGATAGCAGTTTGGAAGTATGGTCATTTTCACTGTACTGGTTCTTCCTACACAGGAACAAGGGATACCTCTCCATTTTCTTATATCCTCTTTGATTTCTTTCTTCAGAGTGTTGTAGTTCTCCACATAATAGTCTTTTGCTTCCTTTTGTTAAATTGATCCCTACATATTTCATTTTTTAGATGCTATTGTGAAAGTGATTGTTTCCCTAATTTCTCTCTCAGTATTTCTGTTATTTGTGTACAAGAAGGTTATTGATTTCTGAGTGTTGACCTTGTATCTAGCTACTCTGGTGAAAGTGTCAGTTAAGTCTACACATCTTTTGGCAGAGCTTTTTGGGTCTTCTATGTAGAGTATCATATTATCAGCAAATAATGACAGTTTCCATTTTTCCTTTCCTATCTTTATTGCTTTAATTTCTTTCTCTTGTGTAATTGCTTTAGCTAATGTTTACAGAACTATATTGAAGAGGAGTGGTGATAGTGGACATCCTTGTCTTGTTCCTGATTTTAGCATGACGATTTTCAGTATTTGATTATTTAGTATGATGTTGGCTGTTGGTATTTTATAGACAGTTTCATAGTTCTCAAGAAGTTGAGATAAAGACCATCTATTTGAATTTTCTGCAGGGCTTTTATCATAAATGTGTGTTCAATTCCATTGAATGCTTTTCTGCATCTATAGATATGATTATATGGTTCTTTTTCTTTGACTCTGTTAATACAGTGTACTACATTTATCGATATATGTGTGTTCAACCATCCTTGCATTCCTGGGATAAATCCAACTTGGTCAGGGTGTATGATCTCTTGATGACCCTCTGTATCTGTTTGCCAGTATCTTATTGAGGATTTTTGCATCTATATTCATGAGGGAGATTGGCCTGTTGGGTCTCTTTCTTGGTTGGGTCTTCCCCTAGTTTGGAACCAAAGTAACACTTGCTTCCAGGAAGTAATTTGGAAGTATTGCTTCCCCTTCAACTTCATTGAAAAGTTTAAAGAGTATTGGTAATAGTTCTCTAAATGTCTTGTGGGATTAAGCATTGAATCCATCAGGGCCTGGGATTTTCTTTGTTGTTAAATTTTTAATTAAAGTTTCAATTTCATTCATTGTAATTGGGGTGTTTGAATTTTTGCATCTTCTTCATTCAACTTTGGCAATTCATATGCATCTAGAAATCTGTTGATTTCTTCTGTGTCATCCATTTTATTAGTGTACAGTTTCCCAAAGTAGGTACTGATGATCTTCTGGATTTCTGCTCTATTTACTGTTTTCATTCTTAATTGCATGGATTTAAGCTTTTTCTTTCTTTCTTCTTTTTTTTTTTCATAAGGTTGGTTCAGGGCTTATCAGTTTTATTTATACTTTCAAAAAACCCAACTCGTTGTTTCATTGATTTTATTTGGTTCATTCTCTTAGTGTCCATTTCATTGATTTCTGCTCTTATCTTTATAATTTCCTCCTTTGTATGAGCTTTGAGTTTCTCTTGCTTTTCTTTTTCTAGAAGCTTGAGATTCAGCAATAGGTTCTTTATTTGAACTTGCTCTGTTTTCTCAGTGTGGGCATTCACTGCTACAAATTTCCCTTATAGAACTGTTTTCATTGTGTCCCATAGATTCCTCTATTATAATTTATTTGTAAAAACTGACTAATTTATTCTTTAATTTCCTCTGTGACTCATTGTTTGTTCAGGAGACTGTTATTCAATTTCTATGTGTTTGTGAAATTCTTGCGGTTTCTTTTCCTATTGATCTCAAGTTTAATTGCACTATTATCTGATAATACACATGGAATAACTTCAGCTCCTTTGCATTTACTTAACCATGTTCTATGTGCTCAATTTTGTTTGCTTCTATGTGCTCTCTTTTGGAGAATGACCCATGTGCAGCTGAAAAGAATGTATATTCTGATTTTGTGAGATGGAAAAATCTATAGACATCTGTTAAGTACATTTGTTCAAATGCTTGGTTCAGTTTTAATATTTTATTGTTGAATTTTTGTCTAGATGACCTGTCTTTTTTTGACAGTGGGGTATTTAGGTCACCATTACAAATGTATTAGTTTTTATTTGATTTTTCACATCCTTTAATATTTGTTTTGTATATTTAGGGACATTAGTATTTGGTGCATATATATTTATGACTGTCATCTCTTCCTGTTGGATTGTTCCCTTTGCAAAGATTTAGTAACCCTTTTTGTCTCTCAGTTAGTTTTGGTTTGAAATTTACCTTGCTGCAAATAATATAGCTACCCCTGCTTTTGTTCAGGTTACTGTCACACGGAGAACTATTTTCCTTCCTTTTACTCTCAGTCTACGAATTTCTTTTTGGATTAAGTGGGTTTCTTGTATACAGCATATTGTTGGGTTTTGGTTCTTGATCCATTCTGCCAATCCATTTATTTTGATTGGTGAATGAGCCCATTAATATTGATGGTTATAACTGATGTAAATTGACTCATGATCATCATGATGTTATTATATTATTATATATTATTATACATTATATTGTTGCTCTTTTTAATTATTTTCTCCTTTCCCTTTAGTTTCTTGCCTTGCATGTTGTATTTGCTCTGTTGGGCTGGTATTGTGACCTGCATTGCCTTTTTCTAGGACATTATTTAAAATTGTTTGGAGTGCTGGTTTGGTATCCATGAAGTTTCTCAGTTGTTCTTTGTCATGGAAATATGTTATTTCCCCACCAACGTTGAAAGATGGTTTTGCAACATACATCAGTCTAGGTTGAAGGCTGTTTTCTTTTAGGACTTGAATTACCTCACTCCATGCTCTCCTTGACCTGAGAATTTCTGTTGAAAAATCTGCTGTGATTCTGATGGGCTTTCCTTTGCATGTGATTTGTTTTTTCTAACTGCCTGTAGTATTTTTTTCTTCTTTTGGGTTTCCTGGATCTTGATTATTATATGTCTATGTGTAGACTTTTTTTATCATGGCTAATTGGAGCCCTTTATGCCTCACTTATCTGTATATCACATTCTTTTGCTTTTTTGGGAAGTTTTCTGTCATTAATTCTGTGAATAGATTTTTTTTTTAATATCATTTGTACTTTCTCCTGCTTTTTGATAGACTCCTACTAGTCTTATATTATTCTTCTTTGTGTCATCTAGGAGCTGTCAGATTGATTTCTCATGTTCCCTTACTACTTTTAAGAGATTCTTGTTTTCATGGTCACTGATTTCATCCTGTCTTCTATATCTGATGTCCTGTCTTCAGATTGGCTCAGTCTGTTATGTAAACTTTCAATAGAGTTTTCATTCTCCTGGATATCTGTTTGACTCTGTTTCATGGATTCAATTCTTTCCTGTGTTGTGTTTTCATGGTTTCCATTTCTTTACTATGCTGGGCATTCATAGCTTCTCTCATGGTTCTGAACTCATGTAATTTTTATCTGTCTCTGTTCTACACTCTCTAATCATGTCATTCATTCTGCTCACCATCTTTGTAGTCATATAGGAAATTATTGCTGTTTTGATTTTTCTAGAATCTCATTCATCTATTTTGTTACTTCCTGTGCTATGAGTTCAGGATGTCCAGGTGGTTGATTATCAGACTTTTTTACCTCATTTCGCCAAGAATTTTCCCTTGGTAAGCTGGAAGTCTGTGTTTGTGCTTGAGCCTTGTTTGAATGTCTTTCCATTTTTATTTTTTGTTATTGGTGCCATTCTTCATTTCAGAACTGGGTTAATATTTTAATCTTCCTGTTACAGCTTCTCTTTAGGTTTTGTGCCTCTAATAACTCTGAGGCAATGTCTTTTTCATTATACCAGGAAAGACAACTAATTAAATCAATCACAACATTTTAGCCCAAGTGATACAATCAGCAACACAAAAGCATCAAGCACAGCTTAGAAAAATAACAATTTGTAGCTGGGCATGGTGGCACACACCTGTAATCCCAGCACTCAGGAGGCTGAGGCGGGAGGATCACTGTGAGTTCGAGACCAGCCTTGGCTACATAGTAAGTTCCAGGTCAGTCTCAACTACATAGTGAGACCCTGTCTCAAAAAAACAAACAAACAAAAAAATAAAGAAAGAAAAAAGAAATGACAGTTTGTGGTAGTTATTAATCCATCACCTTTAACTGTGTGAATTAAATCAAAATCAAGGCTAGAGCTCAGGACAATGGCCTTTATGGATCCCCTGTGCTTCTGTGATGTGACTCCAGATACTAGCACAGCCAAGAGGCCAGAGTTGTGCAGTGGGGGGGGCAGGTGCAGGCACCCACATGGGTCTGGCCCTCCTCTTACTGGTCCACTGCTGAGGTTGGGGGCTAGGACAAGAGTTGCTGGCTAGCCCAGGCAGTTCTGCCTCCCACCAAATTATTAGGTTTTTAAGTTATGATGGTGCTATACAATTTATTGTGCTTTTAAGTGCCTTCCTCTAATTATAAGCATAGATACATTTATTATTAGATTTGAAAGGTAACTAGTTTAAGCAATAGACACAAAGAAAAGTTTGAATTAATAGCCATAGGTATTTGCAAAGTTAGTCAATTATTTTCTACAGAATTTTTGTACATGAAAAATGCTACCATAGGAATTGCATACATGTAATACAATGAGTTCACAAACAAATACTTATAGGAAAGATATTAATTGAGCAAATATTATTTTCCAGGACTTCCACTGGACTTTGGGGAAATGATGTGGCAGTGGCCATTGAAATAAAGGTACACTGAAATTAAAGATAAATAAATGGTAGCTATTTTTCTATACTGGCATAGATATTCTATATTCTAATTACATTTTGTACTTTTGCAATTCTCAAATAATATGAAATGGTCAATGTCAATTTCCATTTTGTAGAACGTGGGAGAGTGTAAGATAAAAATATTATTGGTTAATATATTAACTTTCTTGGTTCATATATTTTAGAGAGTTATAACCATCTAAAGGCATTTTTTTTCTTCTAGAAATTTTTAAATAGTGCTCTATGAGTAAATGGAAAAACAGGAAATGAGTAGGGAGATTCAGAGAGCATTCACAGAAATGGGCAACAAAGGAAAGAGGGCATAGTAAGAAATGTCTCAAGAATCAAGTGTGTCTTGAGGAGAAGCTTGAGAGAAAGGACAAGAAAGGATCACAAAGTCAGAATTAAAGGTCAATATGAAGAAAGTGTGTTAGGTTCATACCTATGAGTGAATTTGTTCAGCAAAAGAGTAAGATGGAGAAAAAGGAAAGCCTAATTAACTGAAACAAAGTACATAATTGTGCAGGGTCTTCATGAGGAGGTTATAGTTTAAGAAACATCATGAAGCTTCCTGTGCTCTTGTGAAGATAATGATTATGAATTTAAAAAGGAAAATAAACTATTTTTTATGGTATTGGGGATTAAACCCAGGGTCGGCACCAGGCCACATCCTCAATCTTTTTTATTTCTTTATATTGAGACAGGATCTTGGTAAGACACCACGATGCCCATTCTGGGCTCCAATTTGAAGTTCTCCTGACTGAGTCTCCAAAAGTACTGGGATTATAGTCGTGTTCCTGTTTTAGTGTCAAATCTACCAAATGGGAGTGAACAGGCTGCAGAGAGAGCAACTGAGAAATGAGTGGGTCACTTGGGAAACGTTCTGCCTTCTTCATATCCCAGGAGAAAATGGGAAATGGCATTACTACAAAGGGTGGTCAATGCTGGGATTGGGTGGCCTGCAAGGAAAGTTAATTAATAAGTAACATTGGAAATGTCCACCCTCTAGTTGAAGAACAAGACAATTTAGGACATTTATGATACCTTTAACTCCATCCAAAACCTTTAACATGTGTCTATGAAGAATGTAGTTAGACTTCTTTCACCCACATGATACAAAATCTTGGAGACTGCAACAAGAAATTATATTTGAACTGAATGAAGAGACAGAAGGTAATTTTTTTCCAGTTGTGGATAATCTGTTATTGCTTAGAAATGTTTACCAATGTCTTGTGGTTTCAATGATATTTTTGAGGACAATCGATCAACTTAGTGCAGTTATGTCAGCTACATTTAGAAGAATCAAATGACTTTTATAGAAAACAGAGACTCATAAGCCCCAGGCCAAACTCTTTGTCCTCATATTCTCTGCAATGCCTGCTTTTCATAATATGGAAACCATCATGTATCCCAGAAACTAAAACCTCAGAGCCCAGAGTAGATTCAGGGGAAGAAATTGAACAGCTATTGATTACTTTGGGCATTGTTTGTTTGTTTGTTTTTGTTTTGTTTTGTTTTTTTGGTACCAGGGATTGAACTCGGGTTCCTGTGCTTGTGAGGTGGGTCAGTGGTACCACTGAGCTACATCCCTGGCCCTGAATAGCTATTAATTACTTCAACATTTATGTGTATTAAAAAAACTATTAGAAAATTAGGAGTAAAAGAGAATGTCCTTAGTTGAAATGGAATATCAAAAATTTATAGCAAATATCTTATTTGCTAGGGAACAAAACAAGCATGTGAGAATTCATTCCTACTATTCAATAGAGAATATAGTTGCTAGCCGGTATTTTAAGACAAAAGAAAAAATAATCAGTGTTACTATTTTAAAGGAAGAAAAAGAAAAAAAAAACATTTTTGCAGATGCTAATCTCATTTCCATAGTGCAACAAACATTATCAACAGACA
This sequence comes from Fukomys damarensis, assembly GCF_012274545.1. Classification (NCBI taxonomy): domain Eukaryota; kingdom Metazoa; phylum Chordata; class Mammalia; order Rodentia; family Bathyergidae; genus Fukomys; species Fukomys damarensis. The sequence continues at coordinate 39,007,834 of NW_022900926.1, forward strand.
AATGAAATAATTAATGAGAGAATTCAACAAATCTATTGGATAAATTACAGTAATAGTCCAATTTATCTATAGTGAAATAATAACAAATTAAATGTTCAAAATACAGACTATACTAAATGTCCAATGATTAACAAGTATATATAAAGACATAAAAGATCTGACTGAAGGATCTCCAAAAAGATCTAAATAATTCAGTTCAGTGAGAATACATATTATAAAATCATCAGCTTCCTTCATTGAAATTACAATTTCAGTGCTATTGCAATTAAAAATATCAGCTAGATTTTTTTTAAATCATGAATTTTATTTTGTGACATATGTGAAAATAGAGATGGCTAAGAAAGTTGGAAAAATATTAAAACACCAACTAAAATTTCAACTTTATGGAGGTAGGGTTTTTATCTGTTTTGTTGATTGTTAAATCTTCATTATCTAGAATCATGCCTGACCCATGAGACACTCAATAAATACTTGCTGAATAATCAAAAATACAAACATCGTGCTACCGATTCAAGAGTAGATACATGTGCCAAGGACTGGAAAGGTGTGTGGTCCGAGAGGTGTGGTGGTGAAGCTGCATGATCTCAGGACAATGATGCCCTATAGAAATGATGGCCCAGCCAAATGCATAAACATGACAGAGCAGAGGAGCTCAGTTAATGCATAATACCAAGGAGGAAGTACAGGGAGAAATGGATTCTCATAAAAGAAGAACTCATGATCTATTTTTCTCAGATTGCACTTGTAAACAATGGATGAGAAATTATAAATGAACTTTTTTTTTTGTCTTCACAACTTAACATAGTAAAAGCTCTGGTTGGGATGTGAATCACTGCATTACACCTAACAATTATGAATGAGGAAATGATAAGCTCCATTAAATACAACTGTTTCCATGAAATATAATCTTTAAAAATTAAATGTGACTTTAAGGAGCATTCATAGATGCCTTAGATTTGCACATTACAAAAATATGAAAATAAATGGTGATCTAAGGTAATGAATGAGCAGATATTTTTAAATATAAAAATGTTTGGCATATGCTCATGTGGAACTTCCATTGAATTTTGCAATTTTTACAACTATTAAATGATTTCAAATATTGCCATAGAACATTAAGTGACATTATTCAGATTAATATTCCAAAGTTGTTCACCTAAACTAAAACTGATCAATAATTCATCATCCTTGACTTAACATAATTACATAGTAGATAAAAATGTCTCATTCTCTCTATATACTGTATCTAGCCCAAGCTTAAAGTATCTTTTAACTATATTTGCATTCTCCTTGGCTTAAGAAGGCACAGTAAATAAGACTCATCCTAACTCCCCCTACCTCACCCCAGCAAGTTGTGATATTTAAGATATTGTTTAGACCTGTGAGCATTTTTTTCACCAACTCACAATCTTCAGAATTTCTTCCTTTGAGGAATAATTTTATGCTTTCTCATAGCAAGTATATGATAGGTAGTCTATATTCTAAAATGCTAAATTAATTACACAAATCTAGTTTTACTTGCAAAAGAAAACTTCATATTTGGAGTGGAAGCCAAGTACTTAGATGAAAGATACAAGGAGTAGTCAACCAAGCCCGTTATTGCCCAGCTATATTTAGAAGATATTGGTGCCTCCTGCTGTTTCTTTATGCCAAAGCTGGGATTTATGGCAGTTAAAGCATTATCTAAATGAGCAGGCAAAAATTATAAAGTGAAAGTCTCTTACATGACTCAATGTAAAATATCATAAAACAAATAAATTAATTCAGTTGCATGCTCCAAATGACATTTTCAGAGCATTGCTTTTGGTTAATGTCTTTTTGAAAGAAGTATTGCTAGGCTCTGCATAGCAGAGTGCATTTTGAAAACTATTCCTCGATAATTGTCACTGATATGTTTCCAATTTGCAAAATGCTCTGCCTGGAAATGAGCAACCTTTGCTATTCAGTGGGTGGCAGAAATATTTTATTTGGGCCATATTTTCTGAAATGGTAAAGTTTATCTGTACCAGCTCTAGCCAGAGGAAATACAGGACATGTGAGTCAGGTAGGAAATGGAGTAAGCATACATAAATAATTTTGAGGATGTTCAAATTTTCTGATCACAAAGAATAATCTAGCATTTCCTATCAGTGGAAGATAAATTATAAGTGTTTCACTCCAGCTATGTTAAAGAAGGCATCATCAGATCACATGTACATTTCTGGGTTGTGGACTCACACTTGAAGGATTTTATCAGACAATATTTTTACATGCTTTCACTCAAGACTATTTACAGACTAGCCCTGGAAAGTAAATTTTAGCTGGATAAGTTGCAATACAATGAGGGCTGAACCACTCTGCAGAATGCAAATGTCTGCCATGAAAGGTTGAAAAGTAGTGCAATCACATGCTCAGACTTTGGAAAGACAAGACCCTCTTTTTTACTGGAAGAAGAATGAGAAAAGATTGGAAATACCAAATCCAAAACCCTGGTTGGTCTGAGTTAGCATTGCTTGGTCATGGAGCCTGAATTTTGCACAGGATTAAGATTGCTACTTGACAGGATAACGTTTCTCAAATCTTCTAGAAAATTTGCCCACTTAAAGTCTCAGTGAAATGGAACTCTGCTAATATTTATTTCAACAAATATTTATTGAGCAACTATTATACATCTGGCAGTATTCTGGATTTTTGTGGATGCAGCGAAGGAAAGGTTTGCTTTTCTTGAATTTTGTTTGAGTGGCAATTGGCCAAAAAAAAAAAAAAATCAGTAAGATAAACTAGTCAACAAAGTAAGTCCAAAAGATAACTGCCAATATATTTTTAAATGTATTGATGATATGGTAGGGATAGAAATCAAGTGGGTGATACAGTGAAATATAGGTTACCCTGGGAAGACTTCTTGGAAGAATGCTTTTGCAAGGAGATCCCAAGGATGAGACTAAATACCAATATTTAGGTGAGTGATTGTATTACAGGGAAATGGTGAACTTGTTGGGGAGAAACAGTGGCCAGTGTTACTAGTGGGTAACCAACTAGAGAAGAGCTATGAAAACTAGCATTTTGTGAGACAGATAAAACAAACTATATCCATCTTAGGTGAAGAGTTGGCTTATTTTCTAAGAATAATGGAGATACTAGAGTACTCAAAGTCAAAAGTACAAAACAAACTGAAAAAATTGTTAAAAAGTCTTCTGGGTCCAATTTGAAAATCAATTCTAATGTAGAAAAAGGGAGTATTTAAAGGGCATATCAGTTCCCCATTGCTGTCATAACAAGCAAAGCTTCATACAATGCTAATATATTATCTTATGGTTCTTGTGATGGTTAATTTTTGTATCAACTTGAGTAAGAATCACCTAGCAGACTGGTTTAGCACAGATCTACGTGTGTCTGGATGACTGAATTACTGAAGGTGGAAGACCAGCTGGGGTTTGGCTGGCATCAACAAAAGGCTTGGTGGTATAAAAAATGGGGGAAAAAAAAGAAAGTCTCACTTCTGCTTCTTTTGGGGAGCTCCTTTTACAATTGCCTTTGGGTGTCCATCTCCAGGCTTCCAGATGCTTCAGCCTTCTGGCTCAGACCCTCCAGCTTCCTTAGACGGACTCCCATGGGATTCTGCAGTGAGCTCTAGTCCTTCGGCTTTTGACTAGATCCTCTACTTGCCAGCGTGCAGGTGGCCCTTTTGCATTCTCCCACATCACACTCTATGACTCTGTGACTCTGTGGATGGTCATTGTAAGTCTACCTTGCAAATCATTTATATATCATATATATTTCTGTATTATATTGTATTATATGATATTAAATCTGTTTCTATAGTAAATCTAACTGATACAGTTCTGGAAATCAGAACTATAAAATCTAGGCCAAAGTCAAGGTGTTGGGGGGTCATTCTCGTGGAGGATCCAGGGGACATGCACTGTCAGTCTTGTCTGGTATACAGGTCTTCATCCCTTGGCTCATGATCCTATTTCACACACTTATTTTTCTTTCTTCTGATTCTTATATTCTGCTTACTTCTTATACAAGAATCTTTGTAAGGATACAGTCAACTGGGATAGCACAGAATTGTCTGTCCAGCTCAAGATTCTGACCTTAATTATATCTGCAAATTTCCCTTTGGCACACAAAATAACACTCGGAAATTTTGGAGAGTAGACAAATGGAAATCTTTCAAAGTCACAATTCTGTGAACCATACAGTGCTAAAGCAAGGCTTCATGCAAAGATCCTCACAATGTCACTAAGAGGGCAGGGACAGAAATTCAGGGAATTAAGATTTAAGGTACATTTTCTTTTTCAGAGCTGACAGAAGTTTCTGGTAGTTGGATAAGGAAGGATGAAGAAAAGCAAGAAATAAAAAATAATTAATATCAGTAGCTTTCAAAACATGTCCTAGATGCAAGACCAACAAGCCAAAACTATTTCCATTATGATACCAGAGGGTTATTTGTCTTTTCACTCTTGTTTCTTTAGGAAGTCACAGAGGTTCTTCATGGGTCATGTGCCCTGAAGTGGCAGCCTCACCTTCAAGGCCAGTGAAAAGCATGTTTGTATATGTTTGTTCTTATTAACACTTCTAACATGGGAAATAACTAGAAAAATAACCTGTTACAAAGATACTCTTCAAAATCCTCAAATTTAAGAATATAAAATATTATTTATTGTCATGTTCCAAATAGACCTCAAAAGAGTTGTTTGGTTACTATGAGAATGTGCCATCCTCATTAATGCAGCCAATAGAACCATATTCCAGGGGCAAATACAATTCAAAATGTGTATGGAAATTTCTGCCAAGTAAAAATATTATGGTGTGTCTTCTTCCCCCTTGTTCACAGGATCTGGCACCTGTGACTTCCAGCTTATCCTCAAAGTCAAAGGACTATGAAATGTAAAGTTTTGAACTGATTCATGACATCATCAAGACAGCGTGATAGTGCAACCAAACACTCACAATAGAGGACTTCAGAACTGCTTCAGAGTGGCAACAACAATGGGATAAGTGTGTTTGAAACAAAGGGAAATATTTTTAGGGGAAGAAATGACAAGCCTTTTTTCACCATACTTTATTTCATTTTATTTAAATATTTGCTGTATTTTTAGATCACACTTTGTATATCCTGAGTTCCAGCTAAAATGTAGTCAGTACAGCCAAATAGGCCAGCTATCCACTGTCTTTTAAGGACAAAACAATAAGGCAATTTAACTGTTAAAATCCTTGTCTGTATAACATGCAGGGTTGAACGTATACAGGACAGTAGAGAGGCTTCTATGATAGCTTCTGGAGCGAATGATAAATTTAGAGACCACACTATTGATATTGAGATAGCACAGTAGACCTGAGGAGAGAGATAATGCAGGGGATTAGATGTGACACAGCAGGAAGCATTTGTGAAAAAACATTTGTGGCATTGGGACAGGAGAAAGAACTTCACTCCTGGAAGGCAAAGAGGTGCGGTGAATTCAGTATGCGGTGATTGATTATGGGCCTGTGAGAGACTAAATAAAGGAATTTCCCATCAGTGGCTGAGACCACTTTAGGAACTCCTTATGGGGTGAGAGTGAGTTTTCTTCTAGTTTGAATAAATAATAATAAATACAGCGTTGTTACACAGAATCTGAGCATACTGTTCGTCAGGATATTTGTTCAGACTGAAGGAAGATGTGAACAGATGTCTAAATATCTCAAATATACAGTTTTATTTCCTAGCTAAAACAGATTATTTTCACAATAAAACAATAAATAAAATCAGTGCTAGCCCTGCCTCTATTTGAAACCAATCACGTACCCTAAAGACAATTTCCTGTTTAGCCAGAACTACTCCATTTTGATGAACATACCAACAAATCTGATCTTTAGCTTTAAGAGATATAAATGGATGTACAAACTTGTAAAGAATGATTGTTTATTGAGCTTCCAGGTTTTATTTCATTTTTGTGTTAGAGCATGGTTGGGCCAGAGTTACTATGGTGAAAACAAACTTCACTTATGCAACTGCAACCTACCCTGCTGGAGGAACAGCACTGTATTTTAATCCTTTGTGTATAATTATCATCTCATAAAAGAAGAAGACTTGCTTCGAACTGCTTTAGTAGACTGTTACAAAAGCTCTCACCCCTCTTTTTTCTCATGAGAGTGTCAGCAGCAGCCCTGTGATTCCTCTATCTAAACTCAGACTTCAGGGTTCACTGTGGCTCTCATGTACCTGGAGTTTGTAGTTAACTCCAGAAGGCAGCAGAACATCATACCCTTATGAATGCTGCTCTTGTAATTTAGCCATACAGATCTGTCAGCAGTGGGATTTGTAATAAAGATTACTTTGGGTTGAAATATCAAGTTACTGTAGGTCAATGAGAAAATAAATGAAGTTCTGGTTTATATTTCTTTGGATCATTTCAAAAATAGATTAATTAATTCATACATTCATGTATTCATTCAACAAATAAATATCAGGATTCTGCTGTGTGTAAAAAATTCTAATAGGGATGGGAAATGAGCAATCAACAAGATAGGCAAGGCAAATGTGCTCATGGAGTAAGAGTGATACACATCAGAAATTGTTCACTGAATTATGTAATTCACTGTGACTAGTGTTGCTGCAGAGAAAGGAAGTTATCTAAAAAGAAGCAATGGAACATGGTCCTAGAGACACCCAACTTTAAGGGAACAAGCATGAGCTTTGTCTTCATAGACTAAAACTCTGACAAGGCAACCTGCAAATTCAGTTGGTTCATCAAACATTGTTCTGGCATAGATACTTTCATATATATACCTGCCTCTGTAGGCCCCAATCTTCATTTGCATTGAGTAGTAGCATTCCTTATTCTTTTGTCAAATTCTGTGTTATTTGAAACATTTAAGAAATATTTATCCATTCAGTGTTAAAGGAGCTGGATTGTGCTAATAAGTTTGGCATATATTAGCAAATGTAGAAGGTCGTTTTCAAGGCACAGCCAATCATTGTCAATTACTTGGGCAAGATATTATGAGAGCTATGGAATAGTGACTAAAGCACAATACATCTTCAACCTTGACAGGTGGGGTCTTTGACTCATAGTAATAGTATTTTTCCTGAGGGCTTCGAGTAGTCATTAAAAGGCAACAGCCTATGAGTATAGTCATCAGAATTTTTTTTTTGAGAGGATCGTCCTCAGTGGATTGTCTAGGGTACATCGGAAAGAAGTGCAATGCCTAAACCAGAAAAGGAAATCCTGTTGTTGACTGTTATTGTAGAGTAAGTCTGAAATGTTCCCAAAAAGTCTCACAAGCTGGGAGACTGGGCCTTGTCAGGGGAGGTGGGTCACTGAGGGTGTGACCTGGAAGGGTGGATTTTTGTCCTGGGATCCTCCCTTCACTCTCCGCTTTCTAGCTGCCAGGAAATATGCAGCTGTGCTTGCCTAAACCCTTCCATCATGATGTTTGGGCCTTGGTGCCAGCTAGCCATAGCATGAAAAACAGGAAACTTTGAGAAAAATAAATCTCTTCTCCCTTAAATTGTAAGCATATTGCATTTTGTCTCAGTGACAATAAAGTGATCAATACAATAGACAAATTAACAAAACCTTGAATTAAAAGAGTGGCAGTGGACCAGGATGGGGATGGAGTAATAAGATTTGATTTTTTTTTTCTCATTGAGTTTATTGGTACTTTTTAGGTATACAATACAGTTACATTCATCTTTGGGATCTTGTACCTTTACGTGACAGGTCTTGGTTCTCATTTTTTACCCTTGTCCCTGCCCTCCCTTTACCTCCTCCTCCCTTCCCTAGTTACAATACTTTATTTCCATTTTCTCATGGTTTTTTTTTCTTTTCCATTATTTCCTTTCTCCTACCCTTCCCACTTCCCCTACACCTTTAGCCCCTTTCTTCCTATTTCACATTGTCAATTATATAATTAAGATTTTATGTACCATTATAGTTTTTCACAGCAGAGAAACTATTTGGTATTTATACATGTGTGACTTATTTATTTCACTTAGGAGTATATCATCAATAAGTGTCCATTTTCCTATGAATGACTCTAATTTCTCATTCTTTAGAAGTGGAGAATTTGTAGGTATGCAGTTTACATTTCAGATTTCTTACTGGAACTTGGTGGAAGTCAAGACTCCTTCTTCCGAACAAGAATAAGAACCATACAATGAACTTGATTAAGAAGATTGCAAGAATTACTGCATTTAGAGATGTTTACTTTGATATGAAAGTGTAGTATCTGAATATGGTATTTTACTAAGGAATTCAACATAAATAATATATATTTCATGTTAGTTAAATATTTATTTTCATATTATATTCTAGCGATAAGAAGATATTGCTACATGAGAAAATAACATTTTTTTTGCAGAAGCTGAGCATTTTTCTTAATAACTTTTACCACTTATTTTTTCTAAGCAGTAAAAAATGTTACTTTATAAAGTTAAATTCAGTGACTGGATTTCATGGGTTGTTTTACCTTTCCAAAGTTGAATTAAAGTCAAACTCCTGAAGGCATAAAAACAACAAAAATGTTGTAAGAGATATTTTTTGCAAATTCGAGAAAATAAACTCATATATTTGAATCTCATCTTGGTGACTACCTTATGATAGTGCTGACATCTGAAAACAAAATTATCTTTCCTACACAAAAAGGCTTGTCTCCTCCTTCAATTTCTCTGTATTTAAATATATCATTTAATGATAATTTACTTTCTGTTGAACTATAATTAAATATACAGAAGAGTAATTCAGCTGTATAATATAGTAAGCAAAATAGATTTAAATGATTACTTTTTAAATGACATTGCAACATTCAAGGAGAGGGTACACTTTACAAAGACACCATATTTCAGGGTTTGAGTACACATCTGTTTCTATTCCAAATTCTCTAAAGTAATACAAAAGACAATGGAACAGTTGGAAGAAGAAAATACATCCAGCAAACTATGAATTTCATAAAGTAGAAGACAAAAAGAAAGAAAGAATGAAAGAAAAGCAAGATGTGCATAAATAAGATCCTAATGGTGTAATTGACAATGTAAGAAAGGAAGAAAGGGGCTAAAGGTGTATGGAAACTGGGAAGGGTAGGGGAAAGGAAATAAAGGAAAAGAAAAAAATATGAGAAAATTTTTAAAAAATGGAAATAAAGTTTTGGTAACTAGGGAAGGGAGGAGGGGTGAAGGGAGGTCAGAGGTATGGGGGAAAAAATGAGAACCAAGACCTGTCGTGTAAAGGTACAAAATCTCAGTGATGAATGTAACTGCACTGTATACCTAAAATGTACAAATAAACTCAATGAGACAGAGAGAAAAGGAAAAGAAAAGTAGGCTTTAGGATAAATAGAATTTGAGAAACTATAGCTCAAAAAGTGCCCAGTAAGGCACTATAGCAAAGTTTAAATATGTCATGGAAAGATGTGATCAGAAGAGACATGAGAAGAATTTATCTGGAACTGACCTAGGTGAAAATCTGGGTTTCATCGGGCAGGAGCAGGCCATGTGTGGCACTGGTATAAAAGAGCCAAGAGTGCAGATACCTTCTTCTTGCTTGAGATGCCCACTGTCCTTCTCACCCACACTCTGTAGTACAGCTGGGGAGAGAGAGGTTGTAGCTTAGGGAAAAGAGAAACCAAGATACAGTCTTGCTATATTATTAAACTGAGAGAGAGAGAGAGAGGGAGAGAGAGAGAACAGTGAAAGAGGAAAGAGAAGAGAATATATAGCTGCATTTAATTACTCAATTATCCATCCGCAGAGATAATAACATACTTTCTTGAATTTAACAACAAATTGAGTTTTGAGTAAGAATAAAATGGACTGAGAAAGAATGTTGAGTGTGCTTGAGTTTGGAAACATCCCCAAACAGACAGGCACATATCATGTAGCACATTATATTCAACAAGAAGAGAATAGCAATATTTGCCCAAAGTGATACTTACTAAAAATGCATTACACAATAGACAAGTTCTTAGTAACTTTATAACAAAGTATATGCTTTAGAACATAATAGAAAATGTAATACATATTATAAATTATTGAAAAGAAAAATATAGCTTTACTTTTTTTACTAGAAAATAAAAAGTTTAAAAATTACTGCATTATGGGTTCAACTCATGGAGATAAAAACATGCCCAATATGATACCCACCAACCAAGTACTAAATGGGTACAGGACCAATCCTTCTTAGCATATGAGATTGGCCTAGATTGTGCATGTTCAAGTTTATATGGATGGTAGATGTATTATTATAAATCTAAAGTAATTAATAAAAATAAAATTAATTCAATGTTGAACAGAATTGTAGACTCAATTAATAAATCTGGAAATTTCTTTTAAAAACTATTAATGAAAAAATGCAAAACCTTAGTAAATGTAAGACCACAAGAGATATTGAAAAAATTGAAAATTATTTAACAATACCTAGCACAACTTAACAGCAGTAAATTGAAAATGTAAGAAAAGATTATCCAGAATGGTTCAATTGAAAATAGCTATCAATGATTACAAATATTTTGTATCTGTGTAGCTGACAGTGTGCAATTAAACTATTATAATAAGGCATTTTGATTCAAAATATTGGTCAATAAAAATGTTCAGAAATCCACATATATATTTATTTATATTTATGATAAATGATGCAAAATAGATCCTCACAATTAGAAAAAAATATATTAGCGACTTCTATTTATCATGCACATGCTCAAGTTTCTTTTTCTTAAAAATGTTCTTAAAATGTATACATGCATTAGAAACACTAGAAGACTGCCTGTGTCACCAAGGTGGGAGATTTGGCTTAACACATTCAAAAAACATTAAAAAGCTTCTGTACTGCCAAAGAAACCATCAGCAGAACTAAGAGACAACCTACAATGCGGGAAAAATTTTTTACCAGCTGTTCCTCAGACAAAGGACTATTATCAAGGATATATAAAGAACTCAAAACAATCATCCCCCCCAAATATAAAGACCCGATTCAAAAATGAGCATCCAAAATGAACAGACATTTCTCAGACAAAGAAGTAAAAGCGGCAAGTAAATATATGAAAAAATGTTCCACATCACTGATCATTCGAGAGATGAAGATGAAAACAACACTGAGATCCCACCTCGCCTCAAAAAGAATGGCTGCTATCAAGAAATCACACAATAACAAATGTTGTGGGGAGAAAGGAACCCTCCTCCATTGTTGGTGGGAGTGCAGACTGGTACAAACACTATGGAAATCAATAGGGAGATAACTCAAAGAGCTGGGACTGGAGGTTCCATTTGACCCAGCCATAGCTCTGCTGAGTATCTTTCCAAAAGAAGCAAAATAATCATATCACAGAGAAGTATGCACACCCATGTTTATAGCGGCACAGTTTGTAATAGCTAAAACTTGGAAACAGCCCATTTGCCCATCCGTTGGAAACTGGATAAAGAAGATGTGGTTTTTCTATAAAATGGAATATTATTCTGCCATAAAGAACGAGAAAATAGATTCATTCATAGGAAAATGGATACATATTGAAGATATACTCCTAAGTGAAATAAATAAGGCACACATGTGTAAATACCGAAGTCTCTCTGGTGTGAATAATCTCCAATAATACAGAAGATCCTAATAAGATTACTGACATTGAGAAATGGGAAGAAAGGAGCTAAAGGTGTAGGGAAGGTGGAATGGGTAGGGGAAGGGTAAAAAGGGAAAAGAAAAAGATGTGAGAAAACGAAAAGATGGAAATAAAGTGTTTGTAGATGGGGAGGGGGAGAAATGGTGAAGGGAGGGCAGGGACAAGGGGAAAAAATGAGAACCAAGACTGTCGTGTAGAGGTATAAGATCCTAACAATGAATGTAACTGTACTGCATTCCTAAAATGTACCAATAAACTCAATTAAAGCTGAAAAAAAAAAAACACCTCAAACTGATCTTAAATTATGAATTCACCTAGCAGGAGAACAGCACAAAGAAAACATGAGTAAGAGAGGGAAATAATTAGAGCTTATCTAACTGGAACTTTAATGCTACCTACAACAGTTAAATATAAATGGACAAATACATATTAAATTAATTTTTTAAAAGAATCAAAAGTCAATAACTGGAAAAGTGTTGATTAAGTCCTCTCCATAACTTTCACAAAATTTATGTTCTGCATTATAACATTATTTAAATTCAGCAAAGACACATCTATATTACAAAATACTTTAGAAATGTAGAGTCAATTATTTACAATATTTCTTACTGAAAATATCTGCATTACAAACATTTTAATGCATATAACTTATTTTTGCTGTGACACATTTGTGCATATCAGATTGGTAGGGAAATAATTATACATAAATTAAAATTGTTGATAAAATATAGAATTAATTTTTAGAAATATATTTGCTAATTGACATTTCCATAAATTATGCATTAGATTATATAGCTACATAGCATTTTTTCCTCTTCACATGTAACATTTCAAAATTACTGGTCAAAGGTCAAGTATTTTTTTAAGGTTATGTGTCTGATTTATTTCACTTAACATTATGGTATTGAGGTGCATCCATTTTCTTACAGGTGATTCAAGTTTGTCTTTGTATATTTTTTTTTCTTTTTATTGAGTTTATTGGTACAATCTAGGTATACAATACAGTTACATTCATTACTGGGATCCTGTACCTTCACATGACAGGTCTTGGTTCTCATTTTTTCCACCGTGTCCCTGCCCTCCCTTCAACCCCTTCTCCCCTCCCCATTTACAAACACTTTCTTTCCATTTTTTCATTTTCTTATATTTTTTGCTTTTCCCTTGTTACCTTTCCCTTACCCTTCCCATTTTCCCTACACCTTTAGCCCTTTTCTTCCTATTTCACACTATTAATTATCCCATTAGGATGTTGTGTACTAAAGGTCAAGTATTTTTATGACTCTCACAAAACATATCACTAAACTATTTTTCAAAAGTTTTAGGGCACTGCTTTTTCTCTAACAGCACTAGTGGCTAGTTTTGCTGACTTATGGAAAAGTTTATTTTAAAACAACAACCACAATGTATATGTGTAATAAGCAATAAATGTATTAGATTTTTAAAATTAGAAAAATACAAGTTAAAAGAGGATAAAACTTTTCTGCTTAAAGTTAACCAATCTAGTGTTTAGTTTACATACTTTCAGATCTTTTTATACCTGAAAGCATGTAAATGTACATGCAATTTTCCCTAAAGAGCAACAAGAGTTCATTACAGATTCTAGTAAATTTCTCTTAAGCATGTAATTCATTGTGAAAATTTTCACAAGCTTTTAAACACTCCTATATTTACAACATCATTTTTCATCAACACTCTACATACATAAATGCCACAGCCTTTATACTATGTCAGTTACCTATTTTTGAATATTAAAATCTAAATGTGTATGTTGTGTGAGATATTCTTACTGATAAATAAAACCAAAAAACCTTTTGAGAGACTGAATCAAATTAATTACTTATTAGGCAGCCAGTAGATACATAAATACTACAATTATGCATTGGTGAATGAAATATTAATAATGGGATATTAAATGAGAAAACTAAGTTGCTTCTGTACTGTGAATTTATCTACACCTACAACAGTTAAATATAAATGGACAAATACATATTAAATTAATTTTTTAAAAGAATCAAAAGTCAATAACTGGAAAAGTGTTGATTAAGTCCTCTCCATAACTTTCACAAAATTTATGTTCTGCATTATAACATTATTTAAATTCAGCAAAGACACATCTATATTACAAAATACTTTAGAAATGTAGAGTCAATTATTTACAATATTTCTTACTGAAAATATCTGCATTACAAACATTTTAATGCATATAACTTATTTTTGCTGTGACACATTTGTGCATATCAGATTGGTAGGGAAATAATTATACATAAATTAAAATTGTTGATAAAATATAGAATTAATTTTTAGAAATATATTTGCTAATTGACATTTCCATAAATTATGCATTAGATTATATAGCTACATAGCATTTTTTCCTCTTCACATGTAACATTTCAAAATTACTGGTCAAAGGTCAAGTATTTTTTTAAGGTTATGTGTCTGATTTATTTCACTTAACATTATGGTATTGAGGTGCATCCATTTTCTTACAGGTGATTCAAGTTTGTCTTTGTATATTTTTTTTTCTTTTTATTGAGTTTATTGGTACAATCTAGGTATACAATACAGTTACATTCATTACTGGGATCCTGTACCTTCACATGACAGGTCTTGGTTCTCATTTTTTCCACCGTGTCCCTGCCCTCCCTTCAACCCCTTCTCCCCTCCCCATTTACAAACACTTTCTTTCCATTTTTTCATTTTCTTATATTTTTTGCTTTTCCCTTGTTACCTTTCCCTTACCCTTCCCATTTTCCCTACACCTTTAGCCCTTTTCTTCCTATTTCACACTATTAATTATCCCATTAGGATGTTGTGTACTAAAGGTCAAGTATTTTTATGACTCTCACAAAACATATCACTAAACTATTTTTCAAAAGTTTTAGGGCACTGCTTTTTCTCTAACAGCACTAGTGGCTAGTTTTGCTGACTTATGGAAAAGTTTATTTTAAAACAACAACCACAATGTATATGTGTAATAAGCAATAAATGTATTAGATTTTTAAAATTAGAAAAATACAAGTTAAAAGAGGATAAAACTTTTCTGCTTAAAGTTAACCAATCTAGTGTTTAGTTTACATACTTTCAGATCTTTTTATACCTGAAAGCATGTAAATGTACATGCAATTTTCCCTAAAGAGCAACAAGAGTTCATTACAGATTCTAGTAAATTTCTCTTAAGCATGTAATTCATTGTGAAAATTTTCACAAGCTTTTAAACACTCCTATATTTACAACATCATTTTTCATCAACACTCTACATACATAAATGCCACAGCCTTTATACTATGTCAGTTACCTATTTTTGAATATTAAAATCTAAATGTGTATGTTGTGTGAGATATTCTTACTGATAAATAAAACCAAAAAACCTTTTGAGAGACTGAATCAAATTAATTACTTATTAGGCAGCCAGTAGATACATAAATACTACAATTATGCATTGGTGAATGAAATATTAATAATGGGATATTAAATGAGAAAACTAAGTTGCTTCTGTACTGTGAATTTATCTACTTTATTCTGTATGTGCCTTTATAATGACAATAAATTTGAAATTAGCCATTTTATATTGAATTAATATAAATTTGTGCTTATATTTCCATTGTTTTAATTTTATGACACCTAGTTTCAGAAATAAAGGCTTTGAGATTTCTCTGTGTCTCAAGGCCAAGTGGAAAACTGAGATAATATACATAAAAGCTACAAAAATTTTCTAATAAATTGAATATATTCTGTTTATATTTGTGGTTGCAAAATCATGCTCTAAAAATAATCTGTTTTATTAGATTCACTATTTTACATTGCTTTTAAATGGCATTTCTTTTAGCATTCATTTCTTAGGGTATTCTAACACTTCACCAGAGTTTCTGTAGATATGGTCTAGTTCTAGGAAACTTCAAATGATGAATACCCAAACTCTACAACTTCTAATTAGCTTCACAAATTTGACTACAGGCATGACATTTACATTTGGAACTTTGGAATGAAGAACCATCAGTGATTCAACAGGTAGAAGGGTATTCTACTTATAATGTCAAAGGATAGCCTGCAAAGACGGGAAATTCCTAAATCAGAAATCTTATTATTCATTTGAAAGCTACTATTATATTTCTGTAGCCTAGACAAAAAGATTGCTTTCTGTAGCACTTTATTATACATGAACATTAGGCTTTTATGCTATCTCTTTTTTATATTAGCTAATACGTTAAGCTTGAATATGATTTATTCTTTAGTGGTTTTGAAATCCTCTGGAGAAGGTAACTTAACTTATTTATTTATAGCAATTTTATAACAATCATAATAAGAGATTCATTAATTGAAAAAATAATGCCATTATATTACATCCACACTAACAATTCTCTGAGAATAGCATGTTTTATTTCAAGATAAAACACATAAGTAGAAGACAGCTTGAGTATATTGTGTGATCAAAAAATAAGATGTTTAAATTTTTTAAAATTAATACAGTAACAGATGCATTGCTATTAATACCCCTTCAAATACACCCTTTTGCTTTGAACCCACATGTGCCATTGTTCTTGCTAATTTCTGAAGTAGTTCTGAAAATCCTCTTTCTTTAGTGTTTTTAGCTGCAGTGTTATGGATGCCTCCATGTTCTGAATCATTTATCTTTCGGGGTCATTTTGACTTTGGTGAAGAGGCAAAAGTCACCCAGTGCCAGATCCATTAAATGAGGTGGGTGAGGACACACCATAATAATTTTATGAGCCTGCCTTTATGTTTGATAGCAGTGGGCTAGCTGCAGCATTTTATTATGCATGAACTGTGCAAAATTCACTGAAGTTTGATCATACCTTGTATTATGGCTGTATCTATAAATTCGCCTGATAGGTGTGATTTTTGGGGAGGTGACTGGATCATGGATTAAGGATTAAGGGTGTGATAACTGATAAATCCTTATTGGATTATCATAGTTATGAGTGTGGCTGGATGAATCTATTGAAGAGGGAAGCACCACCCCAGATTTGGGTGGCACCAAACAATAGGCTGGCAATTTATATGGAATTAAAAAAAAAGCAGAAGGAAGGCTGTTGCTTCCTGCCTGCCACCATGAACTGTTTCTCCTCTGCCATTCCACCCTGGGAGCCAGCTGACTGCAGACGGAAACCTCTGCACCCTGTGAACTGTAATTAATCTTTTCTCCTTTAACTTGTAGGTATCTGGTATTTTGTCCCAGCAACAAGAAAACAAACTAAGAAACCTAGTAAAGACACTCAGAAAAAAGGACTTGTAGAAGTATTTCAGACAGTGTCAAGAATGACAGGATAAGTGTGCTCAAAGTAAGGGTGAATATTTTGAGGGAGATTAATGGCAATGTGTCTTTTACTGAAATAGTAATAATTATTATTATTTTTATTTTATGATCATGCCTACTGTATATCTTTCTCAATTCATGTCCTAAAAATTCCTGTGATTTTATACCACATCCATTCCTGTGAAATGTAGAATGAAACTGCTCTGAATCATCCCCAAGTCCAATGTGAGTCACCTCCACCTCCAAGTTCTACTTACCAAGGAAAGAGTGTTAATTAATATGAAGTAATGATTGATGGCAGAAGAACTATTTTGTCAACCTCATAACTGTGGAAGCAGAGGGGAAGATGACTATGGATAATTCCTCTGCATTTGGACCACTAAAATGACATGGAATTAAAATGACTATTGACTGGATCTCTTCTGAATTAGGGCTGACTCCAGGGCCTGGCAGCCTAGAAAGAGTTCAATACTGTGAAAATTGTCCTATTTCATTACATGCCTAAAAAACTGTGATGTGTACCTTGAATTGGTATTATGTTAAGTCTCTGGTGTACTTAATGAAGAGATAAAATCAGTATCAAAGTCCACAACACAGGAAGAGTATAATACTCAGAGGATGCTGGACTCTGGGCCACAAGGTAGCTAGAGAGGAATTGGGAGGTCCACCCTCCGTGTACTCCCTCCAGAGTACTTTCCTGTTCTCACTATGATGCCACAATTAATTTTCTTTTCAGTCACGCCATTCCCTAAAGTGGAAAATAGAAAGTCAGAATTCATTCTTTAAAGTTGATACAAGACATTATGTTACTTTAAGTCAGGTCCCTATAATTGAAAAATGAGAAAGTCAAAGTGTTAGAAGACAGATTAGATTTTTCCCATGGGAAAATTTAAATATTTTTTCATAAAATCTTAGTGGAGAAAATAACTCAGATGTCATCTAATCACAAAACCTATATTTCAGTGTTCTTTAGTAATAGCTATTCAGGTTATTCTCAAGTCTGAGAGGCTGTGCTACCAGGATCTGTAGAATAAAGAGGTAAAGATGTTAGGACTTTCAGATTCATTTAGGAACAGGAGTGATTGGCAGATTTTCAGCTGTTTCTTTGGTTTTATATGAAAAAAATATGAAAGTCAATCAACTATGTACAGTGTGGTGTGTGTGTGTGTGTGTGTGTGTTACATGTAGTAGGAAGAATAAAATAAAGCACATTGTGTGACCCCTTTCTTCCCTACTGTGGACTTGGAACTTCATGCACATGTAATTTAGGTACATTCATTTGGCTGAGGAAGTGAATCTTATAAATAAGCTCATATACTGTAGCAGCAGACACTGTCAATTTTCTAATAGAGTGACTATTCCCGATACCAAACATATTGCTCCTTCTTATTACAGAAGATTGAGTACCCACTTACAGAGGGAAAATCTAATCTAGGAATATAGCAAATGCTTTAGATTTTTGCAATAAAAGAGAGGGATTTTAAGCAATCTTTTCTCTTCTTAAGTATAGGAGTAAAATAGAGGTGAAGAATCCTATGACCATGATTCACTGAAGGCAATGAAAACGAAAGAAATGATTCCAGGTCCTAGACATTCTTAGATACACCAAAAAGAAGATGTATGAACACCATTTTTTGTTTGGCTGGTCATCATCAAGACACTGTGAAAAACACATTTTGTATACTTATAGTTCAATGAATATATATATATATATATAT
>NW_022900926.1:39026524-39072060 GCF_012274545.1 Fukomys damarensis
ATATACACACACACACACATTATCTATATATATACATTATATATAAATATTCATTGAATATATATAATTGTTTAGGTTTAGCTCAATAATTTTAAATGTTTCTGATTTTCTGTAGTCTCTATAAAGTATCATATATGTAATGGTGTTGATAATATTGAGAATCTGGTGAATGCTCTCTATATAAACTTAAACAGCCCAAGGTGCTTTCCTATTGTTTATCATTGTGTTATTCATTAGAGTAGAATTCATATGAAGTAAAATGTGCAAAGCTTATGTCCAGCTCATTGACATTCCATGTATGCCCACACCCATAGCCCTACCATCCACATCAATACACAGTGTGTCTATTGACCCAGAACCTTCCCCATTCTGCTCTCTACCCACCACCCTCAGGAGTGGGTATTTAGCTGATTTCCATCTCCACAATTATCTTGGTCTGTTTGGGTTTGATATAATGGAAATACTACAACGTGCATTGTTTTTGTCTTCTCCCAACCACCACAGAGTTTAGAGTTGCACCTATGTTGTATATATCTACAAATGGGTTATGGTTCATTACTGAGTAGTATTTCATAATATGAATATATTATAATTTGTTCATTCTTTCTCCTACTGAGATACATTTCAGCTATTTCCTTTTTGTACTATTATGAAGAAAACTGATCTGAATAATTATTGCATGCATATTTATTTCTATTAGGTATATTTCCCTAAAAGTTAATCATAGCTCTAGGTGTAATTTAACTTGTTATAAACTGCAATAATTTTCTCAGACTGGTTAGAACATTTTCCACATCCACCCTCATGGTAAAAAAATTTCAGTTACTGTACCCTGCATCTTAACAGTTTATGCTAACAGCATTTAAAAAAAATTAATCCATTCTAATAGAAGTATGGTGATATCTAATTGTGGATATCTCCACTATTTTGACTTCATAATTTTAATCATTTTGTTTGGACCATAAACTGAAATGGTCTTAAAATTTTTATCCAAAATATTGTTTTAAAATTATCTTAGAATTTTGATAATAATATACTTGTTGAACACTCCAAAAATAATCATGTCATAGCAGGATATAGGATGAAAGAAACTATTTTTCATTTCCTCCCCCACCCCTGCTCCTGTACTTCCTCCTCACCCTCCTCCTTTTCCTGTGTCCCCTGCACTCCTTCCTTCTCTTTCTTTTCCTTTTTCCTCCTCTTCCTCCTTCCTCTTCTTATCCTTCTTTCCCTTCCCTTCCTTCTCCTCCTCCTTTTTCTCTTCTTTCACTCCTCTGAATATTTTTTCTTTTTTTTTTTCAGAAATGTTCCTTTTTGAGGTTCTTTTGGTGGTTTCTTCTGTAATCATAATAAACAGCTCATATTCAATCTATTGTTTAAATATTATTAACTAAAGATCTCAGAAATTAGCTAAAACTTTTTTCTTTGCCCTTTACTGCCAATGCCAACTATATTAATTTATTCCTCTTGTTTTCTTTAATATGTTAAGAACTTATTTAACTGATATGAACATTAATGCTCCACTTAAGCATTATTTGATCTTTTTCTTTTCCTTTTTAATTTTATTAGTACATTTTAGATATACACAATGATGTTCATCATTGGAAATTTGTACCTTTGCATAACTTATCTTGGTTATTTTTTCCTCATGTCTTTGTCCTCCCTTCAACCCCTCCACCCCTTCATATTTATAAAAACTCTGCTTCCATTTTTTTCCTTTTCTCATATTATTTCCATTCCCATTTTCTCCAACTCTTCCCACTTCACCTTTCCCTTGGGACCTTTTCGTCTTATTTCAAATAAATTTGTTTCTGTGGCCAGGGATTTAGCACAGTGGCACCACAACAAACTGACAAGTGCAAGGTCTTGAGTTTGATCCCTGTACAAAAAAATAAAAAAATGTTTCTTTGTTATAATCATTAGTTCTAGAGTTAGTCTTGCAACCATAGCAAATTTTACATTTTGCTTATATCTTAATTTTTAAAACAAAATATACACAAAAATTAAGATTTACACATAGTGATTATGCAAAATTTCTTCAATTTCAGGATAGTATGCCTCCTTAATGATCCCACTGCATTAGCCTTCATACCAATCATCAGACAATCATCCTATTTAGAAAGCAAGTTATTTGTATTTATGTGCATAATGGGGTTCATTTTGTTTCAGTAGCAAATTTTATTACTTTGTTTCTTTTCTTTTTTACAATAGTTATATTTCTTGTAGTAGTTTTGTAAAGTAACTCACCCTTTGAGAATTATTGAATTTGTTTATTATAATAAGTTTTGCATTCTAACATTTGGCCAGTTTTGGAAACTATTCTAGATCTCCTTGAAAGAATTAGTATTGTGCAGTTTTGGGACTCAATATATTAGATAAGTCAATTAGGATAAGTTTGTTAAGCATGTTGTTCAAATCTCCAATATGCTTACTATTTACTGTCTGCTAATTCTACAATATGGTAACAGAAATAAAAATAATTCCACTATTAACTGTGGATTTTTCTTTCAAATGAGTTGTTTTCTCACTTTATATATTTTAAAATAACATTAGAAGTGTATAAATTGATAATTATATTTTCCTAGTGAGCTATTTCAACATTTAGCAAGACCACATTTTACTGCTCACAATGCTTGCTTTAATAACAACTTTTATATCTATCTATACAAACTTTCTTTTCACTGGTATTTGAACAGTATATCTTTTTTCTATTTTTAACACTTGCAACTACTGTTGTTTTTCAACTTTATATTTGATGTTTATTTCTGAAAGTAGCATTTGGTGAAGCTCTGATTTTGTGAACCCAGTGTAATGTTCTTTTTTTTTTTATTGAGTTTATTGGTACATTTAGGGGTACAGGACAGTTACATTCATTGTTGGGATCATGTACCTTTACATGGCAAGCCTTGATTCTCATTTTTTTCCCCTTACCTCTGCCCTCCCTTCACCCCCTCCTCCCCTCCCCATCTACAAACACTTTATTTTCATCTTTTCATTCTCTCACATTTTTTTCTTTTCCCTTTTTGTTCTTCCCCTACGTATCACACCTTCCCTACACCTTTAGCTCCTTTCCTCCCATTTCTAAATGTCAGTAATCTTATTAGAATCTTATGCATTGTTGCAGAATATTCACACCAGGGAAACTATTTGGTATTTACACATGTGGGACTTATTTATTTCACTTAGGAGTATATCTTCAATACACATAGTGTAATGTTCTTGTTTCCCTTTGGACTCCCTCTTCTACATCAGACCAGCTAAACTGTCTCCATATCATTAAATGCTTGTCAGGGTGGAGTGCATGCCTCAGAAATCCAAGATAACAGACCATCAGATCCACCTCCAACCAAATGAATGAATGCATTAAGTTCAAAACTTCCTGTTAGCAGATCTGTATGAATGAATTTTCCCATTTTTAGTGTTGTCTTCCTCCCCTGGTGCCCCTTGTGCCCATGTGATATGTTCCCTTTTCCTCTGGACAAGCAAGAATATCCTGTCATGCACAGGAGAAAGTTGACAAGAACAAATTCAACTGACATTGTGCTTCATCTATCCAAAATAATTAGTTTTGTGTTTCATTTTGGAAATATTGGCTAAATAATAAATAAGAGATCTTTTAGTCTTTGGTATCTGTTCCCTGGTTCTCAGACATGGATTTAAATTGATACTTAAGAAAGCTAAGTTTGTCATTTCCTATTCATGAACATTCAAATGCACTCAAAAGAATGTTTGTCACACACTTGCACTTGTTACAAGTGCTTTAAGAGTCAAATGCAAAAACCACGTGGGGTCCCAAGGTGTTGGCAACAGCTTTTATTTCATCACAATGCACCTGGTGTGGTTTAAATCAAGAAAGGCTCCCCAAAGCCCCATGTACTCAGAAGTGGGGCTACAGGCAGATGATTGGATCTTGGGGGGCTACATACTCATCAGTGGCTTCATCCATTAATGAGTTCAGTAGCTGAGTGAGCTGTAAGGAGGAAGGGGATGGTTGGAAGTGGGTCATCTTGAGGTATGTCCTGGAAGGGTACATGTTCCTGCTCAGCTCTTCTTTTTTCTCTCTGCTTTCTGACTGCCATGTTACTGTGAGCCAAGACTTACGTCTTCTTCTTTAAGTTGTAAGCATTAGGTATTGTGTCTCAGCAATGAGAAAAGTGACTAAGACACCACCATAGGTGATAATTTGATTAATTATAATGCCAAAGCATACTGGTATTCATAGGTTCCCACTATCCACTGACATAGTCTGTCCCTCCACTAAATGTAATAGTAGGGCCAAATCTTTTCTGAAACTCTGTTGTCTTGGGCAATCTTCTGGGACAATCTCCAGCACTTACTCAGCAGTAGTCATGTTCCAGTGAGCAGAGAGAAACTGTCTTATAATTTGAACATGAGAAGTTTAATGTAAAGAAATTTAACAGGAAACCAGAAATACAGAGTTATGCTGGGATGAATATAGTATACCCTTAAGTGCCTTCTTACCCAAAGCAGAGATATTCAGATATCATCACAAAGCTGCAAATGATGGTAGATAATTAGATGGTGCAAAGAACTTTGGGGGATGGCGTGGTGGAACATGACTTCCGGAGAACAAGGAACCTTTCCTCCTAGAGGTGCCCTGCCCAGATAAATCACTAAGAATCTGACTATGGGATTGCTGGGAAGGTGTCCATCAAAAGGTTCTGAGTTAGTAACATGCACCAGAGAACCTGTGCTAGGAAAAGCAAGTCACAAAAGTATGCATACCCTTAGCTTTGCACTGTAAAACTGCTTTAGACTCTGTGCTAGGGAAACTATTCACAGGTGACACTTTTGGTTGGACACTGCTATCAAGCTACTGGAGAGCTGCTGGGAGAAGCTGCCCAGTGCAAGATACCATGAATAGCTGACTTCGTAGTCATAAAGAAAACTCCACACATAGTGCAGGAGGCTAACGAGGACCTAGCTCAGGACCAGCACAGAAAAGCCCACCTTCCTCCAGAGATTTTTCAACACCTGAGATTAGCATCTGTAAACTGGCAAAAAACAAATAAACAAACAAAAACAAACTCAGCTCTATTCTTTCACAAATAATGGATTTGGAGCCCAGAATCAAATAAAACTATCACAAGAAAGGAGAAGAACTAAAAGAAAAAGTTAATAAAACTTATTAGAAGTTAATGGTGCTATAAAGTTTAAGAGGGAAAGTACCCACTGCATGAGTAGAATGAAAACAAAGAAAAAGGAACTCCTCAGATTGACACAGAAACATACCTACAAGTAAATGTGCCTGGTCATGGCACAGCCAACCTTCCAGAGCATTCACAATTAAAACAGAGAAATCACCAGTGATGAAATAAAGTATTGCCTCTTGTGTTTGTCAATTTTCCATTGTTATAATAAACACCTGAGATAATCAACATAAAGGAGGAAAGCTCTATTTTGGCTCATGGTTTCTGAGGATTCAGTCCATGGTCAGCTGGCTCCATTGCTTTGGGACCTGTGCTGATGTAGAACATGATGGGGAGCGTGTGGTGGAAGAAGGTGCTCACCACATAGCACCTGGGAAGCACAGGGATAGGACTGCTGAGTTCCCACTGTTCCCTTCAGGGGAACACCCATAATCATCTAACTTCCTTCACTAAATCACAGCTCTTAAAGATCCCACTATCTTCCAAAGGCACCAAAAATTATGGACCAAGCCTCAAATACATGGGATTTGGGGATATTTAAGATCCAACAATAGCACCGATAATAAATGATGGCTGGCTTGCTATCTAATTTCTTGTTAGTAAGAGAAAATAATCCCATACATGGGCTGCTATCCATGTTAGACAATTACTTAAATTGAGAGTAACATAATAACTTTCAGACAGGTAACATAGCGTAATTGTCTTCCCTTTGATTCTTTTTTAAAGAATCTCTGGAGAATAAATTTATACAAGCAAAATAAGTAGTTGTCAATGGTTGTTTGTTGTTGCTTTTTTTTTTTTTTTTTTTTTTTTTTTTTTTTTTTGTACTGGAGATCTAACTTGGGTCCTTGCATTTGTGAAGCAGGTGATGGAACCACTGAACTAAATCCCTGGCAAAATAAATAAATCAGGAAGAATGAAGCAAGAAAGATTGAAATTAAAAGAATAAAATAGTAAAACAAAAGAGATGAGAAAGTTAAAATGAATTATTGAACAAATTATAGATCATATTACATAAAATAAGCTGAGAAAGAATCCGAGAAAAGTTAAAACATGTCAATACATCTATTAATTAATCTTTGCTATGGTAATGGGTTGAAATATTTAAACAAATCCTAAAAGTTTTGAGGAACTCCTAAAATTAAGTAGATAATATAATTATAATTATTTAGCAAAAATGAAGCATAAATCACATGACAACTACAAGAAAAATAAACTAAAGTACATGATAAATAGAACACACAAAATATATCAGAAACAGGCATGGTGGCACAAACCTGTTATCTCAGAACTCTGTGACACTGAGGCAATAGAATCACCAGGTTAAGTGCAACCTTGGCAACTTGGTCACTTAGTGAGCCGCTATCTCAAAATTTAAAAAAACAAAAAGGCCTGGGTATATAGCTCAGTGAGAAGACCCTGAGTTCAATTTAATACCGGAAAAAATACACATGGAAGAGTATCTACAAATATATAAATGGTAACAATAAATGTGACCTACAAGGGAGAGTCTAGCAAAATCTCCCTGAATGAAGTACACAAAAAGCTCAGTGATACTGAAATCTGAAAACGAAGGAATGTTGAAAGATACTGAGCAAATGTAAGGAGATTAGCAATAATGATGACTAATAAGATGACTTCTTTTGATTTTTTAACAAGAGAAATTATTTTTATTTCATTGAGTTTACTGGAATTTTTTAGGTATACAGTACAATTACATTCATCATTGGAATGCTGAAACTTTACACAAGAGATCTTGGTTTTCATTTTTTCCCCATACCACTGCCATCCCTTCACCCCCTCCACTTTTCCCTATTTAAAAATACTCTGTTTCCATTTTTTACTTTTCTCATAGTTTTTCTTTTCCCTCATTTCCTTTCTCCTACTCCCCCACTTACCCTACACTTTTAGCCCTTTTGTTCCTATTTCACATTTTCAGTTGTACAATTTTAATCTTATTTACACTTTATTTTTCAGAGTAACTATTCCATATCTACACATATGTGCCCTATTTATTTCACTTAAGAGTATGGCCTCAATATGCATCCATTTTCCTAAAAATGACTGTAGTTTCTCATTCTTTGTGACTGAGTAGTGCTCCATTTTAAGAAAAAATACATCTTCTTTATCCAGTCTCCAACTGATGGGCTATGAGGCATTTTCCAAGTTGTAGCTATTACAAACTATGCCTCTGTAAACATGGGTGTGCATATATAGCTGTGGTGTGATTCTTTTAATTCTTTTGAAAAGATACCCAGCAGAGGGTTAGCTATGTGAAATGAAACCTCTAATCCTAGTTCTTTGAGGTGTCTCCATATTGATTTCCACATTGGTTGCTCTCAGCAACAATGCAGAAAGGTTCCTTTCTCCCCATACCCCATCAGCATTTGTTATTGGTTGATTTCTTTTTTTTTTCTTTTTATTGAGTTTATTGGTACATTCTAAGTATACAATACAGTCACATTCATTACTGGGCTCTAGTACCTTTACATGACAGGTCTTGGTTCTCATTTTTTCCCCTTGTTCCTGCCCTCCTTTCACCCCCTTCCTCCCCTCCCCATTTACAAACACTTTATTTAAAATTTTCATTTTCTCATATTTTTTCTTTTCCGTTAATCCCTTTCCCCTACCCTTCCAACTTTCCCTACACTTTTAGCCCTTTTCTTCCTATTTCAGATTGTTAATTATTTCATTAGGATCTAATGTACTACTATAGTTTTTCACACCAGAGAAACTATTTGGTATTGACACGTGTGACTTATTTATTTTACTTAGGAGTATACCCTCAAAATTTATCCATTTTCCTATGAATGACTCTCATTTCTCATTCTTTATGGCTGGGTAGTATTTCACTTTATTGAAAAACCACATCTTCTTTATCCAGTTTCCAACTGATGGGCAGATGGGCTGTTTCCAAGTTTTAGCTATTACAAACAGTGCTGCTATAAACATGGGTGCGTATATATGACTGTGTTATGGTTCTTTTAATTCTTTTGTAAAGATATCCAGTAGAGCTATGGCTGATTCAAATGGAACCTCTAGTCCCAGCTCTTTGAGGTATCTCCATATTGATTTCCATAATGGTTATACCAGTCTGTACTCCCACCAACAATGGACAAGGCTTCATTTCTCCCCACAACCCCACCAACATTTGTTATTGGTTGATTTCTTGATAGCAGCCATTCTTTGTGGGGTGGGGTGGAATCTCAGTGTTGTTTTCATCTGCATCTCTCCAGTGACCAGTGATGTGGAACATTTTTTCATATATTTGCTGCTTTTACTCTTTGTCTGAGAAATGTCTGTTCATTTCAGATGCCCATTTTTGAATCGGGTCTTTATATTTGGGGGGCTGATTGTTTTGAGTTCTTTATATATTATAGATAATAGTCCTTTGTCTGAGAAGCAGCTGGTAAAATACTTTTTTCACATTGTAGGTTGTCTCTTAGTTCTGTTGATGGTTTCTTTTGCAGTGCAGAAGCTTTCTAATAAGATCCCAGTTGTTGATTCTTTCTGCTAGTTCCTGTGGTACTAAGGATTTGTTCATAAAGTCTTTTCCTATGCCAATGTCTTCTACACTTGATCTTAGCCAAAAGGCCGAGAAGCGATGCCAATGTCTTCTAGAATTCTGCCTAATTTATCTTCCAGCAAGTTTAGTGTTTCTGTTTTAATATTTAGATCTTTAATCCACTTGGACTTTAATTTAGTGCATGGTGAGAGATAAGGGTCTACTTTTAATCTTTGGAAGGTTGAGATCCAGTTTTTTCCAACACAGTTTATTAAAAAAGCTATCTAGTTCTGTGAAATGTAGTGGTGAAATTTCAATTGGCATTGTATTGAATCTGTATAGCAGTTTGGGTAGTATGGCCATTTTCATTATATTGATTCTTCCTATCCAGGAGCAGGGGATATCTTTCCATTTTCTTATATCCTCTTCTATCTCCTTTTTCAGTGTTGTAATTTTCACTATAGAGGTCTTTTGCTGCCTTCATTAGATTGATTCCTAGATACTTCATTTTTTGTATGCTATTGTGAAAGGAATTATTTCCTTAATTTCTCTCTCAGTGAGTCTGTTAATTGTGTACAAGAAGGCTATTGATTTTGGGGTGTTGAGCTTGTATCCAGCTACTCTGCTAAAAGTGTTAAGTCTAGAAGTCTTTTGGTGGAGTCTTTGGGGTCTTCAATTTATAGTATCAAGTCATCAGCACAAAATGACAGTTTAACTTCTTCCTTTTCTATCTTAATTGTTGTAATTTCTTTCTCTTGTCTAGTTGCTATGGTTAAATTTTCCAGAACTATATCAAAGAGGAGTGGTGAGAGTGGGCATACTTGTCTTGTTCCTGATTTTAATATGAAGAACTCAAAACAATCAGTCCCTGCAAATAAAAAGATCTGATTAAAAAATGGGCATCTGCAATGAACAGACACTTCTCAGACAAAGATGTAAAAGCAGCGAGTAAATATATGAAAAAATGTTCCAAATCACCTCTCATTCAAGAGATGCAGATGAAAACAACACTGAGATTCCACCTCACCCCACAAAGAATGGCTGCTATCAAGAAATCAACCAATAACAAATGTTGGTGAGCTTGTTGGGAGAAAGGAATCCTTCTCCATTGTTGGTGGGAGTGCAGACTGGTGCAACCACTATGGAAATCAATATGGAGATACCTCAAAGAGCTGGAACTAGAGATTCCATTTGAATCAGCCATTGCTCTGCTGGATATCTTTCCAAAAGAATTAAAATAATCATATCACAGTGATATATGCACACCTATGTTTATTGCAGCACAGTTTGTAATAGCTAAAACTTGGAAACAGCCCATTTGCCCATCAGTTGGAGACTGGATAGAGAAGATGTGGTTTTTCTATACAGTGGAATACTACTCAGCCATAAAGAATGAGCAATTAGATTCATTCATAGGAAAATGGATACTTATTGAGGATATACTCCTAAGTGAAATAAATCAGTCACACATGTGTAAATAACAAATAGTTTCTCTGGTGTGAACAAACTATAATAGTACATAAGATCCTAATGATATAATTGACAATGTGAAATAGGAGGAAATGGGCTAAGTTGTAGGGAAAGTGGGAAGGGTAGGGGAAGAATAATAAGGGAACAGAAAAAATATGAGAAAATGAAAAAATGGAAACAAAATTTTTGTAAATAGGGAGAGGAGGAGGAGGTGAAGGGAGGGCAGGGACAAGGGGGAAAAATGAGAACTAAGACCTGTCATCTAAAGGTACAAGATCCCAATGATGAATGTGACTGTACTGCATACCAAAAATGTACCAATAAAAATGAGGAAAAAAAAAAAAGAAGCTATCTTTCCTCCATTGAGGATGGTTGGCTTCTTTGTCAATGATGAGGTACAAAAAAAAAATTCTTTAAGTGAATTTAGTAGTTGTGAATTTTATTCTCCTAAATGTAGCTTTCAAAGATGTAAAACAAAAACTGATAAAATTCAGAGTAAATGAATTCCTTGGTTAAAATATTTATAATTTAGATTTCTCAGAAATTTATTGACCACACAGAGAAAGCCACAAAATGTTCAGTTTTGAATTTCATGAGTGGGAAGTTTAATTTTCTAGAAAGTACAAGGAGTAGAAACATCTACACATGCTTGGTATCTAGATAGATAGATAGATTGATAGATACCTTTGATTATCTCAGCAAAGTGGGCATTATCTCACTGTGATACTCTCAATCATACTTGTTATAACAAAGAACATATTTTTTAATTTAGCAAAGAAAACTGAAAAGTGTAAAATGAGAAATGAAAAGGGGATCAGGAGACTTCAACGATAGGAAAAAAAGATTAAAATGTGATACATATATGTAACAATACCTTACTATGAATATATTATGTATCACAAACATGTGCTCATAAAAAGCTTTTTTTTAAATGAGCATCTTTTTCTCAAAAATGTGCTCCTGAATATGGTCTAACTAAAGTAAGCCAAAGTATAATGGGGACTTAAGGGCTGATAGTGCTTAAAACACTAACTCTTCTCTTGAGTCTGCAGCTACCCCAAACTGTGTCAGATTTCCGCTCCGCTCAGCACATGAACATGTTCATCATTTAAGAAGTATCTGTCTGAAAGCAGGCTGGTTAACCCTAAATTTACCTTACCTCTCTCACCCAACCAAGGCTGAAGATAAAAAATTAGAAGATTTATTTATTTATTTTTGTACCGGGGGTTGAACTCATGCCCTTGCACTGACGAGGCAGGCAGCAGAACCACTGAGCTAAATCCCTGGCCCTAGTTAGAAGATATTTTTAAATTTCCAGAGAAGTCATATTTGCAAACATATAATGCCACGATGGGAATTGAGGCTCCCCCCACAAATGGGAAAAATCACCTTAGTACAGGAATCAAACTGCTCCCTTAAGCAGTAATGATTCCCACTAGAGCCAGCTGGAACCTCTCTGAACCAGACATAAGGTAGAGAAACAGGCTATAGTAAGTCTGAGTTTGCTAGAATATGCATAATTCTTGTTCTCATTTTTGTTCTTTCCCTATATCATCCTGAAGCTCTAGTGAGCATCATAAAAGCCAGGCTTTGGAAACAAGTCTTCCTGATTTTTTCCCAATGTAGCCATGGGGAGTAACAGATTTCTTTCTCACTTCACCTCCACCATCTTTAAGTAATTGAACTCCTGAGGTGGCAGGTGGCCAAACTGGGTCTGTGAAACCCTCCAGAGTTAGGTTGCTGGGCTAGATCTTTAGCAACATAAGCACTGATACCAATGAAGCCTTCTCCATTGAAAATCTTAAAATTTAGGTTTCAACCATTGATGGGCCATTACCTTAAATCACTTTCTCCTTTCCTTTGGTATCTACGTTTGTAGATCTATGATGCCTGACATATTTACCCTACCAAAATTAAAAGGGAAATCAGATACAATATTATGTGTAAGAGTATTTGGAAGATTATAAAGCAACCTAGGTTTTATTGAATTGCTATTAAGTAATTCAATTTTATTGCCTAATTTAAACAAAGCAATTGCTTTAGAAAGAACTCTCTCTTAAATTGTTAATATATTTTAACACAATGAAAACAAGGACATGATGAGTATTTTTGCTAATCAATTTGTAATTAAATTACAGATAAACTTAATGAAACAGCAAAGAGCTGGAATTGACGATAAACAGTTAAGAGATTTTCATCAAAATGGAAACATTTTTTACATTTATATGAAAATACAATAGTGCCCTGATTTTCCTCTAAATTGTTGAGATGAGTATTTGTACAGGGATTCCAAGAAATTATTTAACATTCTAAGTTACCTGCTTAAATCCTGTGAGAATAGTTTCTAGTGGTGCAGATGAGAAAGGAAGCAAGCCAATCTCCATACATTTACAGGTTATCTTGGCAAAGTTTAACTCCTATTACCCATTTTTCATTGTGTCTTTCCCTAGGAATTGCTAGCATGAGCACTCTTTCAAAATGAAAATGTTAGATCACCCCTCATGCCAGAAATTGTTTGGAATTTCCAACATCAATGTCAATTGATATAAACATACATTCCTTAGATGTCTAATTGAGAAAAGTGCGTAAAGCATCTGAATTTTTCTTTAAAAAATTGTAAACTAATCTTTTGTCCTTGTGGGTTTGTATTTCTTGTGAACAATAACAACAAAAAAAAGGGAAATTAATCTTTTATCACTGTGAGTTGCCCAGCACTAGTACTTGATGTTCTTAATCCATTATAAAAACATTCCAAGGAAGGCAGAAATATTGAGCTCTGCAGTATTGTGCCAGCTCATTCTTAAATTTATCCTGAGAATGAAATCTGGATAACTTATTGTCCCACATTAATCACAAAATCAAGTTGTTTGTGTGACCAGCATAGCTCATGATCCAACACAAATTTGCACAGAACAATTATATTAAAATTCTGATTGAATATAGTATTAACACATCAGAAATCTCTCTAAATTAATAATTATTTGAAACAAAAGCTTTGACGTGTATGTATTTTGTGCCTATCATAAAATGGCATTCCCATATCAAAGTCTCCTTAATATCTTAATCTTTAGCACAAAGGTGGCATCATTTTTGAGTCATTATATTTTCTGTGTAACAGAAAATTCATCTTTTTTTCTTTCTGGAGTCTTAATATAAAACGTATACCCTGACAAGGTCTTGTATTAATCAACTAAACTGTATATCTTATCTTAGATGCATAAACTGATGCTAAAATATTTCTCTTTTTTTAGGGGATTAGAAGCTATTTTTATTTTTACATTTTAATTTACATTTTCATGTATGTTTGTAATATAACATTTATATTTACTTTGGGGAATTGGTACATGTATATACCATATCATGATCATTTTTGCTCCCTTTATGCCCCCTCCCTCACTCCTGATCACCTGCCAATTTTCACAAAGTCTGTGTTTTTGTTTCTTATCCTTTCTCCTTTATTTTAGCTTTTAATTTATTCACATTTAAAGTTTCTCTTATAAGAGAAACCAAGAATATTTCTGTCTGATATATTTCACTTAACTTTATCATCTCAATTCCATCCATTTTTCTGCAAATTACATAACTTCATTTTTCTTCATCATTGAATGTCATCATATATATTGCATTTCTGTATCCAGTCATCTGGAGATGGGCATCTAGGTTGTTTACAGAGCTTAGCTATTTTCAGTTGTGCTGGTATAAACATGGCAACATATATGTCATTATGATATGATATCTTTAGGTCTTTTGAGAATATTCTCAGATGTATAGAATTCATATAGGCCATGTAGAATTCTTATTTTTAGTTTTTTGAGGATTTGTCATACTGATTTTTATAGTGACTATACTAATTTACATTCTCACCACAAATGTTGAAGTTTTCTTTTTTGCTACAACCTCACCAGCATTTGTTGTTTTTTGGGTTCTTCGTGGAAGCCAAACTGATTAGAGTAACATGGAATAAACTATAATAGTACATAAGATCCTAATGAGATAATTGACAATGTAAAAGTAGGAAGAAAAGGGCTAAAGGTGTAGGGAAGGTG
This sequence comes from Fukomys damarensis, assembly GCF_012274545.1. NCBI lineage: Eukaryota > Metazoa > Chordata > Mammalia > Rodentia > Bathyergidae > Fukomys > Fukomys damarensis. The sequence continues at coordinate 39,040,717 of NW_022900926.1, forward strand.
GGAAGGGTAGGCGAAAGGTAATAAGGGAAAAGAAAAAAATATGAAAAAGTGAAAAAATGGAAATAAAGTGTTTGTAATGGGGAGGGGAGGGGGATGAAGGGAGGGCAGGGGCAAGGGGGAAAGATGAGAACCAAGATCTGTCATGTAAAGGTGCAAGATCCCAACAATGAATGCAACTGTACTGTATCCCTAAAATGTACCAATAAACTCATTTAAAAAAAAAAGAATAAAAAACCCACCAAAAAACAAATTAAATGATCCAGTCAAAAAATGGGCCAGGGAACTGAGTAAGCACTTTTCAAAAGTAGCACAATTGACCAGTAAATACATTAAAAAATATTTGTAATCCTTAGCTATTAGGGAAATGAAAATAAAAAATATTTCTTAAAAACCACAGGGTTTTTTTGTTTGTTTTGTTTTGTTTTGGTTTTGGTTTTTTGAGACACAGTCTCACTAGTCTCAATACATAGTTGATACTGACCTAGAACTCACTATGTAGCTCAGGCTGGTCTCTCATTTTTGTGCTTTCTTTTGCTGTGAAGTCAGTTTTGTGTTAGAAATGATCTTTTTTTTTTTTTTTTTTTTTTTTTTTTTTTTTTTTTTTTTATATACCATGTTACTGAAGAAGGCATTCCGTATGTCCAAGGATGGTCATTTTCACAGTTCAAGTATTCATCTCATTGAATACCCCCACACACATGCAGAACTGTTTAATCTGGATGCTCAGTAACCAACCAGGTTGAGATTTAAAATTACTATTGTGTACAGTTGGCAATTTCTAAGTGACATGAAGCACGAAGACCACTTGGAGGCCTTTTTGGTTTTTCTATATGATACACCAAGAAATATGAACTTCATAACCTCCACTTTGTAAATAAATATTAGCTTAGATTTTGACTATTTTATGATTTGAAGAGTCTTCTTTTTAAAAATAATTTTACTAGACACATTGTTTAAAGAAAGACCCAATTTCATATGGATTAGTTTTGCAACAGTTTTCTGCAATTTAAAAAGAATAGAGCTACAAATTCATTATTACAGATATTCAAATAATGTTTTTTACATGGTTTTATAATTTCTCTACACATCCTAAATTTGCTCAAAACACAATTTTTTAATCAAATTATCTTTTTTCCACATTTTCTTCTTCATCAAATTATTGGTGGAGAGTAGTCTGCTTTCCATTGTACCAATATGTTCTCAGTGACATCCATGCTGATTTTTGTAGCCACCCTTCTTCTATTGTGAAAGGTATTTCTCTAGTTATTAAACAGTTGTGTGCTGTTAGTTGGCTTTCCATTGCTAGGAAAAAATACCTGACATATTCAATTTAAAAGAGAAAAGTATTTTTGACTCATGATTTCAGAGGCATCAGTGCAAGTTTGGCTAACTCCAAGGCAGAAACATCATAATGGAAAGGCATGGAGGAAGAAAGATGCTCAATCCATGGCAGTCAAGAAACAGAGACAAGAAGGCTAGAGCTAAAGAAGGAGGCAGGACCAGAATATACCCTTCCAGGTGAAGGCAATAGTGCTTCACCTCCTCAGAATAGGTTTTGCCTCCTCACAGCAACTTTAGCTAGAAACTCATCAATGGGTTAATTCACTTATGAATTTAGTGCTCTCATGATCCAGTTACTTCCAACCACCACATCTGAACACATATGACTTTTGGCAGAACATTCCACAGATAGGCCATCTTAAAGCATTGCCAAACCACAACTAATCAAATACATTTAAATTTTTTCATGGTTACAAATCTGCTGCAAGAAGTATGGTGATGTACATATAGTAAGTCTCATAACATCTCAGCATCCATTTCAATAAAATTCATTTTCAAATGGATTTTTGGTATATAGTCTGATGAGCCTCTTTCCTTGACCACGTTCACAATAACCTATTTTACCATTTTATAATTATTCTCACCTAATGATTTAGGAATGACACTATACATGGCACACACTATGTTTAAACATCAGAAAAATAAGCTATATGTTTATTGAAACAAAAGCAGAGAAACAGCTGTGATTTCTGTATATACAACAAAATGTGCATACAATTGAAAGGTTTAGTACACAAATCTTTTATTATAGATCCTACTCCCATAGCCACCGTAGTCTTTTTACTCATTATGAATTGGCTTCACCAACTTTTTACATTTCTCTTTAAAAAACAAAATGACCATCCTTGGACGTACGAAATGCCTTCTCCAATAACATGGTATTAAAAAAAGATTATTTCTGAACACAAAACTGACTTCACAGCAAAAGAAAGCACAAAAATGAGAGGGGATTTGACAGTTGAGCTGAATTGTCAACTTGATTGGTGTAAGAAGCTTCTAAAGAATTAAAGTATATTTCTGGACCTGTCTGGTTTGGCTATGGTGTGCTGTCTCTAGTCCCTGGCCTCTTCCTCTCTAGCACTATTTACTCACACTGCTTCCTGGCCACTGTAATGTGAATCTTTATACTTTTCATGCTGTTTTGCCTTGATATTCCTGCTTTGGAATCAGCTGACTATAGACTGAATTCCCTGAAACCACACACCAAATTTAACCTTAAATTATGGGTGTCATAAGCAATATAAAGCCCATACATGTGCAATTCACTAGTATTTTCATGTTACCCACTATTCTGAAGCCATTAGCTTTACATAATGGTACAATGGCATTTTGAATATTATTTACAATGTTCCGTCAGTGGTATGATCTTGAACTGCTGAGGTAAGATTTTCTAGAATAATACATATATCCTGAGTCAGCATCCAATATATGGTGTTATTTCTCTCCTAGTCAAGATCCACGAGTCTGGAATCAAGCAACTGAAGTTGGAGTGGCACCATTTCCTATTGTCCTTAGTGACTCACCAGGAAATATTTTCCTTCTTGTTCTCATGACTTTATGCTGTGGCAGTTATAACTTTGTGGGTAGAAATGCTTTTACCAGGAGATACAATGATTCCATTAAAATGGAAGTTCAGATGTCAACTGGCCGCTTTAGGCTCCTCATAACTTTCAGTCACGATGAGAACGGAGTTACAGTGTGACTGGGTGATTTTTCTTTACTACTAAGGAGAATTGGAACTAATATGATAACAAAGGTAAGGAAGAGTATGTCTGGAATACATGGGATTCCTTAGAGTGTCTCTTACCCATCCCTGTGATTTAGGTCAATTGAAAACTTCAGCAACCCAGACCTTTCAATAATGGAGCTATCACTTTTCTGCATGTTATGCAAATTATGAACAGCTTGGGTACTTACTGAAGTTCAAGGGAATATAGAATTGGTAGTGAAAAAAGTACGTATTAATATCAGCTGTGATCACATGACAAAAATGAGAATTATAATTGCTGTATTTCCTCCATTGAATATATTTACATATACATGTCAATCTATATTTTCATTCCCTTTTTATCCCCTTGTTATATAGCATAGGTGTATTGAATTTCTATCATAATATTTAAGTATTGTTAATTTAAAATCATAGTGTTATGTCATGGAATATCAAGAAGAAAAATAAACATCACAGAAGGACTTTACCTCCTCTTCTTGGGAAGGAGTTAGTGTGTTTTCATTTGTGTGCAACATAGTTTATCAAATAAGGTGAAATTAGGGTTTTGCTATTATTATAGTGTTTACTTGAGCACTAAGTGTAATTTAAAAGATGCCTATTAGTACCAGGTGGTTAGGTGGTGAGCCTATGATGGTTTGTTTTATGTGGAGAGTTGGCTGGTGACAGGGTGATCAGAGTAACATAACTAATCAGATCAGAACACAAAAGCATTATTATTTATTCACATTGTTCTTAGATGAGATGAACATTTAAACTGGTAGATTTGATAAAGTAGCATCTCATATCCAACGTGTGAAGATATCATCAAATCCCATAGAGTTTAAATAAAACTAAAAGGAAAGAGAAAAGAGGAATTTGCTCTTTTTTTCTGACTCATTGATTGAGTGGAGACCTATTATCTCATTGTCTCCATTGTTCAGAGATTTACACCATCGGCTCTTCCATAGTCAAGACTTTGGATTTGGACTCAATGACCCCAGTGACTTTCCTGGGTCTCCAGCTTATAGTTGCAGATGATAGCCAATCAAGGATCTTGTCAGTGTCCAGAATTATATAAGCCAATTTCTTATTGTTTACTATATATAATAGTTATTATATATAATATAGATGCTTCACCAAGGGCTCACAGCCATAGACCATGTGGCTGTAGACACTGTTATCTGCTGTGATATGCTGATGTGATTATACTCACTTGCTAAAGGATTTGTAGAAATTATTGACTTCAAAAATGATCAATCCATTTTAATGCTACACTTGATCTTAGCCAAAAGGCCGAGAAGCAATGATTAATCCATTTTGAAAAAATTTCTATAACAGTTAAAAGAATGTTGAGTAACCAGATCTCCCTTTTTCATCTAACTACTGAATATCCAAGGAAATTAAGAACCAAATACAACTAATTTTCAAAAGCAGGCTATATTGAAGGAGGAAATATCAAATAATTTTAAGCATTTTCCAGCAAAAATTCTTTCTGGTAGCTGTTGTTTAGCTCAGTGTTTTTTGTTGTTGTTGTTGTTTGGTTTTTGTTTTGTTGTTGTTGTTGCTGTTGTTCAGAAAAATAGGGAAAAGACAACAAATACTTCTTGGGTAATTACTGTTTTAAATCTTGTATGCTTTATTTTTCAAAATAATTCTTTTAGCTGACTATTATACAGGAAAATTATAAAATAATATTAATTATAAAAGCATATTAGTCATATTTGCAGAATCTAGGCTTTTGTAATGGCTAATAGTTACAGTTTTTCACATTAATGTGGACCTATTATAGATGCATACTATCTATGTAATAGATACTTGGGAACTGGTTAGATTCAGATAATTGCTTTCATTAGACTCTATTCACAGAATATTTTAATCACACTTAATAATTTCAATAACCATTTAGCCCAATTTCTCAAAAATAATCTTTTGCTACATGGCATTCAGTAATGGTTATGGGGAAAGAGACTTTGAAAGCTAAATCTATTTAATTCTGGATTTCTTATTGTGAATGTTCCTGAAGTTTATACTGAAGCAAAGAAATAATAAGTGATCCAAATTCAAACACTGAATGAGGACCAGGGAGAGAAACAGACTGAGCTTGGGCTTTTAATCATCCTCTCTTGAGGACCCCTTATCTTTTAAAAAAAATTTTTTTTTTAATTTTGTGTGTGTGTATGGTACTGGGGATCGAACTCAGGTCCTCCTTGCCCTTGTGAGGCAGGCCACCGAACCGACTGGGCTAAATCCCCGGCCCGACCCCTTACCTTTTTTAAGAAAAAGAATATTAGGACTGATAACAATAACTGCTCCTTGTAGGAGGTATATTGTGGTCCTGTGGAAGTTGTTGCCTCCAGAGGTCACTGAAATTCATATTATAGTTGTGCTGTGCGAAGAGTTAGATCAGAAGAATTTGGTGTTTCCCTTTGTACAATCTGAGATATCAAAATAAACTTAATCTCATAATTTTGTGTCCATTTGACACTGAGGTAGAGGGTGAGACAATGAATTTTGAGAAGGAAGATCAGATAATTAGGATAAGATAATTAAGATCATATATATAATTATGTGATGTAATATTATGTAATATATTATGTAATGTGTAATAATATATATATAATATTATATAATATGATATATTATATTATATCATAAGATTAGATAATTAAGATCATGTGTGTGTGGGTGTGTGGGTGTGGGTGTGTGTGGGTGTGTGCGTGTTGGGAAACAGCCATTTGTGTACATATAAGCAGTCACATATGTACATGGCAGTGCCTCCTTCCTCTCTGGGTGCATGTATTTGGATGAACTTGCAGTTGCCTGGGATAGACAGCCTGGTGAGGTTTTCACAAACAAATTAGAGCATAGATTCCCAAGTTTGATGTTAAATATTTTTTCAATAACTGAGGATAACAGTTTTCTTGTCTCACATAAGTGTACTGCACCTGTGCTTTTTTGAGGTAATGATTAAAAACTTAGCTCTGACTAAACACCGATCACTTCTTTTGATTTCTCTGACATAGTTTATGTCATTCAGGTTATGTCTAAAATAGATATATATGCAATACATACTAATTCAGTGATTTACCAAGCTGACTTTTTAAATCTCTTTCAGCAGCATTTTTAAGATAAAATATTATGAAAGCAATGTTAATTGTACATCTTAATAGTATGACAAGGGAAACAGAAATGGGTTGATTTTCATAAAGTAAAATAAAAAAATGTTTCTGCTCTCCATTAATACCAGTTCATTGTTGTGATTACAGGAAAATGGTTGGTGTATACTTTTCAGACTTCATGCTTTTCTGTCTATCCAACATTTTCTTCATACTCTACTGCAATTTGTTTTAATTTGTTTGAGTAATCTTTTGCTGAAAGAGAAGGTCTGGGAGTATATGTGTAGATATTGGTTCCTGTTTTACTTCACAGTGTTTTTGTGTGTATATATATATATTAGTGTATGTTCACAGATAGACATAACATTTTATTTTTAAATTGTTTTGATTTACATTTCTTCGTGATTTATTTCCTTAACTATTTCACTAGTTATGCTTTAATTTGATGTCCTTTGTATAACATCAGTATATAATTTCAGCATATAAACTTTTTAGGTCAACTTGAATAAACTTTGATTCCCCATTAAAATATTGGTATATATTATTAAAGAGCCACATATGTTCTTATTTCCAGTTTAGAGGCAATAATCATAGGAGGGTCATATGAATATCAGTTTACAATGGATTTTCCAAGAAGATTTGAAAGAACAGTTGTCTGATCTAAAATCTAGAGGACTAAAGTTCACAGCTTTGTCATTATATTCTATTTGTGTGGTTGGGCCTTCATTATTTCATATATAAATTAAAGATATTGGAATAGGTGATTATTAAAATTATACAATTATATCAATGTGTTTCACACAGTTTATCAATAATTTTATTTGTTTTTAAAGTAATTATTTTGCAAATGGGATTTAGTAGGACTCCATTACATATAATTTTCTTTACTCTGGTACTCCAATTATTAAGCCAAGATATAACATTATTTATTCAAACGTATCAACTTTTTCAAAATGAATATGTAATAGAGATTTAGATTAATTATCTTTAATTTCTATCTTAGAGTTCTAAAGTAACATAGGCCGGGAACCTGGGCCTTGATCCACCTCGGGAAGGGGAGCCACTCCTTCTCCAGCCCCAGCTGCTATCGCTCCAGTACTGAAAGGTAGCCGCGCACACTCCCCTGAACCCCCATAACTCCCCTTTCAGAACCCCTCCACACTCTCAGACCTTCTGACTGTCCTAGTCTTTGGACCCACTCTGCAGAGGCAGAAGTGGTCATCAAGGATATTATTCTGAGTTCCCAACTTTGAACATCTTTAAAGAAAGGGAATGGGAAACCAGTAGTAGAATGGTGTGGAATTCAACCATTCAGAAGGTTAGGGAACTCAATCTGGGCCTTGCAGCTCAAGGTCAGTCAGGGTCATGATGTCCAGCCATCAGCTAACTGAGGCCAGGGGTCTTGCATCCTCACCCTGTCTGAGCCATGAAATGGTAAATACACTATATTGAAATTTTGTTCACTGCAGACATGTTCTGGACTGCTTCTTGATTTCAGTTTAATTTAGATGATTTAAGGGTGATAGACTAGTGACTACCACAGGTGGTCAGTTTCCAAGTTGTGCTTGATATTAATGTGTCAGATATAGAAGATAAGATTACAGTCAGTGACTGTGAAAAGAGAGGTCTCTTAAAAACATTAGGAGATCATAAGAAATTGATCCAACAACTCCTAGAGGATGCAAAGAAGAATAACATAAGACTGATAGGAATCCATGAAGTAGCAGGAGAAAATACAAAGGACTTAAAAAAGCTGTTCACAGAATTAATGACAGAAAACTTCCAAAACAGTGGGGAAGAATTTGACATTCAGATAACTGAGGCATATAGGACTCCAACTAGCTACAATCAAAAAAAAATCCACACCTAGACAAACAATAATCAAGATCCCAGAAACCCAACAGAAGAACAAAATACTACAAGCAGTAAGAGAAAAGAAACAAATCACATACAAAGGAAAGCCCATCAGAATCAAAGCAGACTTTTCAACACCAACCCTTGGGGCAAGCAGAGCCTGGAATGAGATATTCCAAGTACTTAAAGAGAACAACCTCCAACCTAGACTGATGTATCCTGCAAAACTCTCTTTCAAAATGGATGGGGAAATAAGATACTTCCAAGACAAAGAACACCTGAGAAACTACATGAACACCAAACCAGCACTACAAGCAAGTGTAAACAAGATCCTAGAAAAAGACAATGAAGGCAACAATACCATGAGGCCCAACAGAGCAAATCAAATAGGCAAGGCAAGAAACTAAAAGGAGAAGGTGAAAAAGTAAAAAGATTCAACAAAAGGCCAATAACATGTCAATAATAAGTGAGTACATATCAGTTATAACCATCAATGTCAATGGCCTCAACTCACCAATCAAGAGAAATAGACTGGCAAAATGGAATAAGAAGCAAAATGCAATAATATGTAGTATACAAGAAGCACACCAAGTGCAAAAAGAAGCCCATAGACTGAAAGTGAAAGGATAGAAAACAATTCTCCATGGGACAGGAGCCCAGAAAAAAACAGGGGTAGCAATCTTATTTGCAGACAAAGCAGATTTCAAACCAAAACTGATTCTAGTATTATTGATGTAGGATGGTACTGTATCATACCTCTGTGAATGTAAAATATCTTGTACCTGCTTTATGATACATAGTAGTGACCGTGCTCTATCAGAGCTACATTTAATGATATTACTCTAGAATGTTCTCTTTCCAGATGATGATTAAGATGCTAATAAAAAAAATGGTGCCAGGTACCACAACAGCAACAGAACTTTGTTATTTTCTGGATATTATTCTTTTCTTTGTTTTGTTTGTTTGTTTGTTTTGTTTTGTTTTAATGGAATGTGCTGAATGTCTATAATTTTTTTTAGATGACTGCAGAATCTGGAAAAGCTGTTGCTGCTATCGATGAATAACATACTGCTATTATTAGTCTTTTATATAAATATAAATATGTATATAATCCCAATTTAGTGTGTTGAGTTGGCATTGTACAGAAATGGACAGCCATATTGGTCTAGAAATGCTAATTTTTTTTTTTATTTTTTATTTTTTTTCCATGTGTACAGGGGTAACGCATTGTACTAAATATGTAAGGTCGCATCTACGTGGGTTTGATTACAGAAACTAATAAAGTATTCTCTAAATAATGAAGAAAAGAATAAGATAAGACTACAAGAGCAAAAAGCAATTTAAATATGTTCAGGGACAATTTTCATCTGCAGAATTAAGGATCATTTTAATGTTACATCGTTGCCTTTTCTCTTTTACTTTCCTTTTTAGTTTTATTTTAGGATTCCCTATTTTTAATGTTCATACAGAGATTTCTTTAACTGAAATACCAAATAGTTTCTCTGGTGTGAAAAACTATAATAATACACAGGATCCTAATGAGGTAATTAATAATGTGAAATAGGAAGTAAGAGCTAAAGGTGTTCGGAAAGTGGGAAGGGTTGGGGAAAGGTAATGGGGGAGAGGAAAAAAATATGAGAAACTGAAAACAATGGAAATAAAGTGTTTGTAAATGGGGAGGGGAGGAGCAGGTGAAGGGAGGGCATTGACAAGGGGAAAAAACGAGAATCAAGGCCTATTATGTAAAGGTACAGGATCCCAATAATGAATGTAATTGTATGGTATACCTAGATTGTACCAATAACCTCAATAAAAAGAAAAAAAAGTAACATAGGCCATTGACTTGAACATGAATTGCCACTGTACTCTTTTGGTTGCACTGTAATGGCAGGTACTTCATTAATTGTATGAATTTTATACCGGGTGCTGCTTTAACATCAGGATCCACTTTGCTTGGAAATCTGACACTTTACTAAAATAGAAAGGTGCTATATCATATAATTGATGTTAAGAATCAAACATTATTGAATTGTTCATCTAAATTCCACATATTTTTGAATGAGGTAAACATTAAGATATAGAAAGATAAACTATTAATTGTTTTATGTGTATTTGGACTCCTCAAGGATCTTCACTTCAAGAAGACAGAGAAGAGACAAAGCACAACGTAGGAAAAGAATTTTCACCAGCTCTTCCTCAGCCATAAAAGATGACAAATTGGAGATATTTATGGCTAAATGAATGCACATTGAGGCCATAATCTTAAGTGAAATAAATAGGACAAACCTGTAAATGTCGAATAGTTTCTCTGGTGTGAGAATCTACAAGTATAAATAAAGACTAAAAGATATAATAGATAATTTGAAACAGGAATAAAAGGGACAAATGGGAAGGGGAAATGGGCGGGGCAGGGGAAAGGAAAGAAGGGGATGGAATTAATATGAAAAAATGAAAAAATGGAAACAAAGTCTTTGTAAATAGGAAAGGATGGAAGGGTTTAAGGGAGGTTAGGGGAATGGGGAAAAATAAGAACAAAGACAGATTATGTACAGGTGCAAATTTCCAACAATGATTGTTATTATATTGTATGCCTAAAATGTACCAATAAAATCAATTTTAAAAAGCAAAGAATATGCAGTTTCAACTCTTACTGTTATTATTTTCCCAGTTATGGACTCTGCCAATTAGGAATTCCCAGTTGTCCAGGATCTCTGCACTACATTTACTCCAGGTATAATGCCAACTACTCACAGTATGGACTCATGATGATTTAACTGAGAAATGGCATGTGATGAAAAGAATGATGAATCCAACAGCATGGGAAAGATGTTGGAATTGTTTTAATTGCATAGTTTTATGACTTAAAACAAAATGAATATATTCTATGAAACTCATATCAAGCCAGTCCTATGTGCAAGGCCCTTCAATAAGCAGCATATATGGGGAAAAACTGAATTAGATGTTACCCAGCCACAATAGATCACATTTTAGTAGGTCCAAATAAAGCTTGATTAGACATATTTGGGGTATAGCATTTCATAATTCTGTATATAAAGCACATAAAGAAATAATTTGCAACAGAGACATGTGAAAGCTTTTGGTTTCATGTTTTCTAAGATGCCTGTAATTTAAGAAAATATATGGGAAACTGTGTTTTCAGTAGCTCCTAATAAGGAGGAGTTCAAACATTCCTTGTGTTTAGGTTATTGTATGTTTTCCTCTATTTTTCTTGTAGCACAGCATCCATAGAAATGATATATTGTACACTAGTGCACTGAATAAAATAATTAGAGACTCAGTTTTTCTTAAAAACTGTCCTTGAGAACCATCCATCTTAATTGCACCCTCCCTTCAAACTAGGAAAATGAAATGATAACTGAGGATGATTATTTATGTGTAGCAGTTTCATTATGATATTAACTGGAACAGTAGGAGTTTATATGCGCATTGTCATTCTTTTCCAGAAGGATTTTTAAAATTTCTTCTCTGCAAAGGATATTACAGAGATATTAAACTGGATTTATTACTCATATTCAGAATTTTTGTGTACTTATAAAATATCTAGATATTGCCATTTGAAATTTATACTATCACTACTTTAGCACATATCCTCATTGCTCCAAATATGGATTCATTTAAAGATCAAAGGAGAATACATCTACATCTACCTATTTAGATCTGTATAGATGTAAATCTCAAACTGTATTTGTATCCATGCCCAAATCTATTAAGTGTTGTAAAGCTCAATCTCTATCATATATAAACGTACATGTAAATATTGTGTATCCTTATATATGTGTGTGCGTGTGCGTGTGTGTGTGTGTGTGTGTGTAAAATGACAGGTATTATATATGTATATGCCTATATGCATACTGTAGAGGCATTTGAAAGGTTTCAGGGCAGTAAAAACTTATAGATACATGATTTGAAACCTGGAAAATGGAGTAGAAGTTAGAATGTCCCTTGCGATGATTTCCTTCTCAATTAAACCACTCTTTCTACAGACTTTATGAACATGGGAACTAGCAGAAAAAATCAACTGGGATCTCATCTTATTAAAAAGCTTGTGCACTGCAAAAGAAATCACCAACAGAACTAAGAGAAAACCTACAATGTGGGAAAACATTTTTACCAGCTGCTCCTCAGACAAAGGACTATTAAATAGAATATATAAAGAGCTCAAAATACCAGCCCCCCAAATATAAAGACCTGATTAAAAATGGGCATCTGAAATGAACAGACATTTCTCAGACAAAAAAGTAATAGCATCAAGTAAATATGAGAAAAAATGTTCAACATCACTGGTCATTCGAGAGATGCAGATGAAACAACACTGAGATTCCACCTCACCCCACAAAAAATGGCTGCTATCAAGAAACCAATCAATAATTAATGTTGGTGGGGTTCTGGGGAGAAATGAAACCTTGTCCATTGTTGGTGGGAGTGAAGACTGGTGAAACCACTATGGAAATCTATAGTGAGATACCTCAAAGAACTAGGATTAGAGGTTCCATTTGACCAAGCTATCCCTCTGTTGGGTATCTTTCCAAAAGAATTAAAAGGATCATATCACAGTGATATATGCACACCTATGTTTATAGTGGCACAGTTGGTAATAGCTAAAACTTGGAAACAGCCCATTTGCTCATCAGGTGGAGACTGGATAAAGAAGATGTGGTTTTTCTATAAAAATGGAATATTACTCATCCATAAAGAAATTAGATTCATTCATAGGAAAATATATTGAGGCTATACTCTTCAGTGAATTAAATAAGTCACACATGCATAAATACCGAATAGTCTCTTTGGTGTGAAAAACTATAATTGTACATAAGAGCCTAATGAGATAATTGACAATGTAAAATACAAAGAAAAGGGCTAAAGGCATAGGGGAAGTGGAAAGGTTAGGGGAAAGGAAACAAGGGAAAAGGAAAGAAATATGAGAAAATGAAAACATAGAAATAAAGTTTTAGTAAATAGGGAAGAGAGGAGGGGGTGAAGGGAGGGCATGGATAAGGGGAAAAAATGAGACCAAGACCTGGCATGTAAAGGTAGAAAATCCCAATGATGAATGTAACTGCAATGTATACATAAAAAGTACCAATAAACTCAGTGAGAAGAAAAGTATAGTACTGAAGTGTTATGTTCTATTATACATTACAGTACTTCATGTTAAGAGTTATGCAAATAAAAGCAACATCATCATGTTGGAGTTTCCTTTAACCATTTCTTTGTTCTAAACATTGCATTGCCCATAGTGTACTATTCCTCATTTAGCAGCCAATCCACTTAACAGCTTACTCATAACTGGAATTTGGTCATTAAACTAGGAATGCTGTGTTTTCAAAGATTCAAATGACATGATAGATAATCTTGGTATAACATAGAAATTGTATACTTCCGCAATATATATTCTTGAGATGAAAAGTACCACAACTACACTCTCCTGCCGAGAATGATTGACAAATAAAACAGGTTAGCAGAAACTTCGGTTAAAAGCAGGAAGAATAAGGAAGCCTAACCCTTGTGCTTGGCTCACAGGAACTGTTCAAGATGAAGGCTGACCAAAGGAACAAATACATTTTCCACTAGCAAGGAGCTTAGCAACAGAGTCAACGAGAAACATCTCTAGAGAAGATTGTGGAGTGGGATCTTCCACACAATTTAAATTTGCAAACATCAGTTAAAGCTGAGGGTCCACAGAAAATTCCCCAACACTTGAAAAGCATCTGAGAGAAACCACAGCTAAAGAAAGCAGAGTGTGTGGTAAGCTGAAAATGATGCCAATAAAGACAAAACCTAAACCCAGCTCAAGTGTGAACTAGATCAACTCAGCTAAAGGTGATCTGGGAGTAAGTAACAGCTCACCAGGGTTTCTTTCATTTTTGGAATAGTGTCGGGCAATCGATAAAAAACTATGGATCAGAGAAAGGAGAAAAAATTGTCAAAAGAAAGAACAAGGAAACGACACCCAGAATTGATGGTGGAAACACCAAGCTAAGTAAAAAATCACTCTGGTTAATGTGACAAAAAAGTCTAGTAGGAAAGATGAACAACATGTACCAGGTATATTTCATCAGAGAAATAAAACTATTTTTAAAAGGAAAAGTATAAAATGGAAAATCTAGAAATAAAATATTAAATATATTACAATATCAAAATGAAAAATAGTTCTGTCAATTTAGCAGCAGTGTACAAGCAACTAAATAATGAATCGTTCAATTCAAAGATAAGTGAATAAATATTATCCAAAATGCTACAATGAAATACAGCACGAATTTTTTTAAACAGTGAAGAAGAAAAACAACATCAAGATTCCCTGGAAAATTATAGTCTAATAATATAATCCCCAGAGCATATAAAAGATATCTTATAGAGCAAAAGGGACCTTGCCAATGTTATTAAGAATCTTAATGCGCTAGGGATTTAGCTCAATGGCATGGCGCCTGCCTTGCAAGCTCAAGGTCTCAAATTCGATTGTAGGTACAGAAAAAGATTCTCAAGGTAGGACAGCATCTGAGATGACCCCATGTAATCCCACCGTCTTTTTTACGAGGATCACAGGAGGAATCAGAGTCAGAAGATGAAGCACTGTAACCAAGGAAGCAAAAGCTAAGTGATAAAACCATGAGTCAAACAGCCAGGAAACACTAGTGGTCTCTGGAAGGCTGAAGAAGCAACAGGATTATCTCCCCTTGAGAAGGAACAGACCTTAGTCCCTGAAGGCTCACGATATCCAGAACTGTACAAAAGTAAGTTGGTATGAATTTAAGTCACTGAGTTTGTCAGTAGTTCACTTCAGATCAATAGTTAACTAATACAAAGAATGATAAAGGAATTTTTAGGTAGGTGAAAGTGATCTGTATGTTAATTATGATAGTATATCATAACTGTGAACAGTTGTATATATTCACAAACTGAACTCCCCAGAAAGGAGAATTTTGTTTTCAGAATGACATCGCAATAAATAGAGTTGAGGAAGAGTATGGGAAAATACACATCATTCGAATTATAATTATATAACTGATGGAGTGCTTATACTAATGCCAAACTGATAGACCTTGAACAAGAAATATTACCAGGGACAAAAATGTTTCCCAGTAACAACCTTTTACAATGAAGCTCCTAAAAGTATAGTAAACTAAAATCTCTGAAGTACATTCAGCAAAATCTAAAAAGACTAAAAAAGAAATAAAAACATAATAATCTTTGGAAGCTTTTAATCCTTTTCCATCATTGCAAACACAAGTAGACAAAAAATAGATACTTACAAAGCTTAATGAAACTTAGAAACAAATAAGTCAATTTGCATATATAGATGGCTAAAGCAGCATATAACAGCATAGCCATTCTTTTCAAGAGCACATGGAATATTCACCAAGGTAAACCCTGTTTTATAAAAACCAATATTAAAATTAGAAAGAATATTGATAATACACCAAATGTCTCTGAGCACAAAAGCATTTAATTAATTGATAATTACATAAATATACTTGAAAATTCTCAGTAAATATTTGAAAATTACATTTAAAATTAAGAAACATACTAAATAAGCTGTAAAACAAAATAAAAATTATAAGAAAAATTAGAAACTTGAGAAATAAATGGAAATAAAAGATATATCAAAAATGAAATAGAGAAAATAAGATGTGCTTTTTAAGTTAATTATTTGCTTTACACTCTTATATAAGAATGCAAAAAATAAAGCTATATTTAATCTTTCACATTTAAAAGCTAGAAAAGAAGAAATAATGAAACCTAAATTAAGTGGAAATTTAAACATAATAAAAATGACCAAAGAAAATATTTAAACAGCAAATGGATCATAACTAGTGTGAATTAATGAAACAAAAAATTGAGTCTTAGGTAATATCAGAATAGATAATAAGTTTCTAGCAAGACTGATTGAGACTATAGATAATAAAGCACAATTAACTGATATCATGTGTAAGAGATGAAGCAATCATCAAGAATCCTGACTGCCAGACACAGGTTAAGACAATAGTATTAAAAGTCTTATTCAAATAAATGTAACAACTCAGATAAAATGGACACATTCCTTGTAAAACCGATTACCAAATTGCATTAAGAAGTAAAAGAAGTTAAATATACTAATATTAATTTAAAACATTAACATCAAAATTTTAAAAAAACCTTTGGGAGTTTATGTCTTTAACATTAATTTCTTTCAAATGCTTAAAGAGTAGTCAATGGTATGTAAAAAATTTAGAAAATATGTGATTTGTTTTAAAACTTTTTAAGGACAATCTTACTATAAAACTAAATGTATTAAAAAGGACAAATTTATGTTTTCATAAACATAAGCACAAAAATGTTTAATAGGATATAAGCAAATTTATTTCAACTATGTGATAATATATGTATTATGACCAAGTCATGTTAGGCCAGAGATTCAAGACCTGCTTCAAACATTCAAAAATTACTCTGTATAATTTACTGTAGTAACTCAAACAAAATCATATAATCATAAAAATGTATACATAAACATTATTCAATGCAAAGTCTGTCATATTAAAAATATTTAGTGTACTGGGAATTGAAAGGACCATCCTTTTGGTAAAAAGTAGCTATGTAGGCATGCATGTCCACACACACACACACACACACACCACCCTTGCTTACAGTTAGCATAAACTAAATCCTGTATATCAGGACTCAGTAACAGGGATAACTGCTTTCATCACCTCTGATTAACATTGTTCCAGACATGCTAGCCATTGTCATCAAGCAAGAAAAAGACTAGTAACTGTAAAGAAGGAAAAATGTTTATTAACAGATGATATATTTTTGTATACAAAATTGTATCTAATCTGCATGAAAAACTGTTAAAACCAATAAATGCACTTAGCAGGGGTGCCGAATATATGGTGAATACTAAATAATCAATGATTATTCTGTAAATAATAAAAATAAACATTTTAAAGTCTATTTAAAATAGCTGCAAAAACATGCTCATAGAAATTTTAAAATTTAAATTAGTGAAAATTAAATAATTTAAGAATGAATTTCTTAAGTAGCACTATTCATATATTGTTATGGCTTGTCTCTAGCTATTCCTCAAAAGCCCCATGCAGTCACAGGTGGGGCTTTTTGGAGGTGGTAAGATCTAGAGTGTGTGATGCTAGGATCAGCATCACATCGAAGGATGGAATGATAGGATTAAGGATGCGAGTGCTACCCACCCTAGGAGTGAGTAACCTTGATAAGATGTTACTTGTCATTTGCTGTGTGCTGCTTGGATGCTTTTGCTCTCTTCTGCGTGCCACAAACTGTTTCTCCTCTACAATGTTCCTCTGCCATGCCACCCTGCCTTGGAGCCAGCCAATTATGAACTGAAACCTCTACAAACTGTGAGCTAAAATAAGTCTTTCACCTTTGAATGGAGTTGCGCTATGCAACACTGGTCTAGCATATGAATAAAATCCAGTGTATGATTCATTCTGAGCTAAATTTCTCTCCAGCTGTGAGCCTGTGAAATCAAATGAATTATTTCTTCCAAACTACCATGGTGATACAAGAATAGCATAGACATTTATATTCCAAAGGGAGATAGAAGAAGGAAAACAGGGGGTGACTGATCCAAAATAATTCCAAAACTCACAAGACAAACATTAAATGTGAAGAATAAGAATAATCTTTGGGCCAATGTTGGGAAACACGGGGGCAATAGTTAGGCTCCCCAGGCAGCTTTGTCCTACAGCTCTACTGGGTATGGCTTTAGTGGTGTGCTGTATTCAGGCCATGTACAGAGACAACCTCAATAATATATGTATATAGATTCATGAAAAGGGATTTATTAGAGAATTGTCTCAGGTGATTATGATGGTGAAGTCCCAAGAAAGCTCATCCATTGAATGATTCCACATCCCAAGCCTCAGAACCAGGGATTTCCATTGAGTGTCCCCACTGAAAACCTAATAGTGGCCCAAAAAGAAACCACTGGAGTTAGTCCTAAAGTCTGAAAGGGCAGCATATCTGGTGTTCTAATGTCTAAGGCAAGTGACAAGTGTGTCCCAGTCCCAGGAGGAGAAAACAATTCATTTTCTGGATTATTCTCTCTAGTTCCCAGCCTAGAAAATTGAATGGTGGTCCCCCACATCAAGAGTGGGTCATCTCCCCACTCCTCCACCAGACTCATCCTCCACAAATCTCCTCTGGAAACACCTGCAGAGACAAACACTAAATAATGCTTTTCCAAGTTTCTAGGTGTCCCTGTCTCCAGCCAGATTGACATCAAACCTAAACACATCATGGTGGCTCTCTCAATTTATTGCCTAGGCACTGTGGTGGCTGGTGAGCTTCACACCTGTGCTATAGGGATGAAAAACCCTATGAATGACCCGGACTGCACTTGGCCTGGAGTGTGCGTGTGTGTGTGTGTGTGTGTGTGTGTGTGTGTGTGTGTCTTTCTTTCCCAGAAATCTGAAGTAAAGGTTAAAGTGAAGTCTTACAGTTAATTATGGCCCCTTTTTTGACATTCTTCTGTCCCAAGGACGGTGACATTTTGGGGCCATGATAAAGAGGGACAGCATCCATAACTTCCAAAAATGCTTTTGGGGTCATTCTTCCATTCTGTTGAATTGCTCATGGCTTCCACCCATACTGACTGAGCTCCTGAGCAAAGGGGTTGGATGGCCACTTACTGGTATCCATTCTGGAAAGGCCTTTCACTCTTTATCATATGCTCAGATGGAGAGTTTTGCCTCCTTTTGGTTTTACATTCTTTCTTCACAAACAGTAGTTTATAAAAAATCTTTAAAAACTAAAAGCTATGCTGATGGTACTCGAACCACTGTGGTGGGGTTATACTGCCTGAGTACTCCTGAAAAACAAGCAGAACATACAAGTGGTGAAAAGGAAAAAAAAAGTTATGTAGAAGTAGGAAATAAAAAACCCAGATGACAAGGAAGAAATTCAAGTTCTCTTACTCCATTTTTCCACCCTCAGCCACCATGTGAAATCATGAAAATATCAAGGAGACTCTTCTCCTCCATCTGAGTATACCTGAAGATTAGGCTTGAGATTTACTAGCCTCATAAGGTATGAGCTGAGGCTGCAAAATGAAAACTTGGAGACTGTCAAGAGATTAGTACAGATAATTACATAAGTATATCCTGGGCACCTGCTATGAATTCAGTCTTTGCTATGGACTATAGAGCTATAAGGGAAAAGTGTAAGAAGTCTTCTCTAAGGTGCTTACAGGTCAATCAAGACAGTAAATATGAAATTCAAAGGAGCCAGGCATGGTGGTGCACTTCTGTAATTCCAGCACTTGGGAGGCTGAGGTAGGAGGATTGCTACAAGTTCGAGACCAGCCTGGGCTACATTTTGAGTTCCAGGTCAGTGTCAACTACATAGTGAGACCCTGTCTCAAAATAAAAAATTCAAAGAGTGATTGGTACACTGTCAGTGCCCCATTCTCACATTATAGGAGATGGTGGTTTAGTTACAGGAGCTTAGCCACAGCTTTATCTTCAAACAACAACAAATGTGCCTTAAGTGCAGCAGAGTTCTGCTTAGATGAGCTCACTTTAAAGTATATTAGCTCCTTCAAAGTCCTTAAGTGTAATTCTTGCTCCTACTTTTTAATATTTTTCATATTATCTTCCTCCTCTTGGGTTGGATGCTTTCAGTCTTGCCTACTATTATGATCAAAGTATGTAAGAAGTTTAAATAACTGTAAACTTTTAGTCGGCTATATTAATTTTCCATTAGACAAGCTGAAGCTGGACACCCTTTCACACATCCCCTGTAAGCTGCAGGTGTAAATCTCCCAGCCTCCACCACATGGTTGCAAAAACTCTTGTCGGGAATGTGCAGAGAGGCTTGGCTGAGCAGTCTCCCTCAGGCTCTGGAAGGCACCTAGCACAGAGGACTTGTCACTCTTGAGCCTCTGTAAGGCATTGGGACTTCGCAGCACTGAGCACAGCAGAAACATTTAGCCCATTTGATTGTGACTATCCACCCTGTGGCAGGTATCAAATGCAGGGGACTGATTTTATAGCTAAGGAAGTCTACTTTAAATGGAAAGTCACTTTTTACTAAAAAATAGTACAGTGTACCACCATGCCAGGCAGCAGTGGGCACTGGATTGGCCATGTGTATGTCTGTGCTTCTGGTTTATCTCCTCCCGGGCAGTAAGCGGACAAAAAAAAATCTGCACAGATATATCGACCTTTTCATGGTGATAGAAATGAGATCTGGGAAATGGCTATAAAATTAAACAGTGAGAAATGGAAAGGCTAATTTTGTTAGTCTTTTTATTAAAATTATGTAACTGACTTCTAGGAACATTTTCAAAATTGGATAAAGTACTTGGTCTGGATTAAATTTGCAAGGTAAAAGCATTATTTAATATAAAGGGGGGGATATCTGATTTACTTGGGATCAAGATAAGCCTCTGAAAATACTCCAGAGAAAATTCATCGTAATGTTGCATTGATTACTTAATTACACAAAAATAGTTTCTGAGGTTAAAAGTAGGGATGTTTCAGTGAAATTTGGCTTATCAGAGAGATTAAAAGCAACTGAAGACAGGAGACTGAGAAGTTATTTATCCTAAGCAGTTTGTCAGAAAAAAAAATCTTTAGGAGTTATATCCAGAGAGGAGGATTGCTGCATTTATGCATTTATATATTTGTGGAAAATCATTATTCACAAGTTGAGATATTGATAACTTTGCTTGGTATTTTTAAGAAACCTTCCTAGTCTTTGACTCCTAGTAGCAATGTGTCTGCATCTGTGGTAGTGCATGCTACGGTAATTTGTAATTTTTTTCTTTAGTAATTTGTAGTTATAAACACTAATGTTTGGGAATGACTGTGTTCTTATGCAGTAGAGTAGATTTGAATTTTTATAATCACTTCACACACATTTGGAAAAGAGAGAACAAATAAATGGAGTTAGCCCCAGAGTGGCCAGGAATCACTTGGAAGTGTATGATACTTGGACCCAGAAACTTCCTCACAGGTGTCAGTGATGAAAGATTAGAAGCTGTTACTATGTGTGCTTGATTTTCTTTGACTCTGATTCTGTGCAGATGCTTTGCCCTAGGACTGATATGCTTGACCATAGGGGAAAACTCTGCAATGAGAATCAGTCTTATTCTACATCTCACACATTTAGCAATCATGCAGGGCATATAGAGAGGTCCCTAAGTAGAAAGTGCCTCATTGCTGAAACCTACAGGGCATACAAATATTTAATGACCATCTAGTTTTCTTTCCAGTTTACTAGATACTGGGTATGTTACCAGGTTTAGCGGTGCTGAAGTTTCTTTCCAGGTTCTTTCCATTTTGAACAAAGAACTGAATGAAATAAACAAAAACAATGGCAAATTTTACACTTACTTGAGATAGGAAAAATTTTAAATGAAATGTAAGGGGAAAACTGGCTCTGCAGAGACAGGTTGATGTAAAAAAGAGGAAAAATAGAAGCCAAAATAAAAACATAAAACAACAAATGATAGCCAGTGTGTAATGGCATCTTGTCTTTTTACTCATTTCACACATCACAGGTTCTTATGGGAAGCCAACACACGGAGTCCTGAGAATTATTTCGTACATGTGTCCTGGGATTTGGTCTACTTACTCCCCAACCAGCTTTGCCATGCCCTGCCTTCCAGCCTCACATAAACATCATTTTTAGCCAAAGAGATTATCCCTGACCAATTGGATTACTTTTTATTTTAATAGACAAAGAAAACAAACAAATGAGCAGACAAAAACAAAAAATCAAAAAAACTACTCTAACAAATCAGTGAAGTTTCTGATTTGTGCAATACATGAGCACAGTGGGTCTGGGAAGTTCAGCGGTACACTTGCAATGAGTGGTTGTGCAGCTCCTCTGGAAACTACACTTCGTGAAAGGCCAAGTAAAGAGGTCAAGGAAGTAATCAAATACGTAAATCTAGAGCGGCCAACATATAGATGGTAATGAACAATTATAAGAACCAATGGACCACCAAGGCATTCACAGATAAAAATAGTAAAGCAATGGCTCATTATTAAGATCTAAGAAAATTTTATCATTAAAAAAGATAGGTAGAAGAATTAAAGGAATAGAAATTGGTAATGAGAAAGGAGAACCAGAAGGATGAGAGTGAAAATCAGGAATTGTGATCTTCTTAAAGCCCAGAGGAGATTAGATTTCCAAACGGAAAGGGTGCTAGGTCAGTTCTGCTAGGAGAACAAGCCAAAGCCAGTCAGGATGTGCCCACTGGATTGGGTAACATGGGTACTTTGGTAATAATACAATAAGTGCAGTCAGTGGATGTGAGTGTGCATGCACACATCTGTGTATCTGTGTGCACAAGTGGGTATGTACACATATGTGGGTGGGTATGCATGCATGTCTGTGTGCATGTGTGTAGATGTTTGTTTATGTGCAAGTATGCATTGTGTGCATTTGGGTAAGTATGTATGCTTGTGGACACATGGAGGCATGTGTGTTTGTGTGCATGGTGTCTGTGTGTGGTTTGGAGTTGCAGAGGGTGAAAACTAAGCAGAGAAAGTGAGTGTAGAAAACTATGTATTGTTTAATTGTGGAAAGAAATAGAAGAATGGTGGCTGCAATGGATTTAGGCAGAAGCAAAAGAACATATTTAAGGTGGAACATCAGAACACATCTGTACAGGGCCAGGGATTTAGCTCAGGGGTTCGGTGGCCTGCCTTGCAAGCAAAAGGACCCGAGTTCAATCCCCAGTACCAAAAAAAAAAAAAAAGAACATATCTGTACATGATGATCAAGATCCTACAGATGTAGAAAGCCATGATGTCCGAAATGCAGGGCTGATTGAAGATGAGAAGACCTTGTGATGCACAGGTGAAAGGTTTGATCTTTTTTCTTTTGGGGAAAAGATTATGAAATAAGCTAGGGGAAGGAAAAGCCAGGTACAGAAGCAGGTGTGCATGTATGTCTGATAGTGGAAATGGGTGTTCTCATTCGGTGGCTGTAGCTTCTGTGCTAATCATGGGATGTGCTGATGTAAATTCAGAGGTGTGAGTGTGTAGGCTAAGATGGTCCCTGCAGCCTATGGGAGTACAAACTTGGCAAATCATTTGAAAAGTCTGATGAACAGAGCTGAGTTTTCATTTCAGAAATCAAAAATTACAACCCCACCAATTTGAGTGTGTTTTCTCTACAACGCTACCAATTTCAAGAGAGCAAATGTTTGTTCTAATCAAGAGTAGAGAATCTCTAAAGTACCCACATAAGGACAAACAGAAACTTTCTAATTAACTTAAATTTCAAAATTCGTATTTCGAAGATAAAGAATGAAAAGTGGAGACATGAGGTCTCTGGTGGAGCACTGTGTATGCATTGAGTGGCTGAACTGAGGGATGACCTGTTTGCCAACCATGTTTCCCAGGTGTGTTGCTCTTTGAGAGGGAGCTGAAAGATCTTACTTGTAAAGGAAGACGTAGGGAGCAGGGACAGAGTATCACTCATACTAAACTAATGAGAAAAGAACTGTAAAAATTGGAGACACAGAGAATGAAATGAAAACCTTGAGGCATTTTCTTATAAAACAATGAATAAGGATATACTCCTAAGTGAAATAAATAAGTCACACATGTGTAAATACCGAATAATTTCCCTGGTGTGAATGATCTGCAATAAAACATCCTAATAAGATTGCTGTCACTTAGAAATGAGAAGAAAGGAGCTAAAGGTGTAGGGAAGGTGGGATGGGTAGGGGAAGGGTAATAAGGAAAAAGAAAAAAATGTGAGAGAATGAAAGGATGAAAATAAAGTGTTTGTAGATGGGGAGAGGAGGAGGGGGTGAAGAGAGGTCAGGGGTAAGGAGAAAAAATGAGAATCAAGACTTGTCATGTAGAGGTACAAGATCCCACCAATGAATGTAACTGTACTGTATCCCTAAAATGTACTAATAAACTCAATTAAAGCTGAAAAAAAACAATGAATAGGTCAAAAAATACTTTTTAAACATAATTGAAGTAAGAGTAAGAAAGATGCCCTCTGCATAAACTAGACCAGCACTTACTTGAAAGTTTGATTTTTTTTTTTCCTGACAGGCCTTGGGTAAATTCATCTTTCTCCTTGTAAATTGAGCTGAAATAGCAATGACTGCAATAGCACTGGGGTGCAAAGCTTGATAGCTTCTTTCCATTGGATGAATAGAAGAGATTCAGAGAGATTTTATGCACCATATTTATTCTAAGTGACTTCTGGAGCTAAAGTTTATCAGGCTTGTTGTGCTTCTAAATTCCACTTCAGAAGAAGGGAGAGGAAGTCTGTGGCTTTAAGATATGAGACCTCAAAGTAACTGATTAGGAATGGTGGCAGGGCCTGATTGGACTCATTGGCTAACCATCAGGAATGGTGAGTGAATAATTAGCACATAGTAGGTTCTGTAAAATGAGGAGAAAATCCTGAGCATGTGCAACAGCTGAATGTCTTTGGCCAAGACTCACTTATGCACAATAAGCTTTTCAGCTAGAATACCTGGTTCCCACCTCAAAATTGAACCCACAAGCATAAATGGTGGTCTCCCTCCTCAGCCCCACTTAAGGCCCTACTTCCTGGTTCTGGTCCTACCATCAGCAGTACTACATTAGTCCAAGCCTCCCACAGGCCAACCTTAAATACCAGCAGCTTCATGCAATGCCATTTCCCAACAGATCCACCCAATATCACAATAATTCTTTCTGTGTCTTGTTTTCTTCACATTCACCATTTCTGCATTACTCCTATAGCCTTATTTTAATTTGTGTCTCCCAAACAATCTAGTTTTCTCTGTTCTATTCTATAGTCAATATGCCAATTTGAGCATTACTTTTGTCAAGCTCTTCTTTGATTACACTGTTCCTTTCCCTCAGAAACCTATGGGACATCCCCAGCCACCTATAGGGTACAGTCAAGGCTTCTTGGACTAGAAGGTTAGAGCCCCATATTTCCATTTTCATATTAGTATCTTACCAGCTCCCCTGATGATCCCTATGATCTGGGCAGAACAGTGCCTTATTTTTACCTCCACATCCATGCCTTTCTCTGGGTGGAAAGGCCTCTTCTAATAATCACTGCTGTCTCAGATCAACACTCAGGGCTAACTCAACCCTTAGCTTATGCTGCTCACTGGTAGTCCAGGCTGCCCTCCCATGCCACCTCCTACACAATGCCTTTGTTGGACACCACAGTCAATAGGAACTGTTATGCTTATGCTTCTCACCCTTAATAGTAAATGTTTCTTTTACATGATACTGCTTCATCCCATATTTACGTTCTTAAATTCATGTTAAACTTCCTAATATTTTAGGAATTGTGCATTTTAACTTTGTATACAACATAATATTACAACAAGAGTACACAATACAATTGAGACCATATGTATTCATGTTTTAATAAAACAAAAGAACTAACCGTTTTTCAAATGCATTTTTGTTTTTGTTTTTTGTTACTGGGAATCAAACTCAGGGCCTTGTGCTTGCCAGGCAGGTGCTATGCTGCTGAGCTACATCCCTAGCCCCTGCCTTTTTGTTCTGTATATAGTTGAGACTGGAATTTCAGTCTTGATAGATGAGATAATAGCAAAAAACATGTACTTGAAAAAAGAGATTTTAAAGGAGACCACCCAGAGACCTTGAGTGAGCTGGTTTTTTCTTGATGCTGACTTCTCTGTAAGCTTTTCTATTTGAACTTTATATTGCAGTACATAATATAAGGAAGGAGGATCATTTTCCTTTCCCATTTAGATTTGGAATAAAAAATATATTTAAAATCTGTCTAGGATTTATGAATTGTCATAAAAATTGTGAGGGTATGTTCACCTGAACTTCCCAAGCCAGTGCTATGAGCTAAAAACAGCATATGCACCAAAGGAAATCCTTCCAAACTTTCACAAAAAACTTAACATCTACCACTTAAAGAACTCAAAAGAGTAAAAGTTAGAAAGCTGAGGGGATGAATTCAATCATTTTGGACCTTCTGTACCATATTAACAATCAGAATGTTTAGCAGAGCTCAGCTTTCATAAACTAATGGAATGTCTCACTGTGATTGTGATGAAAATTACTATCTCTATAAGCCTTAACTGTACTACACTGGAACTGAATACATACTCTGCATAATATAATATTTGAAATGTTGTTCACATAGTCTTAATTCATGGAATGCTAAGATCTTACTGAACTAAATCTTATGCATAAAAGTGCAAAACACAAAAACCTCAGGCAGTATATTAATAAATGTTGGCAATATTCGAGGTACAGAGTTCGCTATAATTAATATTTATGGCATTAAATAACTAAATATTTTCCTATGACCTGCAATTTTAAAATTATATCATTCTAATAAATCTTTCTCTAGTAGAAGGCATTTCACGGGCATGTGTTAATATTCTCCAAACCTGTACCTTCAGCATTTATTTTTAAATTATTTTTGGCTGTGTTAATTTGGCTGACTGATGACATATATACATGTGTGATGTCAAATTTTTTCTTTTAGAAGATGTGGCAAAGAATGCTAAAATAGGAATGATTGAATAATTACTACTATGAAGCATCCAAAATTGTACTTCTCCTGTATTGGCTTTTAAATAACTGGGAGATGAGGGAAAATAAAAAAAATATTTAACAGTCACTGATAATATGTTCAAACCACATCAGGCATCTAAGTGTAGGATTCAAGGGACCATGTCATCATACCTGCTCACTTACCAGAAGTGGCCTCAGCAATTTAAGGCAGCTTGTGTAATATATTTGGAAGACAGCAAGCTCTTAACAGAAGGTTACACAGAGTGAAGGTCCCATGGTGATGGAAGTGAATCATCCAATTGATAATTGCAGGAAAACGTCATCAGAAAGGGATAGCTCAGAAATCTGAATGCTTTATATTCTCCCAACCATTGCTTCACATTCCTGCCTCTTTTTCACATCTGCTGGACAGGGAAGGAAACATCTGTAGAACTTCATATTAGTGAAGCCTTTATCTTAGGATACAGAATATTTGAGATAAGAGCTAAGTCAGTTTATTCTTTCATTGCTTCTCCTAAAAGTAAACGCTGTATGGGATCTAGGAATTAAAGTATATGGAAAAGCACACCAGAGCTTTCCTTCATCCTCACTCAGCCTTGGTCACATTTTCACTCCCTTCTTCAATGCAGTTGGAGTTTCTAGTAAGCAGGCTTGGAAAGCACCAAAGGACATACTTCAAATGCTTGCTACCAGTATTACCCAGCAAGTCTTCCCCATGAACAGAAGGTACAGTTCAGCTGGTTGGAAAGAGGAATGCAGGTGTCACAACACAAGCTCAAAAACCTTCTACATGTTGAATTCTCAAACAAACCAACAAAACAAAAGACAACCACTGGCGGATGTGTTGCTAGTAACTTATTTTCAAGCATTCAAGGTGTACAAAAGCTGATTCCTTTCAGCTGCTTCAAGATTGATAGGGATCCTGGAACCTGAGACAGCCCCTGAACACAGGACCTATGGACCCCTGCCCCAGGATGTTTTAATATCTGTCAGCAATGAGTATGGTCTATTGCTGTCCTGCAGAATTATTTACCAGATGTATTGAGTTTCCTTTATTTCATAATATTGATGACAGACCTCATATACACCCCCATTAGGTCCTGGTCCTTTACCAGGTCCTGGCACTTTAAAGAGAATTTTTTTTTTTTTGGCTTTTCAAATTTTTCTCACACACTGTCCTCATTAATTCTTTGTTATATTTTCTGAAGTATAAAAGGAAAGATGTTTGTATGTTCTGAATGTTACCTGTTGTACTTTGTGTGTAGAAGTCCCCCCCAAAACCTCATGTGCTCATAGGGCTTTTTCAGAAGTGGCTGAATCTAGGGTGTGTGATGCTGGGATAAAGGGTGTGTGATTACTAAACCAGCACACTGATTGGTTTAGCACCATCCTAATCCCTGTAGTCTGAATAAAATAAAAGGGGCAGAAGGATGCAGTTTGTGTTCCTTTGTTGCTTTTGTTACTGTGTGGGTCCTATGAACTGTTTTGCCTTTGGGACACACCTCTGCTGTGTGCCAGTCTGCCTTGGAGCCAGAGGAATATGGACTGAAATCTCTATGACCTGTAAGCCAAATAAACCTGTCCCCTTCTAAACTTTGGGTATTAGGTATTTTGTTTCAGCAAGAAGAAAAGCAACTAATTTGGTGCCCTTTTCACAAATTCACATGATGAAATCATAACCCACTGGCGATTTTAGGAAGGGGAACTTGGTGAGAAGAAGGTCATAGAGGGCTAGAACCCTCATGAGTAAGATCAGTGCCCTTGCCTCTTCCATCACAGAAGGATACAGGAAATGGACCACCGATTGTGTAACAGAAAGCAGGATCTCCCTGCATCCTGGTATTGGTGGAGACTTCGTCTTGGAATTCAAAACTTCTAGAATGATGAGCAATAATACATGTATGCAATTTATAAGATGCTCAGTTTATGCAGCCAGACGGTCTAGTACATATCCATTCATCCTGAAATTTAAAAAAATTACTTTATTTCCATAACCATTTTTTCTTCCCTTTCCCTTAGAGTAATTCAAGAGTCTTGCTTTTCTTTAAAGTTTGTCTTACACGATAACAGCATCTCCAGTGCTCTGTACCTCATCACCTTCTTTCTTAGGTACACTGTCTTATGCTTCATCAAGTTCTTTCTCTATAGATCTTCCTTTCAGGAAGCATTATCGTACCCTCTGGATTCCACCTTAAAAACATTTAAAAGCCCCTTACTTGATTTTATGTCTCTGTCGAGCTACACACCCTCTTCTTATAGCTAAACTATTAAAAATTGTTGCACATATTTATTCTATTTTTTAAACTTCCTTTTTATTCTGCAGTTCTCTTCAGTCGTTTTTCTCCCTATCACTTTTACCATAATTCAATGTTATATTCCCACAATATCACCAAAAAGAATCTGATGAGTTTATCTCAAACCATAGTAAGGAAGAACTCCGTCTCCACAGACTTTACAGCATCTCAGAGGACAGTCGAGAGTTTAGTATTGACACTTTACACTGTGAGCTAAGTGACTCTTTCCATGTGAATACTGAGAGAATTAAGTAAAACCCACAATTCAATAGAATCAAGAAACACAGCAAGGCAAGTTTTGACAGTAATAGATTCAAAAATTCTTGGGGTATTATTCATTCTATGTTTTATTAAAGAATTGATAGGCCTTTGAATAAATTCATTATATGAACAATAAAGTTACTGGCATCTTCTATCACTTGGGAAAAGTTTCTTTGAACAGTAAAGCTATGTTGTTGAAGTGAGTGAAATATTAGAGTCATATCAATACCGGCAGTTAGCTATGTAGAAGGCTTAAATTTTCAGTTAACTTTGCTGAAGTGTTATTTGACCTTCATATTACCAAGTACAGCGGATACGTGCCTCATCTCCTCTACGCCGTCACATCTTTAAGCTCAGTTATCTATCACTTCACAGAAAAGTTTTCATCTTTGGACCTTCAGGGTAATTCCTCCTGTCAGGACATCCTCCTCATTGTCCTTTTATGTCATTAGCTATGCCATCTCATCGTGGTCCCAGATTCATTTTCTCTATCTGACTCTCAATATGGGAATCCTTCTGACTCAGTCCTGTGACCACTACTCCTCCGTGCATTCAACCTTCCCGAGTGACATTATCTATCTTGATCACTTTAATAAAGCCTAGATGATAATGACACCTGGACTGATGTGCAGTTACAGCAACAATACCAACTGAATTATCAAACTTTCTTCATTTCCATTCTAGAGCTTACTTGAACTTCATGATGATCAAAGAATTAGTGAATTCAAATTGTTTATTTCCCAAATGCTTATAATCTCAGTATATTTTAGTACAGTGTGCTTACAAGGCAAGCCTTAAGCCAATTCCAGGGGACATGATCACATCATGTTCTTCTACTGAGAGTCATAAGCAGTGCCTTCTGGCTACTGACGGTTTCTCCTGACCCTTCATGCCCT
Organism: Fukomys damarensis; assembly: GCF_012274545.1. Taxonomy (NCBI): domain Eukaryota; kingdom Metazoa; phylum Chordata; class Mammalia; order Rodentia; family Bathyergidae; genus Fukomys; species Fukomys damarensis. Next base: position 39,070,702 of record NW_022900926.1, read on the forward strand.
GACACAACTGAGCTCATGCTGTAAGTTTATTGCTAAAATATTTGAAGGGTTATTCTCTCTTATGACCTCACATTTCTCATTTTCTTTTAAACCGTTGCAATCAACTTATATCCTTACCAATCTACTGAAAACATATGGAAAATTCTAGTAAATATCAACAGTGACATTTTTCTCAGTAGATCCATTAGATATGTTTCACTCACTTTATTACTTAATGACTTGGAATTACTTGGTCATATTGGAAATGCATTCTTTTTGAAAAAACTCTCATTTTTCTTCCTTTTACATTACCCTCTTCTAGGTACTTATTCTCTGCTAAGTGAGTAGCCTTTGCCTAGCTGGATGCTAAATGTTGATTTTACATGAGGCTCTTTCTCTCTCTCTCTCTCTCTCTCTCTCTCTCTCTCTCTCTCCCCTGTTTCTAAATTTCCATCACTTTTTCTGAAATTGTGCTCTGTCTTGCAGCTTCAACTATCACTATTGTAATGGTTCTCAAATCTCCCTATTTAGCTATGAGAGTTTACTGACATTGCCCTCATAATTTCAATTTTTTGCCAGATAAACTGTCTAATAGTCACAAAGACATTTCTGATGCAAAATGTCTCAACTGAATTAATTATTTGATTCCCTTATTATGAGAGTTTACTGACATTGCCCTCATAATTTCAATTTTTTGCCAGATAAACTAATAGTCACAAAGACATTTCTGATGCAAAATGTCTCAACTGAATTAATTATTTGATTCCCTTCTAAAACCTAAAACCAACTTCTTTTCTTGTCTTTACATTACACAGTGACTTTATATTTGACTTCTCCCTCCCATCTGGAAAGGCCACAGTCACTATCAGTCATCTCATCTTCTTCCTCCGCTGTCATTAGAGAAACAGTCAAGTACCATAAAAATATTTTAGAATTATTTTAGAATATCTCTCTCTCTCTCTTTTCTAACAAATTTCATCATTAACTGTCTCATCTCTTATCTGGATGATTTTGATCATCTTTAACTGTTCCCTCTCACTTTTTTTCTTATTGCTTTTTCTGACTAGTCCTCTATCTACTACATTTGCTACTAAAAAACACAAATTTGAACTTCAAATTACTTAACTAAAACACCTTTTATGGCTACCAGCTTAAATTCTTGACTGCCTAGCTTTACTAATATTCTATAGATTTATTTCTGACCACACCTCTCCTTGACACACCCTTATCAATAGACATGTTTGGGATTATTCTTTGAATTTGGCATATAAACTAATGTCTATGCATTTCCTTACATTTTTCCTCCTCCTACTACTCCCCCTCTTCCTCCTCCTCCTCCCCCTCTTCCTCTTCCTCCTCCTCCTCCTCTTCCTCCTCTTC
>NW_022900926.1:39072186-39164142 GCF_012274545.1 Fukomys damarensis
CTTCTTCTTCTCCTTCTTTTTAATACCCCTTTGCTCCTTATTGGTTTCATAAACTCCCATTCATATTCAGAAGCTAAATTAATATGTGTCCTCTAGGATTTATTTCCAACCTCTCAGCCTGCCTGGCTTCCTCTTTTTCCTAGATTCCCCTTTTTTATTGTTCCAGTGAAAATTTTTCTTCTAGGATAGTCCCAATTTCATTGCCCTGGAAATATTTATTTGCATATTTCTATTACTTATTGACTGGGAGCTTTTATGTTCTGCAGCATTCTTATAGGATATATTAAAGTTCAAAAAATGCAAGATAGGTGAATTTAAAGTTAAAATATGGATCATAGTTAAGAAACCAAATCACAAAGATGCTTATATCACATTTCAATACTACATTGAGTATTTTTATAATTCTATTATAAGGAATAGTGAGTCAATGCATATTTTTATGCAGAAATATAATTATTATTGTGTCAATTATTTCAGCACATGATTGATGGACTAGAAGTGGTTTGGAACAGAAAGACAGCTTGATTGATATATAAGCAAAAATATTTAATTTTTAAATAAATACAAGGACAACAACCAGGTTGCTTGAAAAAAAAAAAGGCTCTTTGTGGACATATTCACATCCAAGACTGACTTCATCTGTGTCATGTATATGGTCAGAATGAGCTGTTACTGTGTTCAGCAAAGAAAGGTAAGTGAATGGTTAGGTACATGGGTCCTTTCCAGGGATATTTTAGTGTCTTGGATTTCCTTGTTAATCTGTTAAACATAGCAGAATAGGAAAGAATGAGTGAAACATTTATGTGTCTTTAGAGCACTAAAAAAGGCATAGAAACAAGACTCTAGGTGAGGGTTAGACAACTGGACAACAATCATCCTATTCAACCATTGCTTGCTTGTTTCAGAAAACAAAACTTTAAATAAACACCAAATAAAAATGAGAAGATTAACATTTTCATCTCATAATAATGCAAATGGAAATGTCGGGTTATTTTCTGTATGCATCTTTCTGACAGGAAAGGCTTTGGAGAACTGCACTCAAGTCATAACTGATTGACAATTTTGGGACAACTGGATGCCTCATAAGAATCCATTCATAAAATCTAGAGTCTCTCTAAAAGATGATGCTTTTATACTCCCCTTTTAAAATCACTTTTATTAGAGATCTATTAATTTTATGAATTACATTTAACTTTATGATTTAAGATATGAGAATGAGGTTTTTGAGTACAAATATGTATGCAATATGTAGATGTACAGTGGCACTTTTATTTTACATATAAAGCTTCAATGAAAACATTAGATTCATAAGCATGCATAGTTTAATCAATGCAATAGCTTTTGATAATTATCAAGCTCAGATGAATAAAGTTGTAGGTACACAATAACTAAAAATAAAAAAATAAAAGCTTCATCCAATGACAAGTAAATTAAGGAGAATATATCTACAGGAGAACTCAGGATGGATTTCCTGAAGACACAGGCCTGTGGTTTGTTAACCAGAGATAGAGAAGGAGTTAGAAGGAATGAAGAGAACTAAGAAGTTTCAAAGCATTTGGCTTTTAAGAGAAAAGGCAACATGAATGTGAATACCTCAATACTACATGGGTTTCTTTACCCACCATCTCTTTTCCACTTGACACATTTGTAGGTAAAATGTTTTCTCTGCCGTATTTCCCATGGGTATCAATGGAATACACATGAGACTTAATACAAGGTCTGCATACATCCATGAAAATCATCTGGAATCCTCTGTTGTGTGCTCAGTAACAATGCAAAAGGAGACAGAGGAGATTGGAGATGAATTTACCAGACTTTCAACTGGGAGATCTTTCATAACTTAAATGAACCACCTTGAATTATGACAGAAATCAAAAGGGAAAGAGACACACCTTAAAGTAACTCCAGTGCAGTGACACTTCTTCAGCCTTATTGGATTATTAATTTTGTTTGTTATCTTAGTTTATTTTGAGAATGTGTCTTAAGCCCATGGTCATATGGGAGAGAGTATGGAGTGTTATTTATTTTAAATAATGAAAAATAGACATGAAAATTTATGTATAATATGGCATGGGACTTATTCCAGTATAACAAGTACCATGAAGACTTGTCAAACTGAACTGTATCTGAACCTCAAAGAATGTGGAATTAATTTACATTTCATTATAGGCTGGTAATTCCCTCTGCACTATATAAGGTGGTTCCAGAATAAACAAACTATGTACGTTCTTGCTGCAGGATCTTGTGAGTAGAAATCCCAAAATTCCAAGCAGAAAGGTCAAACTTGAATTTGTTTAAACAATAAGAACCTTTCTCATTCTATGAATAGGAATATTTCAAAATCAAATTGCAGCCTACTTCCCATCAAGGTGGCAGGGTTTGCTTAAAATCCAGTGACAAAAACAATAGGTTGCCATATATACTAATTCACCATCTAATAATTCTTTAATTAGCAAAGTTTAAAAACTTTGTGACAGTATAAAAATAGTAAATTTTTCATATTATATAGATTTTATAATAATTATTATAAACAACCACACAGCATGTATGCACCTTACCTTGTAATTGCCTATGATACTACACAAATGGCTATATACTTAGTCTTATCTAATAACTTTTAAGAGTTTTCTGTGTGTTTAAAGCTTTCCTTGTTCTGTTTCCTCAGTTTATCTAGGCTTAGAGTTTTCTTAAACAAAGTGATTCTCCAAAACAAGTTATGATATTCTAGATTGTAGTTATTGATAACTGATAAGATAAACTATTGATTATCATTTTCTGTTACACAGCTTAAACAAATGGCCTAAGAAGATATGTTTCTATGTAGCTCTCTTGCTACAGGATACTGGAATGAATTATCTTTAACCAAGCTCTCAAGGGTTGTAAACTGCCTCTTAAAGCAATTTGACTTGGAACATATGTGTAAAAATCTTTGTCTTTCTATGGTCACAACTCATATGTTTGCACTCTCAAATGTAGAACTGGGAATTATCCTATACACTGAGTGACATTCTACTAAAAGCAACCATTGCAACCCTACTGAATTCAACTTCATTGTGAGCATCAATTCAACGTCTCCAAAGGGTGACTCTTTAGCTTCAACAGAAGTGCTTATGTCAGAGACCAGTTAATATTATGACATTGCTTTATGTGGTAAATTGTGTTCTCCAAAGATAGCTAAGAAGTCTCATCTCATGAGCTATTTGCCCATGTAACCAAGACTCTTGTCCCTTGGGAGGTGGAGTCTATAACCTTTTATTTCAAGTCTGAATTAATGGTGGGTTGGAACTAAACAGTGTGTGGCAGAAGTGTTGCTGTGTGTGAATCTGAGGCTGTGTTAGGAAAGGGCTGAAGCATCTCTTTTGATATTTGGAATTCTCATCATGGTACTCAAATAGTCCTATTTCTCTGAGGCCACCAAATTACAAAGTCACCCAAACATGCTCATTCAGGAAGCCATGTGGGAAAGTCCTGAAGCTTCCTGTAGATGAGAGAGCTGGCCAGCCTCCTACAGTTCCAGCTCCCTACTGCTACAGTACCAGCCCTCATCTGACAAAAACCACATCAAAGGCCATAAATCACTGTAGAAGCAGGGTAAGAAAAGACTCAGTTACTTCTACTGAAGGAAGATCAGAAGAATTTAAAGACCCATAGAATCATTCCAGAGTACAGTAATGGACCCTAATCACCTATACCATCACTACAAGATAGTCTTGTGCTGGAATTTACCCACACCACACTAATTTAAGTTGGGATTCACATTGCTGCTTTACCTGGGAAGAGGAGAGATGGATAAAAATTCTGTAAGTTGGGATTTATACAAGAAGAGGTAAAATCAAAGATAAAAGGTATTATTTGAGAATTTAGGTAGTCAGAGCCCATGTAAGAAAAACTTAATATTTTCCTATCTTCCTATACTTTTTTGGTACCAGGGATCAAACACGGGACCTCGCACTTGCGAAGCAGGTGGTGGAACTACTGAGCTAAATCCTTGGCCCTATTTTTAAATAAAATAGAAAACTAAAATTATAAATGATTTCATTTGGTTTCCTACACTCAGAAAAACACTTGTAAATAGAAGTCTCACTTGATGACAATATAAGCACTTGTAAATAGAAGTAACACTAGCTGACAATATAATACAGTATAGGCAGTTTAGGCAAAGCTCCTTTTAAATAAGATACATTATGACAATGAGATGGCTTTTGATTTATTACTTTAACAAGTGAAGAAGTGCTAAACAATTGTCTACATAGAAGCCAATATAGGCTTTCTATCATTTGGTTAGTATATTTACTATAAATATATACTCAGAAACTAGGTAAATAATCATGGAATCTTGATGGTAAGCTTTGAAACTAAAAAATGCATTACTGACATCTTTGTGTTTTTTAAGATTGATTTGGCAGTGCTAGGTCATTGCATCGCATTTCAACATAGGATCAGTTCATTGATTTATGCAAAGAAAGAAACCTTGTATTTTAATAGGTGCAGTACTGAGTACGTTGAATTATAGATTAATTTGAAAATAAACTGTTAGTTTAAAGTGCTGTCTTTGATTCATGCAACACCTTTAATTTATTTAAATTCTTTCAACCATGTTTTATAATTCATAGTGCACAAGTTTAGTGGTAAAATTTTAACAGAGTGTTTTAGTACAAACTGAATTATTCCACTAATTTTATTTTCACATTATTTATTGCTAGTATATAGATATGCCATTGAATTTTGTATATTGATCTTTATGTTGTGACATATTAACTCTAATAGGCACAGCCATTGCAAGGAAATCATGTGGGCCTCGTGTTTTCTCCAGTTCTTGGGAAGCTCCTGTTTGTCCAGCTGGCACTGCAGCCTCGGGCAGCTGAGATACCAAACAGCTGCTCTGATTGTTTGCCACAAAGCCTTGAGAATAAAGTTGTCCTGGAAAGAGAGTGCTGAATCAAGTCCTGTAACAATAATAGAATTTTTTTCTAGGAAACCATGAGACTGGTTTACTTATAAAGATGCACTGGGGAGAGGTCTTTTGAGGCTTTCACACCCCATCTGCCCCTTTGGTGGCTGTGTGGCTACTGGTGTTCAAGGTTAGTATGCACAGGGGAAGAAAGTGCAATCCACCCTGATTTAGCAATATTCTTGAGTAAACAGTTCTTATCCTGTTGCAAAGCTTTAGCTAATTTCCAGATTTCTGAAACATTAGCTTTGTCTTGTTCCCAATGCTCTGCTGCTTTCAAGAGGGAGTGTATTGCTGAGGTCTTCACTCTGGTACTAAGAAGTTTTTCTTCCCTGCCTCTTTTTAAGGCAAAACTGTTTATCAACAATGTAACACTGTTAAACATATATACATATATTTTATATGCTTCTTCCTTTATTACCTCTATTTACATCTGATCATAGCCCTTTATGATAATAACCATCGATCTTGCTTTCTCTTAAAAATGTTGATAGGCAGTTAAGAAAACATATGCTGTAATAAAACAGAATCTTAAGCCATGAGCAGTGGAGTCTGCCTGTAAATCTAGCACTTGAGAGAGCCTGAGGCAGGAGGATGGCAAGTTCAAGGCCCAACTCTGCAAGAGCCTGTATTAAAATAAAACAAATAAAAGCACTCCATGGTAGAGCATCCCTGAATTTGGTCCCTGGTAAAACACAACAACAACAACAACAACAACAACACACACACACACACACACACACACACGGAATTTTAAAGGAATCTTGTCAGCATGTAACAGAAGTCACTGTGTTAACTTAGAGTGAGAGTAAAGGGACACATGTTTTCTTAGGGAAAAAAGCATTTAAATAAAACTCTAGGGAACAAGTAGGGATAATCTCGACCAGGTGGAAGTGAAATATTTTTCAAGTAGAATGGAGAGTACTAAATGAGTTTCCATCATAGTTTGGAAGTGGAAAACAAGCAAGAGGAACTAGAGTGGGAGGAGAGACAGAGGGACCACAGATGGGGAATATTTCAAAGAAAAGACTGCAGTGGGCAGACTGTGCATACATAAAAACAAAAAAGAGACTATTACCCCAGTTTTTATTTTTTTTCTTTTTTCCATGAAGATTATTGGTATATATAAAGTAAACAATACAGTTACATTCATCATTGGGATCTTGTATCTTTACATGAGGCATCTTGGTTCTTATTTTTCCCCATTTCCTAGCCCTCTCTTCACCTCCTCCACCCTTCCCTAGTAACAAAGACTTTGTTTACACTTTTTCCTTTTTATCATATTTCTTCTTTTCCCTTAATTCCTTTCCCTTACACTTTCCCCTTCCCCTTCTCCTTTCGATCTTTTCTGCCTATTTCACATTATCAGTTCTCATTTGAAGCTTATTTACACTTTTAGTTTTTTACACCAGAGAAACCATTTGTTATTTACTTGTGTGTCCTATTCATTTCACTTGAGTATGGCATGAATGTGAATAAATGTCTCTAATTTCTCATTCTTTATGGCAGAGTAGTATTCCATTTTATAGAAAAGCATACCTTCTTTATTCAGTCTCCAGTTGATGGGCAATTAAGCTGTTTCCAATATCTAGCTATTAAAACTTTACTGCTGTAAACACGGGTTTGCATATATCACTGTGGTATGATTTTTTAATTATTTTGGAAAGGTGCCCAGCAGAGGGAGAGCTGGGTCACATGGAACCTTTATTCCTAGTTTTTAGAGGTATCTCCACATTGGTTGAACAGTGGTTGCACCAGTCTGCACTCCCACCAACAATGGAGAAGGTTTCCTTTCTCACCAGAGCCCCACCAACATGTGTTATTGGCTGATTTCTTGATAGCACCCACTCTTTCTGAGGTAAGGGGGAATCAAAACATTGTTTTCATCTACATCTTTCAAATGACCTGTGATGTTGAATATTTTTCATATATTAATTTGAAGTTTTTACTTGTTTGTCTGAGAAATGTCTGTTCATTCCAGATACCCATTTTTTAATTTGGTCTTATATTTTTCTGGTCTGATTATTTTTAAGATCTTTATATATTCTAGATAGTAGTTCTCTGTCTGAAGAACAGCTTGTAAATTTTTTCCCACATTGTAGCTTGTCTCTTACCTCTGTTATTAGTTTCACTTGCAGTGCAGCTTTTTAAAAGGATAAGATCCCAGTTGTTGATTCTTTGTACTAGTTCCCATGCTAATGAGGATTTGTTCGTAAAGTCTTTTCCTATGCCAATGTCCTCAAGAATTCTACCTAAATTATTTTCCAGAAAGTTTAGATTTTTCTGCTCTGATATTTCTATTTTTAATCCACTTGGATTTTTGTTTACTGCATGGTGAAACATAAGGGTTTAGTTTTAATCTTTGGTAAGTTGAAAGCAAGTTTTACAACACCATTTATTAGAGAGGCTATGTTTCCTCCAGTGAGGACAATTGAATCCTTTGTCAAAGATGGGGTAGCTGAGTATGTCTGGAGTTATTTCTGCATCTTCTAATCTATTCCACTGATCTTCAAGTCTGTTTCTTTGCCAGCAACATGTTGTTTTTTAACACAGCGGCTTTGAAGTACAGTTCCCTGTTGGGGACTGTGATACCCCCATCATGTCTCTGTTACCCAAAATGGTTTTTGTTATTCTAGGTCTCTTCTGGTTCCAAATGCATTTTTTTATTGTTTTCTATAGTTCTGAGAAATATACTGTTGAAATTTTGATAAGGATGGCATTGAATATCTACAGCAGTTTTGGAAGTATGGCCATTTTCACTATGTTGGTTCTTCTTGCCCAGGAGCAAGGGATGTCTTTTCATTTTCTTATATTCTCGTCAATCTCTTTTTTCAGAATGCTGTAATTTTCAGTGTAGAGTTCTTTTGTCTCCTTCATTAGACTAATTCTTAGTCCTAGATATTTCATTTTTGGGGGATACTATTGTGAAGGAAATTGTTTCCCTAATTTCTCTCTCAATGAGTCTGTTATTCATGTAAAGGATACTGATTTTTCAGTGTTTACCTTATATCCAGCTGAATGAGTCAATTAAGTCTCGAGGTCTTTTGGCAGAGTTTTTTGGGTCTTCTATATAGAGTATCATATGATCAGCAAATAATGACAGTTTAACTTCTTCCTTTCCTATCTTTATTATTTTTATTTCTTTCTCTTATCTAATTGTTGTGGCTAATGCTTCCAAAACTATATTGAACAGGAGTAGTGATAGTGGATATCCTTGTCTTGTTGATTTTATCATGAATGTTTTCAGTTTTTGGCCATTTAAAATCATGTTGCCTGTCGGTTTTGAATAGATAGCCTTTAGATTTTGAGATACAGATCCATCTATTCCAAGTTTCTGAAGGTTTTAATCATGAACAGGTGTTGAATTTTGTCAAATGCTTTTTCTGCATCTATTGAGATGAACATATGGTTTTTGTCCTTGACTTTGTTAATATAGTGTATTACATATATTGATTTATGCATGTTGACCCATCCTTGCATCTCTGGGATAAATCTTACTTGGTCAGGGTGTATGATCTTCTGGACGACTCTCTGTATTCTGTTTGCCAGTATCTTATTGAAGATTTTTGCATTAATGTTCATTAGGGAGACTGGCCTGCAGTTCTCTTTTTTTCATTGGGTCTTTCCCTTGTTTTGGAATCAAAATAACACTTGCTTCCAGGGATGAATTTAGAAGTATTTTTTCCCTTTTATTTTTATTAAAGAGTTTAGCATAGTGGTAATAGGTCTTCTCTAAACATCTTGTAGAATTCAGCAGTGAAGCCCTCAGAACCTGGATTTTGCTTTGTTGGTAATGTTTTAATTACATTTTCAATTTCACTGAATGTAATTGGGGTGTTTAGACTTTTTACATGTTCTTCATTTAACTTTGGAAATTTATTTGTATCTAGGATTCTATTTCATCTATATTTTTCATTTTATTAAAGTACAAGTTTTCAAAGTACATATTGATCATCCTCTGTATTTCTGGTGGATTTGTTGTGTCTTCACAATTTTCATTCCTAATGGCATGAATTTGAGGCTTTCCTTTTTTTATATAAGGTAGAATAAGGGTTTATTGATTTTATCTATTCTTTCAAAAAACCAACTCTTTTATTTGTTGATCTTTTGTATCATTCTCTTAGTCTTTATTGCATTAATTTCTGCCCTGATCTTTATATTTATATTTATATACCTGTTCTAGGAGTTAGCATGTAGTCTATTTTGGAGAAAGACCCATGAAAAGAATGCTAAAAAGAACATATATTCTTATTTCATAGGGTGGAACACTCTGGAGACATCTATTAAGTCCATTTGTTCTAAGGCTTGGTTCACTTCTGTTATTTTGTTGTTGATTTTTTGTCTAGATCATCTGTCTATTTGTGATAGTTGAGTATTGAGATTCCCCACTACTCTTGTATTAGTGCTTATTTCATTTTTCAAATCCATTAATATTTGTTTTGTATAGTTGGAGCATTAGTATTTAGTACATATATATTTATGATTGACATCTCTGTCTCTTGGATTGGATTGTTCTATTACAGGGATGTAGTGGCCTTCTTTGTCTGTCTCAATAAGTTTTGGTTTGAAATCTACTTTGTCTGCAAATAAAAGAGCTACCCCAGCTTTCTTCTCGGCTCCTGTTGTATGGAGAATCATTTTCTATGCTTTCACATTCAGTCTATGAATTACTTTGTGAATTAGGTGAGTTTCTTGTATACAGCATATTATTGGATTTTGCTTGTTTTCTTATCATTGAGTTTATTGGTACTTTTTATGTATACATTACAGTTACATTTATCATTGGATCTTGTACCTTTACATGACAGATCTTGATTCTCCTTTTTTCCCCTTATGCCTGCCCTCCCGTCACCACCTCCTCCCTTCCCTATTAACAAAAACATTTTTTTTCCATTTTTTCATTTTCTCATTTTTTTGTCTTCCCTTATTTCCTTCCCCCTACCCTTCCCACTTCCCTTACACCTTTAGCCCTTTTCTTCCCATTTCACATTGTCAACTATATCATTTGGATCTTATTTACACTTTTAGTTTTTCACACCAGAGAAACTATTTAGTATTTACACAAGTATTGACTTATTTATTTCACTTAAGAGTATGACTTCAATATGCATCCATTTTCCTATGAATGACTCTAATTTCTCATTCTTTTTTTTTAATTGAGTTTATTGGTATATTTTAGGTAGAGAGTAGAGTTACATTCATTATTGGGATCGTGTATCTTTACATGACAGGTCTTGGTTCTCATTTTACCCCTTGTCCCTGCCCTCCCTTCACTCCCTCCTCCCCTCTCCATTTAAAAACACTTTATTTCCATCTTTTCATTTTCTCACATTTTTTTCTTTTCCCTATATTCCATTTTATAGAAAAACCACATCTTTATTCAGTCTCCAACTGATGGGCAATTGAGTTGTTTCATTTTTCTCCATATGGTTTTCCATAGTGGTTGCACCTGTCTGTACTCCCATCAACAATGGAGAAGAGTTACTTTACCCCCACATCCCCTCCAACATATGTTATTGTTTGATTTCCTGGTAGCAGCCATTCTTTCTGAGGGGAGATGGAATCTCAGTGTTGTTTTCATCTGCATCTCTTGAATGACCAGTTATGTGAAACATTTTTTTTATATATATTTACTTGGTGCTTTTACTTCTTTGTCTGAGAAATGTCTGTTCATTTCAGATGCCCATTTTTGAATTGGGTCTTTATATTTGCGGGGCCTGATCATGCTAGTTCTTTACATATTATATATAATAGTTCTTTGTCTGAGAAGCAGCTGGTAAAAAAATGTTCCCACATTGTAGGTTGTCTCAGCTATGTTGATGGGTTTTTGCAGTGCAGGAACTTTTTAATAAGATGAGATCACAGTTATTTATTCTTTCTGCTAGTTTTTGTGCTACTGAGGATTTGTTCATAAAGTCTTTTCCTATACCAATGTCTTCAAGGGTTCCATCTATCTTATTTTCCAGAAAATTTAGTGTCTCTTTTTAAATATTTAGATCTTTAATTCACTTGTATTTTTGATTAGTGCATGAAAAATGAGGGTCTAGTTTTAATCTTTGGCAGGTTGAAATCCAGTTTTTCCAACACCATTTATTAAAGAGACTATCTCTCCTCTAGTGAGGATGGTTTCCTCCTTTGTCAAAGATGAGGTAGTTGATTATATCTGGAGTTGTTTTTGTATCTTCCAATCTGTTCCATTCATCCTCAGGTCAGTTTCTTTGCCAGAACCATACTGTTTTTATCACAGTATAGTTTGTAGCATAGTTTCAAATTAGGAATTGCTATAGCTGCTGCCATGTCTCTGTTGTTTAGGATGGCTTTTGCTATTCTAAGTTTCTTCTGGTTTGAAATGAATTTTTGGATTATCTTTTCTAGTTTTGCGAAATATACTGTTGGAATTTCAATTGGCATTGAATTGAATCTGTATAGCAGTTTTGGTAGTATGGCCATTATCACTATGTTGATTCTTCCTATCCAGGAGCAGGGGATATCTTTTCATTTTCTTTTATCCTCTTATATCTCTTTTTTCTGAGTATTGTAGTTTTCAGTGTAGAGTTCTTTTGCTCCATTCATTAGATTGATTCCTAGATACTTCATTTTCTTGGATGCTATTGTGAAAGGAATTGTTTCCTAATTTCTCTCTCAGTGAATCTGTTATTTGTGTACAAGAAGGCTATTGATTTTTGAGTGTTCACCTTGTATCCAGCTACTCTGCTGAAAATGTCAATTAAGTCTAGAAGTCTTTTGGTAAAAAATTTTGGGTCTTCAATGTAGAGTATCATATCATCAGCAAATAATGAGTTTAACTTCTTCCTTTCCTATCTTTATTGCTTTCATTTATTTCTCCTGTCTAATTGCTGTGGCTAATATTTCCAGAACTATACTGAAGAGGAGTGGTGATAGTGGGCATTCATGTCTTGTTCCTGATTTTAAAGTGAAGGTTTTCAGTTTTAGGCCATTTAATATGTTGGCTGTTGGTTTTTCATAGATAGCCTTTATTAAGTTGAGATATAGAACATCTATTCCAATTTTTGCAGGGTTTTTTTATCATGAATGGGTATTGAATTTTGTCAAGTGTTTTTCTGCATCTATTGAGATGATCATATGGTTTTTCTTCTTTTCTCTGTTAATATAATGTATTAAATTTATTGATTTACATATGTTGATTCATCCTTTCATCACTGGAATAAATCCAATTTGGTCAGGATATATGATCTTCTTGATGGACCTCTGTATTTTGTTTGCCAGTATCTTATTCAGGATTTTTGCATCTATGTTCATTAAGGACATTGGCCTGTAGTTCTCTATTTTAGTTTGGTCTTTCCCTGGTTTTGGAATCAAAGTAACACTGCTTACAGGAATGAACTTGGGAGTATTGCTTCCCTTTCAATTTCATTGAAGAGTTTAAAGAGTTGTGCAGTAGTTCTTCACTAAATGCTTGTAGAATTCAGCAGTGAATCCACCAACTTATGGGCTTTTCTTCATTGGTAAATTTTTAATTAAGTTTTCAATTTCACTGATTGTAATTGGAGTGTATAGAATTTTTTTTATCTTCTTCATTCAACTTTGGTAATTCATATGTATCTAGAAATCTGTCTGTTTCTTCTGTGTTTTCCATTACATTGGAGTACAGGTTCTCAAATAGAGATCTGATGATCCTCTGGAGTTCACCTGATCTGCTGTGATGTCAACTTTTACATTCCTAATTTCATGGATCTGAGCCCTTTCTTTCCTTTTTTTGACAAGGTTGGCTAAGGACTTATCTATTTTATTCTTTCAAAAAACCAACTCTTCAATTCATTGATTGTTTTGCATTGTTTTCTGAGTTTCTATTACTTGATTTATGCTCTAATCTTTATAATTTCCTCTCTTGTTCTAGCTTTGGGTTTTTCTTGCTCTTGTTTTTTCTAGTAGTCTAATATTCATCATTAGATTGTTTATTTGAGCTTGCTGTGTTTTCCTAGTGTGGGCATTCAGTGCTATGAATTTTCCAAGTAGAACTGCTTTCATTGTTTCCCATAGATTCCTGTATGTTTTATTCACATAATCATTTATTTGTAAAAAATGACTAATTTCTTCTTTAATTTCATCTGTGACCCATTGATTGTTCAGGATAGTGTTACTCAATTTCCATGTGTTTGTGGAGCTTTAATGGTTTCTTATGCTATTGATCTCCAGCTTAATTGCACTATGATCTGATAATATACATAGGATAACTTTGATTCCTTTGCATTTATTCAAACCTATTCTATGAGCTAGTATGTCATCTATTTTGGAGAATGACCCATGTGCAGCTGAAAAGAGTGTATGTTCTGATTTTGTGGGGTGAAACACTCTATAGATTTCTATTAAGTCCATATGTTCAAAAGCTTGGTTCAGCTCTAGTATTTCTTTGTTAATATTTTGTCTAGGAGATCTGTCTATTTGTTATAGAGTGGTACTGAGACCCCCATTACAATTTTATTAGTGCTTATTTGTTTTTTCATGTTACTTAATATTTGTTTTATATAGTTGGGGGCATTAATATTTGGTGCATATATATTTATGGTTATCATGTCTTCCTCTTGAATTGTTCCCTTTACAAAGATGTAGTGGCCTCCTTCCTCTTTCAATCAGTTTTCGTTTGAAATGTACTTTGTTTGTAAATAAGACATCAATCCCTGCTTTTTTCTGGTCTCCTATTGCATGGAGAACTGTTTTCTTTAATTTCACTTTCAGTGTATGGGCTTCTTTTTGGTCTATGTGTGTTTCTTGTATGCAACATATCACTGGATTTTGCTTCTTAATCCATTCTGCTAGTTTATTTCTCTTGATTGGTGAACTGAGACCATTGACATTAATGGTTATAACTGATATGTGCTGACTTATCATTGTCATGTTATTGTCCTGTTGTTGGCTCTTTTTAATTTTCCCCCTCTCCCTTTAGTTTTTTTCCTTGCCTAACTGATTTACGCTGTTGAGCCTCGTGGTTTTGTGACATTCATTGTCTTTTTCTAGGATATTGTTTAGAATTACTTGTAGTTCTGGTTTGGTATTCATGAAGTTTCTCAGGTGTTCTTTGTCATGCAAGTATATTATTTCCCCATGGATTTTGAAAGAGAGTTTTGTAGGATACAGCAGTCTAGGTTAGAGGTTGTCTGCTTTCAGGACTTGAAATACCTCACTCCAGACTCTCCTGACCTAAATGTTTGTAGTGAAAACTATGTTGTGATTCTGATGAGCTTTCCTTTGCATGTGATTTGCTTCTTTTCTCTAACTGCTTGTAGTGTTTTGTTCTCCTGTTGGGTTTCTGGAATCTTGATAATTATATGTCTAGGTGTAGATATTTTTTGATCATGGCTAGTTGGAGTCCTATATGCCTCACTTATGGGTATGTCAAATTCTTCCCCTCTGTTTGGGAAGTTTTCTGTCATTAATTCTGTTTACAGCTTTTTTAAGTCACTTGTATTTTCTCTTGCTCCTTTATGGAGTCCTATCAGTCTTATGTTATTCTTCTTTGCATCATGTAGGAGTTGTTGGATCAACTTCTCATGATCCCTTACTGTTTTTAAGAGACCTCTCTTTTCAGGGGCACTGACTGCAATCCTATCTTCTATGTCTGAAATTCTATCTTCACATTCACTGATCCTGCTGTGAATGCTTTCAATGAGTTTTTAATCTCTTGGATATCTGTTTGAATCTGTTCATGGATTCCATTTGTTTACTACGTTGGGCATTCATGGTTTCCATTTCTTTCTCATGGTGAGCCTTCATTGCTTCTATCATGGTCCTGAGGTCATCTCTTTTTGTCTTTTTTTTGTCAGTTTCTGTTCTAGAGTCTCTAATCATGTCTTTCAGTGTGCTCACCATCTTTGTAGTTATGTAGGAAATTATTTCTGCTTTGAATTTTTTTAGAGCCTGATTGATCTGTTTTGCTACTTCCAGTGCTATGAGTTCAGGGTGCCCTGGTAGTTGATTGTCACACTTTTCCACCTCATTTGCCCTAGAGTTTTCCATTGGTAAACTGTAAGCCTGTCTTTGTGTATTGATTAAATGTTTTCTCATTTTTATATTTGTTGCTGGGTTGTCTTTGGTTTAATTACAGGATTATTACTTAAATCTTCCTGATATAGCTGTGCTTTAGCTTTTGAGCCTCTAATGATTCACAGACACTCTCATTTTCATAATATCAGATAGGGTAACTCATTAAATCAATCACAACTCTTTAGCCCAATTTATACTATCAGTAACACAATGGCATCAAGCACAGGTTAAAAATTGACCATTTGTTGTAGTCATTAGGTTATCACTTTTAAACCATGTGAATTAAATCAAAATCAAGGAGCTATTCAAAATATGTTTACAGTGAATAAACTCCTCAATATAGCAGTTTTACCCTTCAGGACAGGGGCTTAGACAGGATTAGAATGAGAGGAATTGATAGATAGAAGAATTGGAGAAGGTTGCAAGTGAAGCCAGGGGACACAGAATGATCACACAAACTTTAGGAATCTGTTGAAGACAAGAGGGAAAGACATAGTACAAGAATAAAATGGCTTAACAGTAATAGGGGCTCACTTTCCTTAGAAGCTAGTGACCCTTGAGGGAAGGAAAAAGAAAGAAGAAGAAATCCAAGTTAGGGCAGGAACAGGAACAGAAAGGGAGATGAAGAATAATATGGGGGAGCAAGGGACTGAGTTGGAAAACAAATACTGTACAATGAAAGACTTTGTAGACTAGAATGAGGAAAAGAAAGAAGAAAAACTTTGAAGGGCCTCTTTCAGGCTATATCTCTGCTGTCACAATAGACAATGTTTGCAGAAATGTGCAGAATTGTCATTTAGTCTCAGCTAGCTGATGGCAGACCCCTAAGATTCAGGCTGAATTTGGGCTGCAAGGCTCAAATTGAGCTCCCTGACCTTCTACAGGGTTGAACTCTGCAAGGTTCTACTATAAGTTCCCTCTGCCCTTCTCTGAACATATTCAAAGTTCTGATGGTAAGTGATGCTCTCTCCAACTTACCAACTATGGAGGTCTGATGTGCCTTTATCGCAGCTGTTCGCTTCTGTTCTATCTTCTGGAGCTCAGAAAAATGACCTTTATGACCACCTGTGCCTCCTCAGAGTGGATCTAAGAACTGGCACCATCAGAAGCCCTGAGATTGGGGGGGTAGTCATGGTGATGGTGGATGTTATAGAGGCATCCGTGTGGCTAACTGGTCCTTACTGGTATGCTTGGTGCTGGCCAGAGCGAGGACATGATTTCTGCATGGCTAAGCCAATACTCCAAGTTCTGCTGGATGCAGGCTGGGGTGATGATGGGGATGAGGGTGGTTCCACCACATGGCTGAAGTACTGGTCCACTTGATGCAGGCCAGAGCAAGAACAGGTTCTCTCCAAAGTCCAGTATCTTGGCTTAATTTATTGACCACTTTGTGGACACCAGTGGGACAGTTCATAGAAGTTTCAGTACATAATTGGCTGGGTCCAAGGCAGAGTGGCAGATGGCAGAGGGGCAAAATGTTGTTCATGGCAGTGGAAGACAGCAAAAGCAACAAGAGTTGCATTTTGATTCTTAATCCATTCTGTCAGTCTATTTCTTTTGATTGGTGAATTGAAGCCATTAATATTGATGGTTATAGCTGTTATGTATGGCTTTTCATTTTCATATTATTTTCCTGTTGTTAGTTCTTTTATTTTTTTCCCTCTCTCCCTTTAATTTCTTGCCTTGCTTGGTGTATTTGCTCTGTTGGGAATTATGTAGTGTGACCTTCATTATATATTTTGTTATGATATTGTTTAGGATTGTTTGGAGTGCTCCTTTGGTATTCATGAAATTTCTCAAGTGTTTTCATCAGGGAAGTATATTATTCCCCACCAATGTTGAAAGATACTTTTGTGGAATACATCAGTCTATGTTTGAGTTTTGTTTTTTTTGTTTTCTTGGCTTCAAATACTTCATCCAAGTTCTCTTTGACTTCAGACTTTGTGTTGAAAAGTCTGCAGTGATTCTGATGGGCTTTCCTTTGCACATGATTTTTTTCTTTTTCCTAACAGCTTTTTGTATTTTATTCTTCTATTGACTTTCCAGGATATTGATTATTATATGTCTAGGTGTAGATTTTTTTTTATCATGGCTATTTGGAGTCCTATATAACTCACTTATCTGTATGTCAAATTCTTGCCCTCTGTTTGGGAAGATTTATGTCATTGATTCTGTGAAAAGTATTTTTTTTTATGTCATTTGTACTTTCTCTTGCTATTTAATTGATTCCTATCAGTCTTATATTATTCTTCTTTGCATTGTATAGGAACTATTGGATCAATTTCTCATGATCATTTACTATTTTTAAGAGATCTCTCTTTTCGTGATCACTGACAACAATCTAATCTTCTGTACCTGATATTCTATCTTCAGATTTGCTCATTCTCCTGAGAATACTCTCCATAGAGTTTTTAATCTCCTGGTTATCTGTTTGAATCTGTTTCATGGTTTCCATTTCTTTCCTATGCTGGGAATTCATGGATTCCACCATTGTCCTGAGCTCATCTATTTTTATTCTTTATAAATCTGTTTCTGTTCTAGACTCTGTAATCATGTCTTTCATTCTGCTCACTATCTCTTTGGTTATCTGGCAAATTATTTCTGCTTTAATTTTTCTAGAGCATGATTGATCTGTTTTGTTACTTCTTGTGCTATGAGTTCAGGGTGTACAGATGGTTGACTGTCAGGCTTTTCTACTTTGTTTCCCCAGAATTTACCTTTGGTGACATGGAAGTCTGTGTTTGTGTGTTGTTTAAATGCCTTCTCATTTCTATTTTTATTGTTGGCCCTGTACTTGGTTTAATCTCTGGGTTAAGACTTTGATCTTCCAGATATAGCTGGTCTTTACATTTTGGGTTTATAATTACTCTGAGACATCTTCATTTTCATAATACCAGGAAGGACAACAGATTAGATTAATAGTAACACCTTAGTCCAAGTGATACAATCCTCAACAACAATAGCATCAATCACAGTTTAGAAAATGACAATTTGTGGTAGTTATTGATCTATCACTTTTATTTTTTCTGTACTGGGGATTGAACTGAGGTCCTTCTGTTTGCAAACCAGGCAGTAGAACCACTGAGATGAATCCTGACAATTTTAACCATGCAAATTAAATCAAAATCAAGTAAACAGCCTAAAATATGTTTACAGTGAATAAACTCTCCAATATAGCAACTTCACCCTTCAGAATGGGGTCTTGGAAGGAGTTAGGGATGGATAGATACACTAGGGAAAGGTTAGAAGTGAGGTCAGAGGACACACAAACTCTAGAAAGCTGTTGAAGAGGAGAAGACAGAACAAAATATACATAAGAACTGAACAAACTAACAGTAATAGGGACACTAGACAATGTTATCATTTTCTTTTTAAACTAATGACAATTGAGAGAAAGAAAAAGAGAAGAAAAGGAAAAGAAAGAAAAAAAAAGAAATTCAAATTAGGACAGAAGCGGAAACAAAAAGGGAGAGAAATGAAGAAAGGCAAAAAAGAAAAGGATGGCTAAAAACTTTAAAAATGATTAAAGATAAGAGAAAAACATTACTTTGAAAATAAAAAAAAATAAAAATAAAGGCCCTCCTTCTGGGTATGCCTCTGTTGACACAATGGACAGTATGGGCATGAGTGTGCAGGTCTAAGCTAATTAGTTTCAGCAAGCCAGCAGCTGTCCCCTGAAGTTCAGGTTGATTTCTTGGTACAGGGCCCAAGTTGAGATCTCTGACCTCTGGCTGGGTTGAACTTTGCAAGGTTCTACTGCAGGCTTCTGCTGCCCTTCCCCTGAAGAGAGTCCAAGTTCTGTTGGGAGGTGCTGATCCCTCTAATTATGGTGGTCTGCTGTGCCTTTGTTGCAGAGATTTTCTTTACTTTTCCAGTGGCCTTCAGTGTTCACATAGGAGCTTCAGAGAGGCCATCTTTCACTTGTTCTTGTGGGGGTGGGTGTTGGTGACCATTCTGGGTTCCTCCACAGCTCTGGGCCAAAGGGGTGGGCTCCCCTAATTTTTATTTCTATAAAGAAATACCTGAGGTAGGCTAATATAGAAATAAAAGAAATTTATTTTGGCTCACAGTTCTTCAGGTGCAAGGTTAAGGGCCACATGTGATGACAATTTTCTCATACACAAAGTTCCAAGGTTGAAGAGAGCACTGCATGATAAGACATAAAAAGCTTGCATGTGTCTTGTATGCCTGGTGCCTCTCTGTCTTCTTGTAAAGCCACTAGGTGTCAATCATGGGGCCTCCACCCTAATGATTTATCTCATCTTAACCACTTCTAAAGGATAAATTTCTAAATATTATAGTGGCATTAAGATTCTACCCTCTTAATACTATCAATTATAACTTTGGGGATTACACATGTGCATAATTTTATGGGGAATAAGTCCTGCTCAAAACATAGCAGAGACTTTTACAGAAGTGCTGATATAAATGAAGGTTGGCCTTATCCAATGTGATGAATCTGGAGTGAAGACAGAAGGCAGTAATACTTTTTAGGAAATTCTGTCACCAACACTGGAGGCTGGTGGAGACTTGTGGAGGAGATAACTCAACTCCCTGCACTTAGCTTGTAAAAGTGACATGAATTTCACTGTAGGCCCTCAGAGGTGAGCTGTTTTATAGGAGAAAATGATTAGTCTCATCTCTAAATAACCATGTTTATCTTGTGTTCTATAATGAAATATCCTTTTCAAATACTCTGGGGATTTTAACATATGAGCTGGAACCTTATAAATGAGATCTACACTGGAAATAAAGCTCATCAGGATAAAATAGATCATTAGGTCCAGGGATGTGGGTGGGATGATACAGAGAGAAAAGAAAAGCAAGGGGGCACTAGCTCTGGAGTGTTCTATACATGTAGCAGCAGACTCAGGGTGAGAAGAACAAGGAAAGGGAAGGAATGGCCATGTCAGGTGAGTGTATGTCCCCTAAGAAGAATAGCTAAAGACAATTTTATGCTTTCTTTCTTTCTTTCTTTCTTTCTTTCTTTCTTTCTTTCTTTCTTTCTTTCTTTCACACTAAGGATTGAATCCAGTCTTCATTCGGAGCTACATTCTCAGCCCTTTTTCTTATTTTATTTTGAGAGAAGTTCTCACTAAGTCATTGTGTTGCCCAGGCTGGGCTCACACTTGAGACCTCAGCTTCCCAGACTACTGAGATTACATGTGTAAATCACTGCACTTAATTGCCAAATTTCATAAGAATCCACAGAAAAGAAGAGCATTTGATCCAAAAAAAGGGGAAAGGCATAGAGTTCAGTCAATTCTGGGCATTTTCTCTTCCTTTCTTTTTTTTTTTTCCTATTGGAAAAAATGCTGTATTTTTAAATTTCTGCTGGAATTTTATATTTTATATGTATTTCCATGTTAACAAAAAAAAAAAGGAATTGGTAGAGAGTGAAACCTTGAAGCTTGAAAAAACTGGACAGAAATGTGCTGGGACTTTATTATGTCTTTATCCACTATGTTCTTTATCCACTTAAACTGGCATACAGTGAGCTGTCAAAACTTAAGCAAAAATTACTATAAACCTAGCCACAACTTCTTTTATGGGCAATTAAAACTGATTCAGTCAAATTTAATTCCTCAATTCAAAATCTGGGTTTTCTGTAATTTGGAGTACCCTAAGAGGAAGAAAATGCCAATCTCAGATTCCCAGTGGCATTATGCTCCTCTAGGAGGCTCTGAAGTAAGTACCCAGTGTTTTGCCTTCCCTTCCTCCAACCCCCGGTACCTATTTTGTCAGTATACATTCAGGACCAACAAAGGTCAATAGAATCCTGCTGTGAATGTTGTTATTTTGTATCTTACTGGGGATGGAACTCACAGGCTCCACCCTAGAGCCTTTGCATACCAGGCAAGTGTTCTACCATTGAGCTACACCCCAGTTCTTCCTGAAGTAAATTTTGAGTTTCATTAGAATAATTTTTTTAATTTGATTAATGCTCCAGGGGTCAGAATAAGCAAGCATCTTGGTCTATTATTATTATTATTATTATTATTATTATTATTATTATCAGTTGTCTTTTGTTCTTATAACAATATTTCCATATGCAATCCATTCTTCCTTTTCTGCAAGTTTCACCTGCTTGTTACTGAGCACAGCTCTTTATGCATATGGCTCTCAAAGAAAACATCACATGTAGGAAGCTCCATTAGCTGGTGCAGCAGCAGTATCTTTGCAGAATGTCTAACTCAATCAAGGAAATTACTCTGTTTCCTCCTACTTCCTTATGAGTCAATCTGTGACTTTCTTGTTCTGTGAAGTCTTTATTTTCCAGGCTCCAAGCAAAGTGAATAAAAAAAGCTAACCACATGAGAGTCTTTAATAGCAGTTTAGCATCATTACCAGCACATGACCAAGACAAGGACAATCAACAGAGCCCACCCCACCAGGAACAAAGTAGAAAGGTGGCAATGAAGCCCAAGGAGACCCAGTGGCCTGGGCTGTCCAAAACTGTGACACTCTACTGGCTCTGCAGCAGATAGAGAAAAGAGGGAACAAGGAATACAGGCAGCCTGAGAAAAGAGAGACAGCTGATCTCGCTTAACTGTCCACTAAGAAGCATTTTCAAATTATTCTTAGCAAAAAAATTAATCTTGGGAAATAGGTTGCTTATATTGCTTAAACAGACTGTCAGAAAAGACTTTGAAAATATTTGCAGCAGTGTCAAAATAAGCAGAGAATAAATCATGAGAACTAGGAATGAACTTCTCAAACCGATGTACCTGATCTGTCTCTTCCTTAGACTTAGTGAGAAATTGCCAAAGAAAAAATAGTAATACTCTGATATTTTGCTTTGAAATGGCTCAGCATTGGAGATAATTATGATACTGTACACAACACCTCTTTTCCTGCCAACTTTCCCTTTCATCAATCTTTCCACTGTTTTCCCCAACAACATGATGGGTAGTAATAAGAGGGCCTGATTCTCTCTCTCTCTCTCTTTTCATATTATTAATGTTCACTGAACCACATTTAATTAAAGGAATGTATATTGATAAGAAGAGCATAATCAGGTCAGGGATTGGAGCTGAAATTGATTGAAGACAGCTCTTCCACACTTATTTCAATTTATGAATACTCAGACACAGACAGATAGTGAAAAGGATTTAATTTCCGTATGTGTTGTTTGCACATTCTTTATAATGTAAGCATTAATTGAACATGCTCTATGTCAGTGTGGAGCAGTCAAGCATAACCATTTTTCATAAATGAAGGTCACGGGTCAATCTTTAGCAAGTTCCAAGCAATCTAGTTATAGAAATGTATTTACATTTGATCAGTTATAATACAAAAGACTAGGGATGTGGAAAATTTATACTGGGAGAGGGGGCACCTTCAGCTATGGGAGGACACCTCCAGTAGGCTCACAGAGAGGGCACATATCTCTGTGGCCTGTGAAGTGATGTTTCAATCTCACAAAAAATTTGCAGGTGATCTGTACACTTCACGTGTTGATACATTTTATCACAAAGATGAATTTACACTGCTGAGTTTGGGGGAGAGGAGGCTAGCTATGATTTAACTTGGTGAAGGGGGATGTGCTGATATAAATCCACAAAACATCTCTCTAATAAACCCTGGATATTTTTAAGGGCTTACTGTTCACTAAAAACTGCATTGGGTACATTTCAGGTAAACAGAATAATGTATTTTCCAGATGAATGTATAAAATTTTCTCAAATGTATGACCAGGTCAGTGATGTAGAAATGGCCAAATTCTTCTCATTGTTTATTTCCCCAACTTGATGACATATAAATATATAAATTAAATATTTATGAAAATTAAATATTTTATTAAACAAATTTATACAAAATAAATAATAAACACAACAGCTAAAAATAAAACTTGAACAGAACTAAGGAAGTATATAAAACAGTTCAGATCATAACCAAGCATAAACAAGCCTTGTTCACTTATTTGAAATTATGAAAAAAAGAAAAAAAAAGAAATTATACATCTTTTAGATCTTTATTTCCTACACTAAAATAAGGATTTATACTATGCTTAATTACTCTATGAAATAAATAAATTTTATTTTTAAAAGACAAACATCTCAAATGCAAGAACTAACAAATATTTGCAAAGTGATCATCAAAATCTTTGGGTATTTGTTTATAAAACTGTAAACGAACAATAAAAAATCTACCTGAATTTACTGAGCCAAACACACATTACCTAATACAAGCTTCATAGATGGTCTCTTAAAACATGAATGCTGGGCCACCATAGCTCCAGTACTAGGAGGGCTGCCTGGGCCCTGATCCACCATGGGAAGGATAGCCACGCCTTCTCCCACCAGGAGCCGCCATCACCCCAGCACCAGGAGGGCTGCCTGGGCAGCAGAAGGTAGCTATGAGGGTGCCCCTGAACCCCAACAACTCCCCTAATACCCCCATGCACTCTCAGACCTCCTGATTGAGCCAGTCTTTGGACCCACTCTGCAAAGGCAGAGTTGGTCATAAAGGGTATTTTTCTGAGTTCCCAACTTTGAAAATCTTTAAAGAAAGGGCATGGGAAACCTGTAGTAGAATGGTGTGGAGTTCAACCATTCAGAAGGTTAGGGAACTCAATCTGGGCCTTGCAGCCCTAGGTCAGTATGTGTCATGGGGTTCAGCCATCAGCTAACTGAGGTCAGGGTTCTTGAGTCCTAGTTCTGTCTGAGCCCCCATCGTAAATGGTAATTATACTATATTGAAAAGTTTGTTCACTGCAGACATGTTCTGGACTGCTTCTTGATTTCAATTTAATTCAAATGGTTTAAGGGTGTAGACTAGTGACTCCCACAGATAGTCAGTTTCCAAGTTGTGCTTGATCATATTGTGTTGCTGATTGTATCAGTTGGGAGAAAGGATTGTGGTTGATTGAATGAGCTGTTCTCTGATGTTATGAAGATGAGAATGGCTGTGGGTCATTAGAGACCCAGAAGCTAGGGCACAAATATATCAGGAAGATTTGGGTGGTGATAACCCAGAGATTAAACCAAGGACAGCCCAACAACAAAAATAAAAATGAGAAAACACTTAAGCAAGACACAAAGACAGACTTTCAGTTCACCAATGGCAAACGGTAGGACAAATGAGGATGAAAAGGCCAATAGTGAACCACCAGGACACCCCAAACTCCAAGCACAGGAAGTAACAAAAGAGATCAATCAGGCTATAGAAAAATTCAAAACAGAAATAATTTCCCAGATAACCATAGAGATGGTGAGCAAAATGAAAGTCGTGATTTGAGACTCTAGAACAGAAAGTGACAAAAAATAGATGAGCTCAGGACCACGATAGAAGCCATGAAGGCCCAACATAAGAAAGAAATGGAAACAATAAATGCACAACATAGGAAAGTAATGGAATCCATAAAACAGATTCAAACAGATATCCAGGAGATTAAATACTCCATTGAAAGTGTACACAACAGAATAAAAGAATGAGAAGACAGACTCTCAGATATAGAAGATAAGATTGCAGTCAGCGACTGTGAAAAGAGAGGTCTCTTAAAAACAGTAGGGAATCATGAAAAATCAATCTAGCAACTTCTAGATGATGAAAAAAAGAATAACAAGACTGATAGGAATCCATGAAGTAGCAGGAGAAAATACAAATGACTTTAAAAAAGCTGTTCACAGAATTAATGACAGAAAACTTCCCAAATAGAGGGGAAGAATTTGACATACAGATAAGTGAGGCATATAGGACCCCAACTAACTACAATAAAAAAAAATTTACACCTAGACATATAATAATCAAGATCCCAGAAACCCAACAGAAGAACAAAATACTATAAGCAGTAAGAGAAAAGAAACAAATCACATGCAAAGGAAAGCCCATCAGAATCACAGTAGACTTTTCAACACAAACCCTCAGGTCAAGGAGAGCCTGGAGTGAGGTATTTCAAGTCCTAAAAGAAAACAACCAGCAACCAAGCCTGATGTACCCTGTAAAACTCTCTTTCAAAATGGATGGAGAAATAAGATACTTCCAAGACAAATAACACCTGAGAAACTACATGAACACCAAAGCAGCACTACAAGCATTTCTAAACAATATCCTAGAAAAAGACAATGAAGGTAACAACACTATGAGGCCCAACAGAGCAAATGAAATAGGCAAGGCAAGAAAGTAAAAGGAGAAGGTGAAGAAGTAAAAAGATTCAACAAAAGGCCAATAACAAGGCAACAATAAGTCAGTACATATCAGTTATAACCATCAATGTCAATGGCCTCAATTCACCAATCAAGAGAAACAGACTGGCAGAATGGAACATGAAGCAAAATCCAACAATATGTTGTATACAAGAAGCACACAAAGTGCAAAAAGAAGTCCATAGACTAAAAGTGTAAGGATGGAAAACAATTCTCCATGTGACAGGAGACCACAAAAAAGCATGGGTAGTAATCTTATTTGCAGACAAATTAAATTTCAAACCAGAACTGATGCTAGTATTAGAGGTGTAGGATGGTACTGTATCATACCTCTGTGAATGTAAAATATCTTGTACCTGCTTTATGATATGTAGTAGTGACCATGCTTTGTCAGAGCTATTTTTAATGATGTTACTCTAGAATGTTCTTTCTCCAGATGATGATTAAGAAGCTAATTAAAAAAAAAATGGTGCCAGGTACCACAACAGCAACAGAACTTTGCTGTTTTGGGGGTATTATTCTTTTCTTTGTTTTTTTGTTTTTGCTTTTGTTTTTTTAATGGAGTGTGCTGAATGTCTTTAATTTTGTTCAGATGACTGCAGAACCAGGAAAAGATGTTGCTGCTCTATTGATGAATAACATACTGGTATTATAATTAAAAAAAAAATGGTGCCAGGTACCACAACAGCAACAGAACTTTGCTGTTTTGGGGGTATTATTCTTTTCTTTGTTTTTTTGTTTTTGCTTTTGTTTTTTTAATGGAGTGTGCTGAATGTCTTTAATTTTGTTCAGATGACTGCAGAACCAGGAAAAGATGTTGCTGCTCTATTGATGAATAACATACTGGTATTATATAATGAAAAAAAGAATAAGACTATAAGAGCAAGGAGCAACTTAAATATGTTCAAGGACTATTTTATTCTTCAGAATTAAGGATTATTTTATTTTTACATCATTGCCTTTTCTCTCTTACTTTCCTGTTTAGTTTTATTTTAGGATTCCCTATTTTTAATGTTCATACAGAGATTTCATTAACTGAAATACCAAATAGTTTCTCTGGTGTGAAAAACTATAATAGTATACAAGATCCTAATGAGATAATTAATAATGTGAAATAGGAAGTAAAGGGCTAAAGGTGTAGGGAAATTGGGAAGGGTGGGGGAAAGGTAATAAGTGAGAGAAAAAAATATGAGAAATTGAAAAAATGGAAATAAAGTGTTTGTAAATGGGGAGGGGAGGAGAGGGTGATGGGAGGGCAGGGACAAGGGGAAAAAATGAGAATCAAGACCTATCATGTAAAGGTGCAGGATCCCAATAATGAATTTAACTGTATTGTATACCTAGATTGTACCAGTAAACTAAATAAAAAGAAAAAAAAAACATGAGTGCTGCACTATGTTACCAATTTCCAGGACTCTAGTATGATTTCAACTTAAAATTTTTCCTAAAGTAACCTGAATTTTTGTAGCTTGATTTAATAGTTTTTTAATGAAAATGACTCACACCATTGCTCCTGTATAAAAAAATGTCCAGGATTTTTCACATCCAGAGCAATCCTCTCTACATTTTATGCTCACAATAATATGAAAAGAAAGGAGTCAACACTTTATGAATCCTTCCTCTGCCCATAGAGCAAACATTTTACCCACATAAACATCCTCAGCTACTATGCCTTTATCAGCAAATGTAATTTTACTAATTGCCTCAGAGGCTTTAAAATATTCACTCCATCTTGCATCTTCATATGTCATCCTGATAATTTTTTACAGTTTATTCCTATGGTCTAGAAAATTCATTTTATATTTTGCCCTTAAAATGTGCATGGCCAGTTAACTAGGCAATGCACTACTAAGATTTGCATCTGATTTCAAGTTTTCAGTCTTCATAATGACTTTGTTTAAAAGCTAATGGAGCTCCACCTACAGCTCCCCAGGCCTCCAACCCTGCAGACAGATGAGAACCACCCACTGCCCACTTGCATGGGGAGTGCATGGCTCCTCCTCCTCCACCTCCAACACCCCATGCCTCCTAGCTGTGCCATTACCTGGAGCCACACTGCAGAGACAGAGGTGGTTATAAAGGACATATTACTTAGCTCCAAAAGATACAATGCAATTGCACAACAACAGTAAAGTCACATAAGACCTCAGTAGTTGGCAAGTTGAGGGGATCACCACCTTTCAGCAGAATTTGGACTATCTCCAGGGGAAGGGTAGCTGGAACCTGCAGTATAACCTTACAGATTTCAATCCTGCAGAAAGTCAGGAAGCCCACTTTGGGCCTTGCAACCAGAATTCAGCCTGAATCTAAGGGTTCTGTCATTACCAGCTGAGACTAACTGCCTTACTTCTACACATTGCTGCCCACATTGTTTATTGTGTCAGTAGAGATATACCCTGAAAGAGGTTTTTCAATTTTTTCTTTTCCTCTTTTTTAATTTTTATTTTTCCCCATTCTGCAAATTCTTTCTTTTTTATTTCTTTCTTTTCCTGCTCAGTCTCTTGCTCCTCCAATTTATTCTACATCTCTCTTTTTTCTTCCTGTTCCTGCCCTAATTTGGATTTCTTCTTTCTTTTTCTTCTCTCTTTATTCTTCACTTAATGGTCATTAGTTTCAAAGGAAAGTGAGTACAATGTATAGCTTCCCTTTTTCTGTTAAATTGTTCTATTCTTGTCTCTGGTCTTGCACTCTGTCTTTCCCTCTTGGCTTCAACAGATTCCTAGTTTATGTATTCATCCTGTGTCCTCTAGCTTCACTTGAAACTTTCTCCTATTCTTTCATCTATCTATTTCCTCTCCTCCCAACTCCTTCTAAGTTCCCACCCTGAAGGGTAAAGTTGCTATATTGCAGTGTTTATTCACTATAAACATATATGGGCTGGTCCTCAATTTTGATTTAATTTACACAGTTGAAGGTGATAGATTAATAACTACCACAAATGGTCAATTTCTAAGCTTTACTTGATGCTATTGTATCAATTGTGCTAAAGGGTTGTGATTGGTTTAATGAGTTATCCTTTCTGATATAATGACAGTGAGAGTGCCTCTGAGTCATTAGAGACTTTATGAGCAGCTACATCATGAAGATCAAAGTACTAACCCAGGAATTAAACCAAGGACAGCCCAACAATAAAATTAAAAATGAGGAAACACTTAAGCAAGACACAAAGACAGACTTCCAGTTCACCAACAACAAATTCTAGGGGAAATGAAGTGAAAAAAGTCTTACAAATAACCACCAGGACACCCTGAATTCATAGCACAGGAAATAAAAAAAAAAACAGATCAATCAGGCTCTAGAAAAATTCAAAACAGAAATAATTCCCAGATAACTACAGAGATGGTGAGCACAATGGAGGACATGACTAGAGACTCTAGAACAGAAACAGACCAAAAATGGATGAGCTCAGGACCATGATAGAAGCCATGAGTGTGCAGCACAGGAAAGGAAACCTTGAATGCCCAACATAGGAAAGGAATGGAATCCATAAAACAGACTCAAACAGATATCCAGGAGATTAAAAACTCCATTGAAAGTATTTGCAGCAGAATGAGTGAATGGGAATACAGAATTTCAGATATAGAAGATGGGATTGCAGTCAGTGACCACGGAAAGAGGGATCTCTTAAAAACAATAAGGGATCATGAGAAAGAAATCTAACAATTCCTAGACGAATCACAGCAGACTTCTCAATACAAACCCTCAGGTCAAGGAGAGCCTGGAGCAAGATCTTTCAAGGCCTAAAAGAAAACAACCTCTAGCCTAGACTGATGTATCCTGCAAAACTCTTCCAAGACAAAGAACGCCTGAGAAACTTCATGAATACCAACCAGAACTACAAACAATTTTAAACAATATCCTAGAAAAAGATAATAAAGATAACAATGCCATGAGCTGCAACAGAACAAATCAATTAGGTAAGGCAAAAAAATAAAGGGAGAGGGGGGAAAATTAAAAAGAACCAAGAACAGGACAATAACATGATAATTATAAATCCATACATATCAGTTATAAGCATTAATATCAATGGGCTCCATTCACCAATCAAAAGAAATAGACTTTCAGAATGAATTAAGAAGCAAAATCCAACAATATCCTATGTACAAGAAACACACCTAGTTCAAAAAGAAACTCATAAACTGAGAGGGAAAGGATGGAAAACAATTCTTCATGCAACGGGAGCCTGGAAAAAAAGCAGGAATAGCTATTTTACCAGCAGACAAAGTAAATTTCAAACCAAAACTGATTAAGAGAGACAAAGAAGGCCAATATATCCTTGTAAAGGGAACAATTCAAGAAGAAGAGATGACAATCATAAACATATATATGTCCCAAATATGAATGCCCCCAACTATATAAAACAAATATTAAGTAACATGAAAAAACCAATAAGCACTAATACAATTGTAGTGGGGGACCTAAGTACCCCACTATCACAAATAGATCATCTAGGCAAAAATAAACAACAAAGTACTAGAACTGAATCAAGCTTTTGAACATATGGACTTAATAGATGTCTATAGAGTGTTCCAACCCACAAAATCAGAATATACATTCTTTTCGACTGCACATGGATCATTCTCCAAAATAGATGACATACTAGCTCATAGGACAGGTTTGAATAAATGCAAAGGAATCAAAGTTTTCCCTTGTATATTATCAGACCATAGTACAATCAAGCTGGAGATCAATAGTATAAGAAATCATAAAAACTCCACAAACACATGGAAATTGAATAACACTCTCCTGAACATTCAATGGGTCACAGATGAAATTAAAAAAGAAATTAGTCATTTTTTACAAATAAATGAAAATGCCAATACAACATACAGGAATCTATGGGACACAATGAAAGCAGTTCTATGTGGAAAATTCATAGCAGTGAATGCCCACACTAGGAAAAGAGAGTGAACTCAAACAAATAACCTAAAGATGAATCTTAGGCTGCTAGAAAAAGATGAGGAAGAAAAACACAAAGCTCATACAAGGGAGGGAATTTTAGAGATCAGAGCAGAAATCAATGCAATGGAAACTAAGACAATTATACAAAAAAATCAATGAACCAAAGAATTTGTTTTTTGAAAGAATAAATAAAATTGATAAACCCTTAGCCAACCTTTTCAAAAAAGGAAAGAAAAGGCTCAGGTCCATGCAATTAGGAATGAAAAAGTTGAAGTCACGACAGATTCAGCAGAAATCCAGAGGATCATCAGTACCTACTTTGAGAACCTGTACTCTAACAAAATGGAAAACACAGAAGAAATGGAAAAAGTGTTTTCTAATAAAATAGAAAACAAAGAAGAAATGGACAGATTTCTTGATACTTATGAATTACTGAATTTTATGAAGATAAAAAAAAATCTAAACACTCCAATTGCAATCAGTGAAACTGAAAACATAATTAAAAGTTTACAAACAAAGAAAAGCCCAGGTCCTGATGGCTTCACTGCTGAATTCTACAAGACATTTAGAGAAGAACTATTGCTAATACTCTTTAAACATTTCAATGAAATTGATAGGGAAGCAATACTTCCAAATTACTTGTTTGAAGCAAGTGTTACTTTGATTCCAAAACAGGGAAAGACCCAACCAAAAAAAAAGGAACTAAAGGCCAAACTACTTAATGAACTTAGATGCAAATATCCTGAATAAGATACTGGCAAACAGAATACAGAGGGTCATGAAGAAGATCATACACTCTGACCAGGTCAGATTTATTCCAGAGATGCAAGGATGGTTCAACATACATAAATCAATACATGTAATAAACTATATTAACAAAGTCAAGGAAAAAAACCATATGATCTTCTCAATAGATGCAGAAAAAGCCTTTGACAAAATTCAACACCCATTCATGATTAAAACCTTCAGAAAATTGGAATAGATGGGTCTGTATCTCAACTTGATAAAGGCTATCTATTCAAAACCAACAGCTAACATCATCTTAAATGGCCAAAAACTGAAAACATTCATGCTAAAATGAGGAACAAGACAAGAATGCGCACAATTACCACTCCTGTTCAATATAGTTCTGGAAACATTAGTACACCAATTAGACATGAGAACGAAATTAAAGCAATAAAGATAGGAGAAGAAGTTAAACTGTCATTATTTGCTGATGATATGGTACTCTACACAGAAGATCGAAAAACCTCCACCAAAAGACTTCAAGTCTTAATTGGCACATTCAGCAGAGTAGCTGAATACAAAGTGAACTCTCAAAAATCAATAGTCTTCTTGTACACAAATAACAGACTCACTGACAGAGAAATTAGGGAAATAATTCCTTTCACAATAGCATTAAAAAAATGAAGTATATAGGAATCAACCTAACAGAAGTAAAAGACATCTACACTCAAAATTACAGCACTCTGAAAACAGAGATCAAAGAGGATGTAAGAAAATGGAAAGATATTCCCTGATCCTTGGCAGGAAGAACCAATATAGTGAAAGTGGTCATACTACCAAAATTGTTATAGAGATGCAATGCAATTCTGATTGAAATTCCAATGGTATATCTCACACATCTAGATAAAATAATCCAAAAATTCATTTGGAACCAGAACATACTTAGAATAACAAAAGTTATTCTAGGCAAAAGAGATATGATAGGGGGTATCACAATCCCCAATTTGAAGCTGTACTACAAAGCCACTGTGGTAAAAATAGCATGGTACTGGCAAAGAAAAAGGCATTAGGATCAGGGGAATAGATTAGAAGATACAGAAACAACTGCAGATGTACTCTACTTCATCATTGACAAAAGAGCCAACCATCCTCAGTGCAGGAAAGATAGCTTCTTTAATAAATTATGTTGGAAAAACTGGATTTCAAGCAAAGAT
This sequence comes from Fukomys damarensis, assembly GCF_012274545.1. NCBI lineage: Eukaryota > Metazoa > Chordata > Mammalia > Rodentia > Bathyergidae > Fukomys > Fukomys damarensis. The sequence continues at coordinate 39,104,151 of NW_022900926.1, forward strand.
TAAAACTAGACCCTTATCTTTCACAATGCACTGAACTACAATCCAAGTGGATTAAAGATCTAAATATTAAAACAGAAACTCTAAACTTACCGGAAGATAAGTTAGGCAGAACTGTTGATTACATAGGAAGAAATTTTATGAACAAATCCTCAGTAGCACAGGAACTAGCATAAAGAATTAACAACTGGGATCTCATCATATTAAAAGGCTTCTGCCTTGCAAAAATATCACCAACAGAGCTAAGAGACAACATACAATATGGGAATAATTTTTACCAGCTGCTCCTCAGACAAAGTGCCTGGTCTGATAGGGAGCTGAAATCCAACAAATAACTTACACAGCACATAGGAATGCTCTTATTAAAATTATAGATACAATTAAGCACAAAGATGGAGAAAACTATCTACAAGGGGGTATGTCTTAGACAGTTTGGAAAGGGCTCTTGGGCACTGTAATGGCCATGTTCATTCTTTAAGAAAGAGGATGAGTAATGCAGGTGGCAAGAAAAAAATGTGATGATGAAAGAGATGGGGATTGGAGAGGGCTTTAGGTAGCAGAATGAATGCAAGATCTAAACCAAGGGTGTACAAGTCAGCCGGGGCTTCGGAAACAATGTAGCTAGCTCGAAGTCAGAGGCAAGTCAAAAGAGGTAGCATTCCTGGTCCAGTTCAGTCCAAATATATTTTTGTTTCCCAAATAGAGTTTGTAGAAATGCTGACTTGGATGCCTTCAGGTTTGTCCTTTCTTGACCACTAGTCCTCTCTACTTCTCCTCACCCCCTGTCTCCCCTTTCTGATACAAGTCCTCTTGACCTTACTTGTTTCCATCTTGAAGGTATCTGTGTCAGTACTGCGTGGCTAAAAGAGCAGCCTGAAGATCCTCACAAGATTCCTAAAGTCCAAAAAGAGGCCAGTAAGGTGGGGAATAAGAACATGATTATGTCATTCCCCAGAATTTACATGTAATCCCTAGGGGAAGGGGATGAATTAAGATTATAATTCTTTCACCAAACATAATGAATATTTGAAATAAGAATAAAATCTAGTTCTGTAAAAATGGACCACTTTTTCCATATAAATAGCTATATTTATAGCTATATGAGCTATAAATATACAAGCGATCGGTAACTACTTATACATCAGGTGTCAAAGACCTATGTTTAAGTCTTTGATTTGTTGAGGTAGGACTGAAAGTGTTGGAGGTTTAAATCCATGGTCAGTTGACCCTATTGTTTTCAAGCTCATTGTGATGCAGCACATCTTAGTAGAGCTGGTGCCTCAAAGCAGCTGGAAGTGGTGGGAAGGGAAGCTAGGGTCACAATTCCCCTTGAAGGGCATGCCTAACTGTCCCAGTATGACATATCCTAAAGATCTCACCAGCTCTCCATAGCATCATGGGCTGGGGCCCAAATCCTTAATACCTGGCCCTTAGGAGACATTCCAGATCCACACTGTAAGAGGTTGTTTTATTCAAGTTTTAAAAATTCCTCAACCACATACTGATTTGGACACTGAAAGGCATGAGCTGCCCAGGTTCTGGGTGAGTAGAGATGACAACCAGGACCCAGTAGCTACCGGCGGGGGCACAAGGACAGTCAAGCCAGCTTCTGATCCAAAGTCAGAAGTGCAAGGTTTCTATCTGTGTTTTCCACCATGCTATCACTGGTACCCGGCACATTTAGAGCACTCAGTAGATGCTCAGTTCATTTGTGACTTGGTCAGAAAGAAGAACAAAATGTGAGAAACTTGATGATCTAGTGTGGTGAAACATCAGATGGTGAGGTGGTTCACCAGCGATTTGGGAGGAAAAATAAATTCTACTTACACCACATTGGTCAGTTTTCCCATTGCTGGAAACAATACCCAACACCCAGAACTCATAGGAGAAGAGGTTTAATTTGGTTTACATTTTAAGAAAATTTAGTCCACAGTGCGCTAGCTCCAAGGCAGGACATCACAGTGGAAGGACCTAGTGGAGCAGATATCTAGTTCAAGGCACCCAGGAAGCACAGTTGGGGAACAGCATCAACTAAGAAATGAGTCAGGAATCATAGAGAATACCCAGAGTTCAGCCTCTATGACTCATCCAGACACACACAGAAGTGCTTTACCATTCCCTGGATAGATCTCAAAGTCAGTCAAACTGACACATTGCCATAACCGTCACATACACCCTGGAAACAACACTATTTGCTTCCAGAACGACCTCCTTGCTCATTTTTATCATGAGTGCCTACTTTGAAATTGCATGTCCTCCCTACATACCTGCCTTATTTATGATCCACAAGTCTTGATCTGATGCTATGTTCATTCACATCTGCATTTTATTTTCTTATTGATACATCTGTCTGTACTAGAATGTCATCTCCACTTTTAGAGGTTATCAGCCAGAAGAGGCTGAGCAAAAATATCACAGAGGCTCTCCATTCCTATTTCTTTTCCTGCAGGAATCAAATAAGGATACTTGGCTCATCAGAGTCACAGAGACGCAGGCTGACAGAGACTCAAATTTCACTTATGCACAATGGTTCCCTTAGGATGCGGAGGAGACCCATTCACTGGAGAGAGTGGTGCAAGCAGCGTGCTCTACCTGTAGGGAAGGAGCAAGAGCACCATTCACCCTACAACCATGGCAGCTGTCTCTGGTACTCTCATTTGTCCCAAGCACACAGAACAGTAGATAGCATGATGCAAGTGTTCAGTAACTGCTTCCAACTTCCAGTTTCTAAAACTATTTGTGCCAAAGTAAAGCACTTTCCTTGCACTGCGGGGAAGCATGCGGGTATGCTATGATCCACCTGTGGTGAGGCTGTCATAGGAAAAATTATGATTCAAAAAGTTTCATTGTGTAGTATAACACACATCACAGGCATCACCCAGCCAGGGTGAAAGCCTAAAACCACTTTCCTCCTAAGATAAAAAATATGAGGTGTGTTAAAAAAATGTTGAACGTAAATATTTTTAAAATTCACCATATATTTTGATCACTTCTTGTGTAATGATAATAGTGTCTAGTTTTGAAAGTCTACTTCTTTTCCAGGATCCTCTCCCTCCAAATAAAAAGGGTTGCTATACTCATCTAGGAATCCACTTCCTAAACAATACCGCTGAGTGATATCACCTGAAATCTCTCACTGAAACAGGAGCTACTGGTGGCTCCCAAAGTGGCTGAATTTAGTGAGTCTTAGATCTTCAGCCTTTCTCCTGATACTGGCTGTGAGTTCTGTGTGGGTGTCATGACAGTAATGCTTCCTCAAACAGCTGGTCAGCTAAGGACTCTTACCAAGCCTTATTCTGTACCTGTTCTTTGACTGACCATTGCCTATAGATAATGACAAAATCACTAAGAGTAAAAACATATTCTTTCAAGTTTGTGCTCAATGAAGAGCAGCCTACAGTAACACTCTACAGGAATCATATCCATAGTGTTTAGTCTACAGGGGATATTTTTAATACCCTTACATACAACATCAACTAGGATCTTCCCAGATAGCACTTCCATGGCCAAATAAAGTTGAGCCCATCATCAAAAAGACTACAGGATGAGAGGAACTAGTTTCCATCTCCCTGAGATACAAGTCCAAATTGAGGACCCAACTCCTCTTCCTCTGGGTGTGTCTTCCTCCAGAGCTCTCTGGTTGTCCTTCCCTTTCATATAACCTCAGGAAGACACTCAGCTCTTAGATGCATCATAACTTTCAGTTATAAGAGATAGTGTCGTTGTCACAATCACTCTATTCCCATAGAAGTCCATTGCTCCCAGCTAAATATGGGAAAAGAATTAGAAATACTGAGTTGGAGGTCCATTTACCATCGTCACTGATGTTTGTAAGTCCTGACACTTAATGTATTTAAAACATCCTTAAATTATCACAGACAAGAGACCACTCAATTTGATCTGAAAACAAAAAGATTACCCTCCAACATAAAACATCAACCCGTGAATCAGAAGGCAAAATTACACACATTGTTTTTTTTTTTTTAAAGCAATTTTCTAGTTTCAACAATTTAAAGGTCTGGTTAGCACTGACATTTTAAAAATTTTTAGTATATTTCATCTAGTCCCACTTTTGACAAGTTATGTCAATAATTTCTAATGTGTTAAGTATCATAGAAATTGATTTCAAAAATTACTTTCTTCCTATTTTAGCAGGAAACAAAGCCAGAAATGAGTAAGTTACTTATTTACAGACTGGCTAAATGACTTCATTGGCTGACTGCCTTCAGAATCTCCACTTAACTACTTGGGCATCAGGTTCCTCTTTCATGAAACAATACAAGAAAATCTGAGTGTCTCTGAAGATTTGTTTTTCTTTCTCATTACCTCTGCAGTATGCACATGCTCCTACTTTCTTGAGAGGTTGACCTTGAGAAGCAGAGTGGAAGTGTAGCCATTCTTTTCAGCTATTTGTGATCTTGAATGTGCTACTTCAATTGAAGACAGAGTCTTTTGTAAAATAAATGCAATTGAAAGGAAGAAATTGAAAACACAAATAGCAACATCAGAAGAAATGGGAAGGACATTTTCAAAGTCTTATAAAGATGTTCCAATGATATTGGTAGCTCAAAAAGAATGAAAAAAAGTATCAGAAAGGCAACGAGCAAAGCATTTTTATATTATAGCAGATGATTGGATCCAACTGTCCTTCTATGGGTTGTGGGTGCCAGTTGCATAAATTTCAAATGAAGTCTAAAGGGGGAAGATTAAGTTAATCAAAGCCTTTGGAACTGTCTGAAAACTATTACTTTCTTGTGGTTGTCCTTTGACTCCCTCAAAATACAGAAAAAAAAAATAGATACTGAAGTTGTGTTAAAGTATGAGCTGGTTAAATTCTCTTGTTATTGCTTGCATTTCTTCTCAGAAGAAACTAGGGAAGTGAATCATTCTCCTTCTCTCTTTCACATTGAGGAAAATACTCTATTTTCAACACTGGATTCAAGTTCTGGTTTTCAGTGTATTAGATTCGGTTATTGTCAGATACTTTAAGAATATTTTATTTTCATTTAATTTCCCGGGGTAGAATCATGTATATACAATTATGGAAACTGGGTCTTTGATCTATTTCTCATAAGTATTTAAATATAACAGAGTAAGCACTGTAAGCTGCCCAAAATTTACATAGCACAATTATCTAGTTGGATGATATAATAATTGAAATGATAGAATCCATAAATAATTTAATTATTATTTTTTCACAGTAAGTTGAGTTAAAATTAAAATTGATTAAATAAATTAAAGTCACCAAATATTTTCAAATTTGTTTTTCTAAACTTTTTAATAAATTTACTGTTTAATTTTTCCTATTTTTAATTATATTTGAAGTATTTAATTATATGAACAAAGTACAGGTGGTCATCACAAAAATAATACAGATTTGGCTGAGAGTAAAGCATGTGTTTAGAGAGTAGAGCATGTACTTACCATTTGGGAGTTCTTTGGGTCAACCCTGGCATAAGTAAAAAAAGAAAAAGAAAAGAATATAATTTAATAAGAAAAACAATTCATGTTTTATAAAACTTTGATACTATTTTCAAAATATAATACATTTCATATTTAAATTTCTTATGTTGATTAACAAATGAGCACAATTGCAACACTTAAATTAGTGAACTGTGTATTAAAAAATTAACTTTACAATAAACAGTCTTATCTTTCCCCAAAATCTCTGTTACGTAATTAGAAAGCAATTATCAAGTAATAAGAAAACAATTTTTTAAAACCTATCAATGCATAAAACAAAAAGAACTGAGATTTCAAAGCTGTAATATAAGTTTATAAGCCATAATTGTATTAGCAAAGCCAGGTAATAAAATCATAAACTGGTTTTGGTAAAAACTAAGAACTCACTTAATTTACATTTTAAATGAACACCTCTGGCCATAAAACTGGACAAATTAGAAGGCTCAGTGTTTTGGGAACTCGGTGTGAATTTGAGGGATAAAAGCTATATTTGTTGAAAATAAAATTAAAAAGTCCTTCAAAATGCTTCCCAAATCCCATACAACCAAAAAACTACCTACTGTCATATCAGAGAAGGTCAATCTGTCTGGCATGGTTGAAGATGGGACACTGAACAGAGCGGTGTTTTTAAATGAGTGTCTAAATTTGTAACCTAATATTTTCTGTTGTCTGCTTCCTCTAAGATAGCAGGATTTAATAGCCAGAGTACTAACTTCCAAGACTGTGGGTTGGAATAATCTTTTTAAGAAATTGAAAAGTCCAAGAAAAAAGTTCTGCGATATTTACTTTAGTATTATAAGTTGAAGAGCTACACTGACCCATTCCTTGAAGAAACTGATAGGTAACATAAAATACCTGTGCAAACACACACACACACACACACACACACACACACACACACATTATTCTGATTCTGTTTCTCTTTGGATAATCTCGTCTAACACAGATGCAAAGATACAAACAAAAAGAAGAGTGGAGAGAAAAGGATAAATCATTATGAACAGCAACCATAATAAAGCTGGAGTGACTATGTCAACATCAGCAAAAATAGACTTGAAATAAAATATATCATTAGAGCAAAAGAGGGCTATTTTATAATGATAAGAATGTTAATCTAAAAAGAAGAGAAAAATACATGTATTTAATAAAAGAATGACAAATACAGGAAGCAAAATCTGATAGAAATGAAAGGAGAAGTATGTAGTCCAACAATCAAAGTTGGACACTTTAGTGCTTTCAGTAATGGTTAGAACAACCAGACAGAAGCTCAGTAATCAAATGTAAGACTGGAGCTACATTAAAACCAACTAGAAGTAAAGACATCTATAGAGTATTCTATCCAATACAAAATATATGTCTTTCTCTATTATTAGAATAAATTATTCCAGGCCATAAACAAATATCAATAGTTTAAAAGTATGAAAAATAGTATGAAGTATTTCTTCAACTTCAATGCAAACAATAGTTGTAAAGTAAACTTGGATACTCATTAATATATAGAAATTAAACAATACACTCTCCCAAATAACTAATGAGTAAAAGCAGTAATCATGGAGTAGTTAGAAAAGTACTGAGGTGAATTAAAACAGAAACACAACATAAAAATTGTGATATATTGCAAGGTAATGTTTATAAGAAAGTTTATTGGTTTAAATGCCTATGTTAAGAAAAATGAAAAATCTCAAAGAAATAACCTAACGATTTGCTTTGAAGCACTGATAGAAGAAAGGTAAACTAAGAATAAAGCTAACAGAAGGAAAGTAGTAACTGATATTAAAACATAAACAAATGACATTGACCATAGAAGAATACTATAGACATTCAGCAAAAGCAAAATTATCTGGTAAGATCAACAACTATGGTAAAACATTAGACATACGAAAAAGAGTGAGGATTCATTACTAGAATCATAAGTTTAGGATGAGGCACTACTTCTGACCCTATAGAAAGGAAAAAGAGCATGAAGAAATACTACCAATAATTATATAACAATACATTTTCTACCTTAGATGCAATGAGAAAATGCTTAAAAAGATATTGCATTATTTTCTTAGGGATGATATAACAGAGTACCACAAACCAGGCAATTTAAACTATATGATTTATTTCACAGTTCTAGATGTTATAAATCACAAATCCAAGTGTTGACATAGTTTCTTTCTTTTGGGTCAGAAGAATCTCTTTCATGCTTTTCTCCTAGATTTGTGATGGTCTCAGTCATTTCTTGGCTTATAGGTAGTGGTCTCCTATGTCTCTAGATTGCCTTAACACTCTGCATATTTTTTTCTGAATTGTATCATATAGGAATTAATGTATCATAAAAGCTCTTAAGAAGTGGTCTCCTCCAAAGAAAGAGCCCTCATGGATTATTGTACTGTGAAGTCAAAAGAGTTGTTATTCCTCAATATACACATACAGCAGGTGTTAACTAACTCAGCTGTTCAAGAAACAAAATAAAATTATAATAAGCAACTACAATAATATCTGCACAATTTTCAAATCCAGAAAATATATCTTCCAGATTCTTGGATATTACCTTGCCTCATTTATTGCATTAAAATAAATCTCCAATGTTTAGTGCAAATACAGCTAACAATTACACTTCTATAAACTATTGGAAGGCAGAGCTCAGACCTTTACTACTTAGTTTTCCCTGTTTGTACTGAGGTTCTAAAACCTCTAGGATTGTATTTACCCAGTGATTAAACTGAAACAGAATCCATCACCTAAGCATTACTTTTACTGCAAAGATAATGGTGTGTTTTATCACATACTACTATCCAAACCCTCTAAGGATAACACATGATGTTTTGCACATACACTAATACTTGTCTAAAAATCTGAAAAAAAAGAAAACTCTGAAATCTGAAACATTTATGGGCCCATATTAAAAAATTCTGATTTTCTTTTTACATAGGGCAATGGTAAATACAATTTGTGATGTCATATTAGTTTGAATTCCAAACACTAATTTAACCAAAATAATATTGTATTAGGAGAATGGTGTAAGAAAAGAATATATATGGAAGACAGGGCGTGGTGGTGCATGCCTATAATCCCAGCACTTGGCAGGCTGAGGCAGGAGGATCGTTGCAAGTTTGAGACCAGCCTGGGCTACACAGTGAGTTCCAGAGCAGTCTGAGCTACATAGGCAGACCCTGTCTCAAAATAAAACAAAACAAAACAAAACAAAACAAAACAAAAAAACCCAGAATATATATGGGATTGAAAAATTGCTGAAGAAACATAATGCCTTATCTTAACTAGTGAGAGTTCAACAGATAATACTTAAATTTGAAAAGACAAAGAATATCCATGAAACATTCCTTTAAGAAAAATGAATATAAATACCAAAAGAATCAGAAAAGTTGAAAATATTTGGCTCTAGAGAGAAGTAAAGTTAGCAGCTGGATATATAAGTTGGAAAATTATTATGTTTGTAATACTCATATGAGAATATTATTTTTAAAAGTATGCATGTAATAAAACCAAAAATGAGTGCAGTGTGCATTATTAAAATCAGACATAATTCCCTTCCATTTATTTCAAAATTGAGAGTTAGTATTCAGTACTTTACCACTTATTTATGTATTTACCACCATAGTATTATGCAAGGACAAGTTCATAATATATGTTTTGATTCTTTAATTTTATTGTTTTATTAATAATTCCAAAAATAGTTATTTTGAGGCTTTCCCCATTGTCTCAATATATTTAATAGTTTTACATTAAATTAATATCTGAACATGAGAATATTTTGACTTTGAAAACAAATAACATGATTGTATTTCCTTTCTTATAAAACATTTTCGTTTGCCTAGAATTAATAAATATTTTGGTTTTCATTTGCTTAATTTTCCTCACAACTATTGGTAAGGCTTGACACAGTGCTGCAATAACTATTTAAAATTAGTCTGTAGATTGAATTTGTTTTTCATATTCCTTTTCCCTATAGTCCTTAGTCTTCTTATTTTAACTAGGCAATTGGAACTTTAAAATTTACATATGGCTATGTCCTAGAAATGCCTTTCTATATTGATGCTAGTCAGCTTTACATTCCTATAATAAATACCTAACATAAACCAACTTTTACAGATAAAACAAAAAAAGGTTTGCTTTAGCTCAATTTCTTAGAGGAGTCAGGCCATGATCCCTTGGTTATATTGCTTTTAGACTTGTAATGACCCCACTTATCATGGCACAGAGCTTGTGCTAGACCAAAACTACTCATTTCATGCCTAGACGTGAATGAGAGGGGAAAGAGGCAGGGGTTGCACAATACCCTGTGGGGCACATCACAAAGACCTAGTGAATCTTGCGGGCCCATCTCCTTAGAGAGCCTGCTGCATCTCAACAGCACCTCTAGGGCCAAACTTTTACCCTATGGGCTGTTTGGAGACATTCCAGATCCAAACTGTGGCACCATCATGCCATTACTTTCTGAACTTATTCTTATTTTTTTAAAATTCCTTGTCTACTTCATTTGGTTCACTTTGCCTTTTGGATGGGGAATATATTTTGATAATATCTAAGGTTTACATGAGGTAGATCTCGAGACATTCAATGTATAAAAATAGGCTGAAACATTTTTTAAAATATAAAATTTAAAAATATATAACCACAGTCCTTAAGGTTTCATTGTCTGCTGAGAAGTATGCAACATTTTGACTGCTAACTCACTGTCTATGTCTTGATTTGTCTCATTAAATTTATTTTCTTTTTTCTTGGTTGGCATTCTAAATTTCACTGTGATGTATTGTGATACAATTTAGTGGTTATTTTTAATCTTAATTTTAGGTTATAAGACCTGAGAGATCTAATCGTGCCTCTCATTACATTTAAACCAATCCCTATATATTTCTATTCATGTCAATTAGATGCCCAGGCAGCAATAATGTTAAACAAATTTATGACATTAACCATAATGAAGAATCAGTGAACTTGTAATATATCAATAAAATTAACCAAACTGAATTTCAAAAATTAAAAATGATAGAACATTAACCGAGCACATAAAATCTGTAGAACAATAGTGACTGATTTCACAAATGAGTTATGAGAACCCCAAAGAAGACTAGAGGGAGAATAGAAAAAAATACCTATTTGAAGAAAGCACTACCGTGAATTACTCAAAATTAATAGCAGGCCTCGCCAAATGTATCCAAAACAAAAAAAATCAAAGGACATAAAGTAAGATAAATACTAGAAGAGAAAAACAAATAAGCAAACAAAATAATACCTCCCTTAGAAATACTGCATTCATTAAAGAAAAAAAATGAAATGAAAAAAAGATCCTGATGAACAAAAAAAATGAAAAAAAGGAGAGCAAATGAGTGAATAATAACAACCTCTTTATATGAAACCATAAAAATCAGAAAGCAATGGAGCAATAACTTCAATGTGGCAAAATAAAAAAAATCAATCTAGAATTCAATACCAAATAAAAATGCCTTTCAAAAATAAAGAAAAATTGAAACTTTCTCAGAAAGCAAACACTGAGAATTAATTTCTAGCTTATATGTACTACTAAAATATTATCAAATTTTCTTCCAAAATCATCATAATAATATACCAAATCTTGGATCTCTGTAGAGTAATAAAAACAATGGAAAGGTAATACATTGAAGTTGAATAGTTATATTTATATTTTTCCTTATGCTTTTATTACTTCAAATTAATCTAAAAGTTATGTAAGTATCTAAACAACCATTATATGTTGTATGTTTAAAGCATATTTAAAAGAAAAGTAAGGCAATGAAGACACAAATGATAAGAGAGAATTATACAGTTTATTTGCTTCCTACACTATATATGAAGAAATATAATTTAAAATTGGATTTTGGCCAGGCGTGGTGGCGCATCCCTGTAATCCCAGCACTCAGGTGTCTGAGGCAGGAGGATCACTGTGAGTTTGAGACCAGCCTGGGCTACATAATGAGTTCCAGGTCAGTCTCAACTACACAGTGAGATCCTGTTTCAAAAATAAAACTAGATTTTGATTAGTTAAGGATATATATTAGAAATAGCAATTATAAAAAGTATCAATTAAATCTAAACATGAAAATACAAAAAATAATCAAGGAATAGAAAATTGAAAACAGCAACATGACGATAGATTTCTATACAAACACCAATAATCATATTTGAATTACCTAAATATATCAAACTTATAAATTATTACATTGGAAAATAAAGTAATATCAATACCCTAAAAGTAGTGTCCTTTAAATATAAAATCATAAGTTAAAATTAAAACCATCAGGGCTGATGTGACAGTGCACATTGGTATTCCCAATACTCTCGGTGGCTGTGGCAGGAGGATAGTAGCCTGGTCAATTTAGGAACTTAGTGAGACTCCACCTGTAAAGAAGAACTTTGGAAAGGGGCTAGAAGTATAACTCCGTACAAAGGCATGGTTCAATAGCAGGTACTGGGGAAAAAACTGAAGGATTAGGAGAATGTGTCATGTGGAAAACTAGACATGAGGATTGAGGCCCAGTTGATCTTCCCTATGGACACAAAGAAAGGAACAGTAAGCTGATCCCCCTTTGGCAACATGTGGGCATGCTGGCATGTTGCAAGTTCTAAACTGCTAAGATCCATTTTAGAGAAATATGTACCTGGGTACACTTTGCAAATAATAAGAAACACATTAATTTTCCATTAACCTAATTGCTTGCTCTCTGGCCTAAGTTGAATAAAAGCAAGGTGAGCCAGAAGCTCAGGATCTTTGTCTGTTAAAGGTAAGAGACCTCTGATCCCTCTTTCAAAATTATTTCTGAGTCTTGTGTTTGGAGAAGGCTGTTCGCTCCCTCTGGATAGGCATTCCCAGTAGGCTAATTTCCTGCCATATTGTGCAAATACTGGAGGAGTAAATTTGAAGTAACTTTAAGTATTCATTAGGTTATCTAGGGGAATGGGATGAAACATAATAACTTCTCTAGAATTCATAGCACTCCTGAAGGGGCATTTACTTCAAAACAAAGTTTCACCAAAAGCTGACAGGAGAAATGGACAAACCTTCAATTATAGTTGATTTCATGACTCAACTCTCAATAACTGATAAACAAATGGAAAATTAGTAAGTATTACAGAAGACTGACAAATATTTTAAACCAGTTTGACAAGATGACTTTTATAGAACTGGGTAATTGGATGATGTAAAACATATAACATTCATCCTAAAAAGCATGTTGAACATTCACAAAGATGGTTTTATGCAGGACCATAAAGCAAGCTTTAGCAAATTTAAAAGCATAGAAAATGTAAAATATGTTATTTAGCTCATTACAGAATTAAAATAAAAATAAGTGATAAAATTATGACTAATCCCCAAATATCTGGTGGAAACAAATTCTAATTGAAATATAAAGAGGGAAGGCTGGGGATTTAGCTCAGTGGTTCTGGCGGCTGCTTCGCAAGTGCAAGGACCCAGTACCAAAAAAAAAAAAGAAAAGAAAAGAAAAAGATAAAGAGGGAGTAGAACGGAAACATTTTAAAATATTTTGTACTGAACATACTAATTACAACATATTGAAATTTTCCTTCAAGAGAAATTTATAGTTTTAATTTCTTACAGTAGAGTTAAAATAAATGCATCTGGTAAGTAGTCTGTGCTTCTACCACAGAAAATTAGAAAAAATGGCAAATTGACTCCAAAGCAGATAGAGGAAAATAAATAAGATAATTGCAAATTAATAAAAACAAAAATCAATAAATTAAATCAACAAAAGTGAAAGTGAGCTCTTTGAAATTATAAATAATTTTGGGAAAATCTAACCAGACATCATTAAAATAAAAAAATCAGCATATGACCACTAAGGACAATAAAAGTTGAAGTATCACTAAAAACACTGCAATCAGCCAAAAAATGAGCAAAGAGTATGGTTAGGGAAACAGCAAACTCCCAAAGCGCTCAAAAAACAGCAGAGAATATTAACAGTCTTTGGACCTGTATGCATTAAGGAATTATAAATCATACTTCAAAATCTACCAAGAAAGAAAAGTACAAGACTACTCTTGTTAATACAGAATATTAAGTATTTAAAAATATACTAAATCTAAATGTACACAACTACTTTCAATTATGAGTATGAAGGAAGAAAATACTTCCCATGAAATTTTTTAGAAGATAGCAAAACCAAAACCAAAACTATTATAAGAAAAAACAACTATTAATTAATAGCACTCATAAATATAAACAAAAAAATCTAAAAGATATTTGCAAATTGAATCTATCAAACTTGAGGAATAAATAAGTTATAACAAGTTCATATCCAGTGTGCAAGTTGAACTAACCTAGAAGATCAAAGAAATTCATCATAGTAATGAAATATAGTATTTTCCTTTATTATATGCCTCTCAATACATAGCGAGTTTTTTCTAGCCCTCCAGCTAATATTTATCAAAATTTATGGAGGCTATGTCCCTTAAACAAATTAGTGTAGCATTTGCATACTTCCTAAGTAATTTTCTTCTCTACTTTAAGTCATCTTCAGATTATTTATTATACCTAATATAATGCAAGTATTATGAAAACAGTTTCACAATATTTTAGAGAATAAAGACAAGAAAAATGTAATACATATTCACTACTGATGCAATTCTTCCCAAACACTTTTGGTTCACAGTCAGCTGAATCCATGGGTGTAGAAAGCATGCATGGAGGGACCAACAGTACTTCATGGAGGAAAATTATGCAGCCATCTCAACTCATGTAGGAAAAGTGTGTGGTATAACTTATCCTCTATTAATACTAAAATAAAATCTTATCAAGAAAAAAAAGAGCTTCTTTATTTGGATAAAAACATCTCCAAATATCTACAGCTAAAATCATTCTTGATGTTGATGTTGACCCAGAGCCCAAAGGTTTGGAAAAGCACAGGATATTCAAGGCCACCACTCCTATTCTATATCATAGAATATATATATATAGATAGATAGATAGATAGATAGATAGATAGATAGATAGAATATATATAGAATATATTTAGAATATATATAGAATATATATATGCACATACACACACATATATATACACACACCTATATATATACATATATACTGAATATAATACATACTGAATATATATATATATATATATATATATACTGAAATCATATCTTAAGGCAAGTAAATAAATTGACAGGCATCCATATTAGGGGAGTTAAAATTAAAAATTTCAATTCTACATCATATGATTATCCATGTAAAATTTAACAAAATTATCCACCAAAAAGTCTCCTATAAATAGTAAGTTTATCAAGGTTATATGACAGACACTCAGTACTTTAAAAAAGAAGTTGGAGGCTTGTAATGAAAATAGCAAATTAAGTTTTAAATATGTTACTTAACCTCAAAACAAAAGAAAACTTTCTAGCTTTCCTTATAAACAAGTTTATAAATACATGTGCAAGAAAGAAGGAAAATTAAAAGAATATAAAAGAAACACTGAAGAATTATTATATTATGCCTCTATTTTTCTTGAATTTTGTTTTTATGAAAAGCAAATTTAGCTAAAATGTTTTATACATGCAGAGTATCAGAGTTTGTTTAATTCAATACAATTAGAAGATATGGTGATGTTTTGATGTGAATGATTCATTAAAATTTCAAACTGAGAAGAGGAAAGAAATAGAAAAGTAGAGAGTTTAACCGAACAGATTTTTAAAAATTGATAATACACTTTTGGACTGATCAAAATCCAAAGTTTGTAAAAAGTGATAATAATCAACTCAAAAGAAATGTAACTTGCATTACTTCTACTCCATGTGTAGATTTATTTCACAAGCCTCACACTGTACAATTACGTCAAAGCCATCATTTTTAATATGTAACTTTCCTTAGGAGAGGTACCATATATCATTAGTGTAAATGTACACCATAAAGATGGTACTGCATGATTTCACCTTCCTTAGGTTGCAGAAAACTGTGGTAGAATGTTACTGCTACTCTAACAGTGACTGGCAATCAGACAATCTAAAAATCTATCAAAGAGCCAAAGCACAAAGTATTCAACTGAACTGAATTTAGCATATGATGAGCCCCTTAGAGGGCGCAAGGTCCACATAAATTGTTTCATTTTTATGGAGCATGAGACGAAGTGGTAGAAACTGTATCAGACAACAGTCTTTTATAAATGGTGGAAGCCACAGATATCAAGAGCACCCACTTATTAAGGGAGACCTAGGCCAGAGAGTTACCTTCAGTTATCAAGCTAGATGAGAGTTGGGCACAAAGCTGCGCACATTATGACCTCTTCTCTCCTGTGCAATAAATAATGTCCACTGCTGTGGGACAGTCAGAAAAATGTCTCTTCCACATACTCTGGGGCAAAAATTAGTAGCTTCTAGAGAGCAAAGAAAACCTGCACAGCACTGCCTGGCTATCCCAAAAAGTACAATCACTATGTAAAGGGAGGTACAGAAAATTTGCATGTGGAAAATTATATTTGCATGAGAGAGCTCTATGAGCAGAGGGGAAGAATCCAAAGCCACTGAATTCAAGAACCAAAACACATGGAGTAGATGTTGGTGACCCTGTCTAAGAGTGTGGGGAGGAATGTCTGTACGGCTTCTAATGATCAAGTGCGCGGGCCTGACAGTAATCAAGGATGGACAGGTACATGCCACCAGCATCCTCTCAAAGCCTTCCAGACAGGCCTTGACTAAGTATTTTCAATAGTACAGTGCCACAGGAGATAATCATTAGCAAAAAGGGGCTATCTGCATTGAGCAAAGCAAAGAAGGCTGTGAAGAAGTGCTTCTGGATTTGCTAAGGAACAGTAGACTGTCAGAGATGTGGAGGCCTTTGACAGGTCAGAAAACCAGACACAAAAAATGGGGAAGTTGAAAACAGGTGGGGAGAAATTTTACCAACTCAAACACAATAACAAGAATAAAGTGGAAAAAATAGAAGATTATATGTGATAGAAAAGGGCATAGCATACAAATATCAAATGAAAAAATACTGGACAGGCTCTAGCAGTGTCAGGAAAGGTGAATGTCCAAACAAGAGACACTGCTGGGTGGCAGAGGAAAGTTCCCTGATGTACAGAGGTCAAGCCAGCAAGAAGACACAACAGTCCTAAGTATTGAGGACACAAGGTAATAAACTCTGAAAATACACAGAGAAAAATCAATCAAATCAAAAGAAGAGTGGAAAAATTAAAATTGAGGACTTTATTTCTCTCTGCAACTGAAAATAAAATGAGGGTCACACTGCATATACTGCAGGCATTAAAGAATGACAAACGAATGTTATGAACACTTCTGTGTTGATGCATTTGATAACTCTGATGAAAGAGTCCTAAAACTCACAAATTATGAAAACTACTCCTAAAGGAATATAAACCTTTACATTTTATACAGAATTGTTCCTTATTTAAAATTCTTCTTACTAGGAAACTGGACAAGATGATTTAATTATTCAATAATATTAAAAATTTTTTTAATTTCAATTATACAAAAAATCTTCCATAAGACAGAGGTAAATCTCCCTTATATGTTTTGATGTGTTCAATTACTCTGAAAACAAAAAAATAATTTTTTATAAAAAAAGCATTAAATGTAGGTCTCATAAAGTAATACATATACATACATGTATGTGTATACAACAAGCAACATTTAAAAAGGATATCATGTCATAACCATGCTGTATTTAGCTCAAGAATACAAATTATTCCATTATTAAAAATAAATTAATCTAATGCATGCTAAGAAAGGTTTAAACAAGAAAAATTTTAGATTAGCTTAACAGGAACAGTAAAAGCAACTGAAAAAATTTAGCATCCATTCATGAAAATGAGCTTCAATAAGTTAGGAATAGAGGTAATCTCCCCCTACTGATGAAAGACTTCTATCAGGAACCAGTAGATAAAATTATATTTGATGATACATTTCTGGATATTTGAATAGTATGAACAAGGCCAGAATACTAGTATCTTGTATGGTTTTATTCACTCTGCTTACAATTTCTCCATAATGAATATATTACCTGCATTCACTCGTTATTGTATTAAGTGTTTAACTTGCTCAAATATGCAGAAAGAAATTATAAGAAAACTAGGACATTTGGAAATTAATTAACAAAATACACACAAGACCATAATGCTATCAATTTAGTTGATAGGAATTAAACACCTAAATGAATCAAGAGCTATGTTTATGGACCAGAACATTCAAAATTATCAAGATGTGATTTCTCATCAAATCACATAATTAATAAAACAAAAAAATATCAATCAAGATGACACCGTGCTTTTTAAAATGGGAAATAAATGTTTTCAAACTTTATATGGCAAGACTAGGGTACTAGTGTAGCCAAAGTAATTTTGAAAAAAAATGAAGTTATTGAACATATACTATATGATTACATAGTATATTTTAAAACTAAAGTGTTAAACTCTCCTAAACAATCAATGGATTACAGAGGAAATTAAAGAAGAAATTAGACAGTTTTTACAACCGTGCTTTTAAATGGGAAATAAATGTTTTCAAACTTTATATGGCAAGACTAGGGTACTAGTGTAGCCAAAGTAATTTTGAAAAAAAATGAAGTTATTGAACATATACTATATGATTACATAGTATATTTTAAAACTAAAAAGTACATTGAATGCACACTAGGAAAACAGAGCGGGCTCAAATAAACAACTTAACGATGAAACTTAGACTCCTAGAAAAACAAGAGCAAGAAAAACCCAAAGCTCGAACAAGAGAGGAAATTATAAAGATCCGAGCAGAAATCAAAACAAAATAAATTAAGAAAACGATACAAAAAATAAATGAAACAAAGAGCTGGTTTTTTGAAAGAATAAATAAAATTGACAAACCCTTAGCTAATCTTATCAAAAAAAGGAAAGAAAAGGCTCAGATCCATGCAATTAGGAATGAAAAAGGCGAAGTCACAACAGATCCGAAAGAAATCCAGAGGATCATGAACACCTACTTTGAGAACCTGTACTCTAATAAAATGGAAAACACAGAAGAAATGGACAGATTTCTAGATACTTATGAATTACCAAAGTTGAACGAAGAAGATAAAAACATTTTAAACACCCCAATCACAATCAGTGAAATTGAAAATGTAATTAAAAACTTACCAACAAAGAAAAGCCCAGGCCCTGATGGATTCACTGCTGAATTTTACAAGACATTTAGAGAAGAACTACTACCATTACTCTTCAAACTTTTCAATGAAATTGAAAGAGAAGCTATACTTCCAAATTCATTCCTGGAAGCAAGTATCACTCTGATTCCCAAACCAGAGAAAGATACAACCAAAAAGGAGAACTACAGACCAATCTCCTTAATGAATATAGATGCAAAAATCCTTAATAAGATACTAGCAAACAGAATACAGAGGATTATTAAGAAGATCATCCATCATGACCAAGTCGGATTTATTCCAGAGATGCAAGGGTGGTTCAACATACGAAAGTCAGTGAATGTAATACATTATATTAACAAAGTCAAGGACAAAAACCATATGATCCTCTCAATAGATGCAGAAAAAGCATTTGATAAAATTCAACACCCATTCATGATAAAAACCCTGCAAAAAATTGGAATAGATGGTCTATACCTCAATTTAATAAAGGCTATTTATGAAAAACCATCAGCCAACATCATATTGAATGGCCAAAAACTGAAAACCTTCATGTTAAAATCAGGAACAAGACAAGGATGCCCACTATCGCCACTTCTCTTCAATATAGTTCTGGAAACATTAGCCACAGCAATTAGACAAGAGAAAGAAATTAAAGCAATAAAGATAGGAAAGGAAGAAGTTAAACTATCATTATTTGCTGATGATATGATACTCTACATTGAAGATCCAAAAAACTCCACCAAAAAACTTCTAGACTTAATTGACAGATTCAGTAAAGTATCTGGATACAAGGTGAATACCCAAAAATCAATAGCCTTTCTATACACAAATAACAGACAGACAGAAAGAGAAATAAGGGAAAAAATTCCTTTTACAATAGCATCCAAAAAAATGAAGTATCTAGGAATCAATCTAACAAAAGAAACAAAAGATCTCTACACTGAAAACTACAGCACTCTGAAAAAAGAAATCGAAGAGGATATAAAAAAATGGAAAGATATCCCCTGCTCCTGGGTAGGAAGAATCAACATAGTGAAAATGGCCATACTACCGAAACTGCTATATACATTCAATGCAATGCCAATTGAAATTCCAACACTATATTTCACAGAACTAGAAAAAAGAATCCAAAAATTCATTTGGAACCACAAGAGACCTAGAATAGCAAAAGCCATTATAGGCAACAGTCACATGGCACCAGGTGTAACAATTCCCAATTTGAAACTATACTACAAAGCCACTGTGATAAAATCAGCATGGTACTGGCAAAGAAATAGGCCTGAGGATCAATGGAACAGACTGGAAGACACAAAAACAAATGCAGATGTACTCAGCTACCTCATCTTCGACAAAGGAGCTCACCATCCTCAGTGGAGGAAAGATAGCCTCTTTAATAAATGGTGTTGGAAAAACTGGATATCAACCTGTCACAGATTAAAATTAGACCCTTATCTTTCGCCATGCACTAAATTAAAATCCAAATGGATTAAAGATCTAAATATTAAAACAGAAACATTAAACTTGCTGGAAAGTAAGTTAGGCAGAACTCTGGAAGACATTGGTATAGGAAAAGACTTTATGAACAAATCCTCAGTAGCACGGGAACTAGCAGAAAGAATCAACAACTGGGATCTCATCTTACTAAAAAGCTTCTGTACTTCAAAAGAAACCATTAGCAGAACTAAGAGACAATCTACAATGTGGGAAAAAATTTTTACCAGCTGTACCTCAGACAAAGGACTATTATCAAGGATATATAAAGAACTCAAAACAATCAGTCCCCCCAAATATAAAGACCCGATCCAAAAATGGGCATCCGAAATGAACAGACATTTCTCATACAAAGAAGTGAAAGCAGCAAGAAAATATATGAAAAAATGTTCCACATCACTGGTCATTCGAGAGATGCAGATGAAAACAACACTGAGATTCCACCTCACCCCACAAAGAATGGCTGCTATCAAGAAATCACACAATAACAAATGTTGGCGGGGTTGTGGGGAGAAAGGAACCCTCCTCCATTGTTGGTGGGAGTGCAGACTAGTGCAACCACTATGGAAATCAATATGGAGATACCTCAAAGAGCTTGGACTGGAGGTTCCATTTGACCCAGCCATCCCTCTGTTGGGTATCTTTCCAAGAGAACTAAAAGAATCATATCACAGAGAAGTATGTGCACCCATGTTTATAGCGGCACAGTTTGTAATAGCTAAATCTTGGAAACAACCTATTTGCCCATCCGTTGGAAACTGGATAAAGAAGTTGTGGTTTTTCTATAAAATGGAATATTACTCAGCCATAAAGAGCGAGAGAATAGATTCATTCATAGGAAAATGGATACATATTGAAGATATACTCCTAAGTGAAATAAATAAGTCCCACATGTGTAAATACCAAATAGTTTCCCTGGTGTGAATATTCTGCAACAATGCATAAGATTCTAATAAGATTACTGACATTTAGAAATGGGAGGAAAGGAGCTAAAGGTGTAGGGAAGGTGTGATACGTAGGGGAAGAACAAAAAGGGAAAAGAAAAAAATGTGAGAGAATGAAAAGATGAAAATAAAGTGTTTGTAGATGGGGAGGGGAGGAGGGGGTGAAGGGAGGGCAGAGGTAAGGGGAAAAAAATGAGAATCAAGACTTGCCATGTAAAGGTACATGATCCCAACAATGAATGTAACTGTACTGTATCCCTAAATGTACCAATAAACTCAATTAAAAAAAAAAAAACTAAAGTGTTAAAGAAAGTATAGGTCAAAAATCAACACATAAAACAGAATACAATAGAAACATCAGCAAAAAAACCCTACATATATGAATAATTGATTTTTTAATAAACATGTCAACATAATTTATCTGACAATAATTACCTTTGCAACAAATGTTGCTAAAAAAATAGATACTCATATGCAAAAAACAATACAAAATATTCAAAATACTCTGATTTTATCTCAGAATATACTAAGATTATGTTAACATGCTTACATAAAAGTAAGCACAAAGAACTTATTTGTGAGAAAATAGTAAATAATGACTTCTGAGAAGTCATTGATAAGTTAGCTGTCTTTGAATTTAAAAATTTTTAAAACTTTAAACAGCAAGAGAGGAGTGAGAGAATATATTTTCAAAATATAGTACATGCCTGATTTTGTTATTGAAGGAATCATTAAGTGACACATAGAGAGGCCACAGAATGGAAGTAAAATAACAAATTTACTTATTGATAAGGGTCGATCACACATAAGCCATGCCTGGATCAACGCCGCACTGGGTTACACTCCTCCTTTTATAGGGTTTCACAGCTTTGACTTCATTTGGGTGGTTACATTTCATTCTCACACTTCAAATCATGGTCACAGAATAGTTAATCTTTTCAACCCAGATGTAACAGGTCTTTGCAGTTGGGGAATTTACTTTTAAGATTCTCCTAGTTATCTATTCTAGACCATGGAAAGAGGGTTATTCAGGGTCAGGAAAGTAAATGTTAGCAATGGGTTCTTTCATCTAGACACTCTTACTATCATGTGGCTCCAGTCTCTTTGAAGCTCAAGGTCTTGCTGTGCCCTGTTATCTCTGAATCAGACCAAATGCCTCATTCAGCAATTAGTGCCTTTGGTGCCTATTATTTCTGAGCAAAACAAACTGCTGTTAGAGACAGTAGAAGCCACTTTACATTGTAATACTTTATAGGTTTTTGCTATTTATAAAAGTTTTCCCTATCAATTTAAGACTTTTATCCATAATAGGTACAGAATTCTTGCAAATCAATAATAAGATAGGCAATTTGATAAATGGATAATATATTTTAATAATTATTTCATCAAAGTAAATATTTAAGGATGCCCAGCATGTTTACTCATAAGCAAAATACCTTTAAAATTAAAATGAGATACTATACAGACACCAGAAAAGCTAAAATTAAAATGGCTAACAATGCCACAAGCTGGCAAGGATATATAGGAATTGAGGGCACAAAATGGTCTATCCTTCATTGGAAAGTCACTCTTGCAAATTATGGAAGAATTCCTCATAATCTTTGAACATAATCTAGTAATTCTATTCCTAGGTATATGACTTCCAAAGACCAAACAACAAACAACAAACAAACAAATAAAAAATAGTTTCTCTCTAAGGGTCCACACATAAATATTTATAGCAGCCTTATTACTATTAGCACAAAACTAAAAATAACACAAATGATCACTATTAGATTAATAGATGAATAGATTGGGTAAGTCTACATGAGGAAATATGGACTAAATACTTACAGTATTAAATAGTTGAAACAGACAATAAATTGACTAAATCTGAAGGATCCATGAAGGAAGCTAGGCACAGAAGACAACGTAGTTCATAATTCCAATTCTATGATAACAGAAAAGGTGAAATTATTTGAAAAGGTGAAAACATATTTGTCAAACTAATTCAACTGTGCACTTATGAGCACTTACCTTTATTGAATTTAAACAAACATGACAAAATATAAATTTTTTTATTTTTAATTTTTTAAATTTTACCAATTTTTTTTCCCATTGAGTTTATTGATACATTTGAGGTTTACAGTACAGTTACATTCTTCATTGGGATCTTGTACCTTTATATGACAGGTCTTGGTTCTTATTTTTTCCCCTTGTCCCTGCCCTTCCTTCACCCACTTCTCCCCTCCCCATTTACAAACACTTTATTTCCATTTTTTCATTTTCTCATATTTATTTTTCTATGAAAATGTGTAGATTAATATATTTCAAAATTGAATCTTATTGTCCTAAATATATTGTATAGCTTGATTTTGAATTGTATCATTAGTCCTAGCTTGAGAGACTACACTTACTCAACTTACCACTGAAATGGAAAACAATTTTACACTTAAAAGTATTTCTTTTTAGAGTTTTTTGTTTATACTTTATAGGTACTTTTGAGTATGATTTATTAAAGTTGAGACTACACAGCAACTACATGTAATTAGATACTTAAGGAAATCTGAAATAATATTAGAATGATATTTTGCTATCTATACTTATGGAACCAATATACTAATACTAATAATTCAGTACTTATTTACATTCATTATGTTTTATATTTATGCAGCACTAATACTGAGAAAATACTCACATTAGATTGAAAAATTTAATACATTATTTTTAATATAAAAACTATTTTTAAAAGCTTACTTAACAAAATCACAACTATCTAATAACCATAAATAACAGTATTGTACAATAGGCAGACAAGCATGAAGCTTAGTCAGAAATGGGCAAAGGGAGAATGTAAAGGCCAAGCTCCTGGGCTAGGGGTTTAGCAAAGTGGTTCCCCACCTGCCTCACAAGTTCAAGGTCCTGAGTTTGATCCCTGTTATCGAGAAAAAAAAACTCATAAAAAGGTGAAGCTCTCTATTGCTGTTCCTTATCAATAAGTGGCACTGACTGGTGAAAACAATTTTGTTGTATTTGGAAGACTTAGCATTGGGTTCTGACTAAAACAGTGATGAACCCTCTCATTAAGCCCTCAGTTTCTCTTGGTCCACACTTACCTGTTAACTAGAGATGACAAAACCACTTACATGCAAGGTTCCTGTGAGAATGAGAGAAAATGCTCATAAGGTGCCTAGGATAGTGCCACAGTAAAGCTGGACTGTAAGCTGATTGGTTTCAGAACTGCCAAGAAGATGAGTCAAGCACACCTACCCTGTAGAGCTTTCTAACCACTATGAAGTTAGTAACTTTGTTGTACCATTCCCTTCTACCATGATGTTTCTTCCTTAGAAACAGCTGATCATGGACTGATTCTTTGAAACCATGAGCAAAATAAATTTCGCTTCCTTTATGTTATGGATATCAAGTATTTTATCCCAGCAAAAAGAAAGCTGACAAATATGCATGACTACTGACACAGAGTAAAACTTTAGAAATAATTCATACCAGAATTAAGATATGCAGACACTCGTCCTCTGAATAGAGAATCAAGTTGTTCTATAAATTACATGATTTAAAATAGCATTTGAGAACTATCTTACAATCACCTTTTGCTTTGAGTAGGTGAATATAGATAATGAAAGTTTATATTTATATAGAAATGGTATATTTAATTTGTAGACGTAAATTACATTTGTAACAGTTTTAAGGCTGAATCTCTCAGTGTCTTTTAAACAAAAACTATATGCAAGGCCTTCCTCTATCAGTCATTTATTCTTGTAAGAGGAAAAGGGGACTGATGTTTGTCTAGATTATTTATTTGTAGTGTGATAACTATGTGCCTTACACACTTAAGCTTGCTTCTAGTTTGATTGGAGTGTGCTGGGTTTTAAATGTTATCTCTTATATTCCTGGAAATTTTAATAAACATAAAGTTTCAAAAGTGATCTCCCACTCACAGTAATAAAGAGACTATATATTCTGGAAATTTTTATACAAATTTTTATACAGAGTTTAGTATATATATATATATATATATATATAGATATACAAACCCTAAAACACCCAGGCCTCTTCTCATGTGTGATCTCCCAAATCTGTACCCTAGTCTGGAAGATCCTCTATAGCTAGCTGGCTTTTGATCTTGTCTTCCACGAGTCCCCTCCCTGAAAGTGTTCCTGGCTCATTGTCCTTGCTTTTCTTGACTGTGTTGAGATCTAAGGGCCTTTGCACTTACAGCTGCCTTGAGTATGCTGTAATCATAAGTCTATTTCCATATTGATTTCCATAGAGGTTGCACCAGTATAGAGATACCTCAATAAACTGGGATTAGAGGTGCCATTTGACCCAGCCACTCTTTTGCTGGGTATCTTCCCAAAAGAATTAAAAGAATCATATCACAGTGATATATGTGCACTCATGTTTATAGTGGCCCAGTTTATAATAGCTAAAGCTTGGAAACAGCCCAATTGTCCATTAACTGCCGACTGGATAAAGATGTGTTATATATATATACATATATATAGATATACATATATATATATATATATATAGAGAGAGAGAGAGAGAGTGTACACACACTCATAAAAATGTACTCATAAAAATGAAAAGGAATTTCTAGAGGATACAAACAAAAGTACACCAGAAACCAGGACTCAAAGTGACAAACTGACCAAGAAACTCTCATGAAGAGCATTTGGTGATAATAGAATACACTCAGGATACTAGATAGGAATGAGGCCTGGTGCCAGATTCACACAAATGGGAAAAGGAAAGTGATACCATGGTACAAAGCCAGGAATCTGCAGTGAAAATATCAAATAAGGAATGTCTTCTTATTTGAAAGCATCTTGTCAGTGACACATTATATTCAAACCAGGCAAAAAGATAAAAGAGATTCTTGGGAAATTACAGCTATCCTTGGGCCATTGGGATCAATTTATACAATCCAGTCAAGTACAAGGTAGAATGAAAAGTAAATCATTCCTAGAGAAATGC
The DNA here is from genome assembly GCF_012274545.1 of Fukomys damarensis. Taxonomy (NCBI): domain Eukaryota; kingdom Metazoa; phylum Chordata; class Mammalia; order Rodentia; family Bathyergidae; genus Fukomys; species Fukomys damarensis. The sequence continues at coordinate 39,130,131 of NW_022900926.1, forward strand.
TTTCTCAACAGAATCTTTATACTCATTCTTCAAGTACACTACAAATTCATATAATCTAAAAATTCATTCAAGATTTAAAAATAAATTAGAAGAACATAGAAAAATAGCCTTCTATGAGTAAAAGTTGAAGCAAGGTGTTAATGAATTCCATATTTTTTAAAAATTTTAAACACACAAGAGCGGTGAATGAAAGTAATAAGTCTGCAAACAACAACTGGGCTAATTTGAGAAAGACCTAATTAGAACATCTAGTTTATAATATATAATTCTACTGAAATAGGAAACTGTTGTTAAGTCACACAGAAAATAATATATGAAGAGTATGAAAGAACTAGAAAAATGTTTCTGAGAAGGCAGAAGAAACCCAGATAGTACATGTGAAGAATTCTATGACACATTTCATGATACCATGAAAGTGCTAGATTTCAAAGTTAAAAATCCATTGAGTAGGAAAAGTGTTGAGGTGTGGCAGAGCAGAGAAAGAGCAAGCGAGTGAGAGAGTGAGAGAGAGAGAGAGAGAGAGAGAGATGATGAGCCACAGTTTAAAAGCAAGTTTCCAAAGAGCAGAGAAGTCAGAAGATAATGAAATAACAAGTTGAAGTGTGTGAAAGAAAATAATTGTAAACATAAAATTGTATACAAAACTCATTAATGATTTAAAAACAATTTAAAGCCATTTTTGGATAAAATTGAGTTTATCACTATAAGAAGAATTAAAGGAGTCCTTGAGGTAAGATTCAGAAGGAAGGAAAGTCATATTAGACTAAGAGCCTAGGACAGGAAAAAGAATGTAAACATGAATAACAGAAATAATAATAATTTCAGATTTCTGAAATTAAAAGTCATGTTGGCTTTGGCCTTAGAAAACAACTCGTAAGCCAGGGATTTAGCTCAGTGATGCGACTGACTGCCTTGTAAATGCAAGGTCCTGAGTTCAATCTCTGGTACCAAAAAAAAAAAAAAGAAAAGAAAAAGAAAAAAGAAAACTTGTAATATGGGAAAATGGGATTGGATTGTGGTGGTCTAAGGTCTTCACAGTGCCTGGAAGAATAATTAATGCTAGTTTTTATGTATGCACAATAAAATCTAAGAAGATACATTGAAGGTATGATTTGCAATACAATTACTAAAGAAAAAAGTGTGAAATGAAAATAATAGCATAAAATAAAGAGAAAAATACTAAAAGAAAGAAAATTTAAGACTAATATGAGTAAGATGAAGTTATAGAATTTATTTTTGAGAACAAATCACATTCAACACAATTGATCTAAAATTGAATTTGGAAAAACTCCATATAAATGAATTTTTTAAAAAATTAAATCACTCATAGATTGAGATATAACATAATTATAAATTTAAAAGCATAGCTAAAAAACGAATGAGAAAATGATACCAAATTTAAGGTTTATAAGATAAAGTAATAGTTACAAATATTTCAATTGTGTGTATGCATATCCCTAAATGTTTATTTACATGAGGGATATAAAGGAGGGGGTAGGGGAAGTAAAAAGGAGAAGAACAAGAAGAAGAAGAAAAGGAGAAGACAGAAGAAGAATAGGAAGGTGAAGGGGAAGAGAAAAAAGAAAAGAAAGATAATATATAAGCTAAGCTCAAAAAGTAGAAAAAGAATAGAATTAATCCAAAGACACATGAGTTAAAGGAAGAAATATAAAAAGAATTTAAAATTTCAATACTTTATTATAGAAAAAGACTATTAAATACTCTACATCTAGAATGATTCATATTTTTAGAAAATGTAAGGTAAAAATAATATTAAAAACTTTAAGTGACCATAGATAATGTAGTGTTTTCTAAGAACAAGTGAATAAAATGTGTATAAGACTTCTCATGTAGAGGTACAAGATCCCAACAATGAATGTAACTGTACTGTATCCCTAAAATGTACCAATAAACTCAATTAAAGCTGAAAAAATGTGTATAAGACTTCTCATGTAGAGGTACAAGATCCCAACAATGAATGTAACTGTACTGTATCCCTAAAATGTACCAATAAACTCAATTAAAGCTGAAAAAATGTGTATAAGAATAAATTTTAAATTTGAAAATATAAACATATTTCTGAAAATCATAAAATGATAAGAAAAATTAAGCTAACTCTTCCCATAAGCATTGAATAAATTAAATCATTATTTCAAAGTTTACTTATTAAAAATATAAACAAACAATTAGTGTAGATTGTTTCACAAGTTACTTTACTAAACTTTCATACAAAATAAATTCCCAAGTTTCTCAAAAGATTAGGCAGAAAATAAAATATTTCAATAAAATTTCAAGAATAATTTCAGAGCTATAGCTGATTAAACAGTTAAAATAATATTATACACAAATGTCATTTTTATGCAGAAATAAGTATCTAAAATAATATTAATGGTGAAGATCCACCAAAGTATTACAAATTTATATTATGATCAAATTGAATTTATTCTAAGAAAGATGCCTTGCAGTTAAAAATCTTTTAATTTAATCCCTCAGAAGATTAAAAGTGGGGGATAAATTCATATGAGAATCTAAAACATTATTTGAAAAATTGCTGGATAAAACCCATCACTCTGTAAAACTTCTCAGCTAATTTGCAATGAAAATACATTCTTTAAATCACAAATCTTTTAATATACTGCTTACTTTATAGTTAAATTATAGATATACTGATTTTTAGAAACAGAAATGAGATCAGCATTCCCTTGTAGGTTTAACAGTATCTTGGAGGCATTAGTAACTCCACATAAACAAAAGAATAAAATGGTAAGTATTGAAATTAGGAAAGATAAAATAGTTGTTATGATAAGTGGACAACATGATTACCTACTCTAACATAGACATTCAAGTACTTTTGAGTTCACAATTTTAGATTTAATGATAAAATTTAGCAAGGCCAGTGGATATGAGATTAATATTAAAATTCAACTACATTACTATATTCTGTAACATATACTATTTAAAATAATTCTAGTTTATAGATGACCTTGTTGTAATAACAATAAAAATATCAGTTATCAAAATCAGTGGTAGAACATATCCTTAACACATGTGAGGTCCTGGGTTTAATTCCAAGCATTACTAATGAAGAAAAAAGTAATATAGCATTCATTTGAGATAAAGAAGGAATCATCAATAAACACAGAGCATATAAGGGATGAAATACTTAAAGTCAATTTTATTTAATCTGCAGATTTGATGAAATTTCAATGATAAACCCAGAAACTCTTTCAATGAAATTTAATAAGCTAATAAGTTAAATACAAAAATAGTAAAAAGTTTTATAAAGAAGAAAGAAAATTAGGTTACTGAAATACTGAATACTTGTGCTTAATATAAAACTCTACAAATGATAATATAATCTGCACACCACATACAAATAGACAAGTGAAAAAAGTCAAAGGCCCAGGCCCATGCATTGATGGAACCTCTGCATGTGACAGAGTGTTACAGAATATCAATGGGGAAAGAAATAGTATTGAGCTCGGGGAGCAGCCATGTGGTCCAGAGTGGGTACAGCTGCAGGCAGATCCCAGGTAGGGATCCACCCCAACCCCAGAGGCTCAGGCACACCCACTCAGCCACCAGGCAAAGGCCCTCCCAGATAATAGGTACATAGAAGCCCAGGCAAGAGGCACACAACTAGATACCATCCCAACTGTGCTTAGGCCCCAGAAAAAGGTCTGCCCAGACAACAGGTCAGCTCAGGGATTCAAAAGGAGATCAGTCTGAATCCAGGAATTGGTGTACCGGTGAGCAACAGAGAAAAGATCACTCCATGGCTTGCTGAGAATTGAAGACCACTGGGTGAGCAAAAAGTTGTACCAACAAAGGCACAGCGGGCTGAATCTATTGAAATGAGAAGACACACAAACAACTTCCCAAAACAGACTTCTAGATCACCTAAGGCAACCCAAAAGGAAAATGAGATGGAAGAATCTGATACTCAACCATTTGGACCCCCTGAACTGGCAAAAAAAAAAAAAAGAATCTGAAAAAAAAATGAAATCAGAAATGATTTCTCAGGTAACAGCAGAGATTGTGCCCATAGAACAAGACATGATTAATAAATCTAGAGTAAACACAGATTTTTAAAAAATAGAGGAGCTGAGGAACATAATGAAATCCCAAAATAGGAAATAAATGGAATCCATAAAACAGATGCAAACAAATTTCCAGGAGATTAAAAACTCCATTGAAAGTTTACCCAGCAGAATGAGCCAATGCAAAGATAGAATTTCAGATACAGAAGATAGGATTGCAATTAGTAACAAGGAAAAAAATTCTTAAAAATAGCAATGGACTATGAGAAATCAATGCAGCAGCTGCTGGATGATGCAAAGATGAATAATGTAAGACTGATTGGAGTCAAATGTAGAAACAGGAGAAAGTGCAGATGATATTAAAAAAATAAAAATTTTTCACAGAAATAATGGCTGAAAACTTCCCAAATAGCGGGAAAGAACTCAAAATAAAGATAAGGGAGGCATATAGGACTCCATCTGGCCATGATAAAACATCTGCACATAGGCATATAGTACTTAAGACTCCAGAAACCCAACAGAAGAACAAAATTCTACAAGCAGTTAGAGAAAAGAAACAAATTACATACAAAGAAAAGCCTATTAGCATCACAGGAGACTTCTCAACACAAACACTCAAGACAAGAAGAGCTTGGAATGATGTATTTCAAGCCCTAAAAGCACAGCCTCCAACTTAGAGTGAGGTACCCTGCAAAACTTTATTTAAAATTGGTGGAGAAATGAGATACTTTCATGACAAAGTCACCTTAGGAACTTTATGAATACCAAACCAGTGCTCTAAATACTTTTAAACAACATCCTAGGCAAATACAATGAGAATCACAACCCCAGGAAGCCCAGCAAAATGAATCCATCAGTCATGACAAGAAATTAAACAGAAAGGGGAAAAGTCCAACAAAAAGAAAAAGTCATGACAAGGAAAAGTCAATACATATCAGTTATAACCATCAATGTTAATGGTCTCAATCCACCAATCAAAAGAAATAGACTGGCAGAATGGGTCAAGAAGGAAGAACAAACAATATGCTGCATACAAGAAACACACTTAATTCAAATAGAAACTCATAGAATGAAAGTTAAAGGGTGGAAAACAATACTCCATGTGACAGGAACCCCACAAAAAGCAGGAGTAGCACTTTGCAGATCAAGTGGATTTCAAATCAACACTGAAGGGCAATACATCCTTGTAAAGGGAATAATCCAAGGGTAAGAGATGACAATTATAAATATACATGCACCAAACACTAGTGCACCTGAATTGATAAAACAAATACTAATGAACATGAAAAATCAAATAAGCACTAATACAATAGTAGTGGGGGACCTTAACACCTTACTGTCACAAATAGATAAATCAATTGGAGAAAAATAAACAACAAAATACTAGAAATCAATCAAACCCTTGAACAACTGAACTTAACAGATGTTAACAGAGTGCTCCACCCCACAAAATCAGAATATGCATTCTTTTCAGCTGATTATGGGTCTTTCTCCAAAATAGACCACATACACACCCATAGAACATGTCTAAGTAAGTGCAAAGGAATTGAAGTAATCTGTATATTATCAGACCATAGTGTGATAAAATTGGAGATCAGTAGCAACAAAAACATCAAAAACTTCACAAACACGTGGAAAGTGAACTACACACTTCTGAATAGTCAATGGGTAATAGAGGGAATTAAAGAAGAAATCAGACAGTTTCTACAACTAAATGACAATGACAATCCAACATATCAAAATCTATGGGACACAATGAAAGCAGTCTTACCAGGGAAATTCATAGCAGTGAATTCTCATACTAGGAAAACAGATGGAGCTCAGTTACACAACCTGATGCTGAACCTCAAGCTTCTAAAAAAACAAGAACAGGACAAATCCAAAGCTCATACTAAGGAGAAAATTATAAAGTTCAGTGCAGAAATCAATGCAATGGAGACTAAGAGAATAATCCAAAAAAAAAAAATCAATGAAGATAAGAGTTGGTTCTTCCAAAGAATAAACAAAATTGACAAACCCTTAGCCAATCTTATCAAAAAAAGGAAAGAAAAGGCCCAAATCCATGCAACTAGGAATGAAAAGGGTGAAATTAAAATGGGCCCAGCAGAAATCCAGAGGGTCATCAATTCCTACTTTGAGAAACTTTGTGCCAATAAGATGGAAAATACAGAAGAAATAGATAGATTCCTAGATTCATATGAATTACCAAAATTGAATAAAGATGACCTAAAATTTCTAAATAATCCAATATCAATCAATGAAATTCAACATGTAATAAAAAAACTTACCAAATAAGAAAAGACCAGGTCATGACGGCTTCACTGCTGAATTCTATAAGATATTTAGAAATAAACTACTGCCACTACCATTTAAACTCATCAATGAAATTGAAAGAGAAGCAATACTCTCAAATTCATTCCTGGAAGCAAGCATCACCTTGATCCCCAAAGCAGAGGAAGACCCATCCAAAGAAGAGAACTATAGGCCAATCTCACTAATATACATAGAGCAAAAATCTTTAATAAGATACTTGCAAATAGAAGATCATCATGAAGATCATGAACCCTGATGGGATTCATCCCAGGGATGCAGAAATGGTTCAACATACACAAATCAATAAATGTAATACACAATATCAATAGAGGCAAGGACCAAAAAAATTATCATCTTAATAGATACAGAAAAAGTATTCAATAAAATCCAACCTGCATTCATGGTAAAAACCCTACAGAAAGTTGGAATTGATGGTCTCTACCTCAATATTATAAAAGCCATCTATGAAAAACCAATAGCCAATATACTAAATGGTAAAAAACTGAAATCCTTCACACTAAAATCAGGAACAAGATAAGGATGTCCCTTATCATTCCTGTTCAATATAGTTTTGGAAACATTAGCCACAGCACTTTGACAAAAAAAAGAAAAATAAAAGAAATAAAGATAGGAAAAACTATAGCACTCTGAAAAAAGACATTGAAGAGGATATCAGAAAATGGGAAGATGTCCCTTGCTCCTGGGTAGGAAGAATCAACATAGTGAAAATGGCCATACTTCCAGAATGGCTATAGAGATTCAATGCAATACCAACTGAAATTCCAGCAACCTTGAAAAAACAATCCAAAAATTCATTTGGAACCAGAAGAGACCTAGAATAGCCAAAGCAATTCTAGGCAATAAAGACAAGATAGGGGTGTAACAATCCCCACCTTGAAGCTGTACTACAAAGCTTCTGTGATAAAAACATCATGGTACTGGCAAAGAAACAAACCTGAGGATGAGTGGAGCAGATTAAAAGATGCAGAAACAACTCCAGACACACGCAGAGACCTCATCTTCAAAACAGGAGCCAAAAACCCTCACTTGAGAAAAGATAGCCTGTATAATAAATGGTGCTGGAAAAACTGAGTTTGAACTTGCCAAGTTTAAAGCTAGACCTATGTCTCTTAACATGCACTGAACTAAAATCTATGTGGATTAACGATCTAAATATTAAAACAAAAACACTAAACCAACTGAAAGAGTGGTTAGGTAGAACTCTTGGAGACAATGGCATAGGAAAAGCTTTTATGAACAGAACCTCAGTTGCCCGTGAACTAGCACAAACAATAAGCTTCATATTAAAAAGCTTCTGCACTGCAAGATAAATCACCAACAGTGTGAAGAGACAACCCATAATGTGGGAAAAATTTTTCTCCTGCTGTTTCACAGACAAAGGTATACTATCTAGAATATATAAAGAACTTTAAAAAATCAGACCTCCCAGATTTAAAGATCCAATCCAAAAATGGGCACCTGAAATGAACAGACATTTCTCAAACAAAGAAGTAGAAATAGCAAATAAACAAATGAAAAAATGTTCAACCTCACTGGTCATTTGAGAGATGTAAATGAAAACAATGTTGAGATTTCACCTTACTCCAGTAAGAATGGCTACCTATCATGAAATCAACCAATAACAAATGCTGTTGGGGTTGTGGGGAAAGAGGAACGCTGTTCCACTGCTGATCGGAGTGCAGACTGGTGCAACCACTGTAGAAATCAGTATGGAGATTCCTCAAGCAAACAGGATTGAAAGACCCGGCTATTCCCCTACTGGGTATCTTCCCCCCAAAATTAAAAGTATCATACCACAGTGGTATGTTTTTGCCTATGTTCATAGCAGCACAATTTGTAATAGCTAAAACTTCGAAGCAGGCCAATTGCCCACCAATGGGAGGCTTGATAAAGAAAATGTGTGTGTGTGTGTGTGTGTGTGTTTTTAAGTAGTACTACTAAGCCATATAACATGAGAAATTAGAGAGATTTATAGCTAAATGGATGCATATTGAAGTGATACTCTTAATTGAAATAAATAGGACACATGTGTAAATACCAAATAGTTTCTCTGGTATGAGAAACAAAGTGTAAATAAGGAATAAAAGATATAATAGATAATTTGAAATAGAAAGAAAAGGGACAAAGGGGAAGGGGAAATGGGTGGGGCAGGACAAAGGAAAGAAGGGAATGGAATTAATATGAGAATATAAAAAAATGGTAACAAAGTCTTTGTAGATAGTGAGGTGTGGAGGAATTAAAGAGGAGAAAAATAAGAACCAAGTTTGATTTTGTAAAGGTGTAAATTTCCAACACTGTATGTTAATATATTGTGCACCTTCAATGTAACAATAAAATTAATAAAAAAGAAATGGTGTTGAACAATTGTAAATAAGATGAATTCCATGCACATTAGCATTTTAAGCATAAAACTTAACTTTTAATGAAAAACATAGGATTTTATGAGAGAATAAAATTAAGGAATGCCCTCACCTAGGTTTTAAAAATCCACAAAGCTTAACAGATAAAGGGTGATGAATTTGATTGCATCAAAATTAATAATATATGTTTACCAAGTGACACCTCAAGAAAATGTAAAACTAAGAGACACACTAGAAAATATTTTCATACATGAAATAGACAATGGTTGCTCTTCAAAAAGATAGATAAAAAACTCATAGTAAGAATGTTTATAAAATCATTCAGTATAACAATAAATGACTGGAAAGTACAAAAACCAATCAAGAAATGAGTTAACATCGAAATTGTTTCACTAGGAATTTCTGTGTTCACACAGAAAATTAACGAACTAGCGTTTGCCTACATATTTAATGTATATAAATATCAGAATAATAATAATAATGATAGAAAAAACAAAATTCAAAAGATACATGTAATGTATTGACATTCAATTGAAACTTTAAAAATAATTCAAAAAATCCCCCAAGGTTCCCTACACATGTAGTAAGAATAGAAAGAATATATAGAAATATCGAGGTCTAGATTTAAGACACTGGTCAATTCAGAATGAGGAGAAAGTGTCAATGCTAAAATTTGACATACACGCTCTTTCTTTTTTTGTTCCTTAATATGCATAGTGACAATATCATTTTTACTTTTTGGTTTTTATATATTATTGCATATTTGAATTGCTTTATATTAAACTAAAACACTATTAAGGTTCCCATCTGGATGTTCCCCCAAAGCTACTTATGATCATAGGCAGGCCTTGTGAGGGTGATTGGATTATAGGACCTTGTAGCCAACTTGCTGTTAGTAGTAGGGTCTTGTTTGAAGAGGCAGGTCACTGAGGGCATGACCTAAATGAGTGCTATCTGTCTTCCCAGCCCCTCCCCTCACTCTCTGCTTCTTGGGTACCATGAGGTAAGCAGCTTTCCCCTGCTCAGGCACTCCCACCATGCCATTCTGCTTTGGAGCAGGCCAGGTAGAGACTGAAACCTTTACTGAGAGCCAAAATAATCTTTTCCTCATTTTTATTGTGGGTGTTAGGAATTGTGTTTCAACATCCAAAAAGTGACTAAGACCACCACAAACCCAATTATTTGCTCATAGTTTCCTCCTAATTAGGAGATGTTTTACAAAAATTAAGAAAAAAGAAGAAGGAAACCATTAGCTTCAAAAAGACTGGGCATTTCTGGTGCTGTGGAAATTGAAACATTAACTTGAACAATATGTTAACTACTTTTTCTGTCAGAAGTTTCTTATTGAACCAGTAAGATATTAAAATTCTCATGTTTCAACCATATGGAAATTGCTGTAGTCACATTTTTCTATGAAAAACTGGATTTTTTTTGGGGGGGTACCAAAAACTGGACATTTAAAAGAAAACTGCAAAGGAATTTAAGTTCAAGAAAACACAAAGTTAAAGGTTATTTCTCCATAGTTCACAATATGAGGTTTTGGACTTCTCAGAATGTGTACATGTTGATTATAATTGGTGTATTAAAATTGTTTTCAATATTTTGAAGAGCAAAGAGGAGGATGCAAATTTATCAGCATCAAGGTTGCACAGACTAATTAAAATTTCTTATTTGTTTTGTCTATTACTCTATCAATTCTGTGTGAGTAGCTCATAATGTTCATGCTAATTAGCAACTTTAATTAGAAATTATAAATGTCTTTTTGACAATGAACAATTATTTCACAAACATAGTCTAGTTAGTAATGAACATACTTTACACCATAAGGTCCAGGAAAGAATACTCATTAATTTTTTTCTTCAATTTGGAAATCATTGAATCATTAATCGTTGTATGTCGCTCAACTTTTAATTCCAAAAGTCTCAAAAGAGTAAAATGTTAGTAGTTCACTGTAGGATCAACCTATGAGAACTCACTTAACAATTTTCCTACCTTTTTACAGATAAATATACAATATAAGGAGAAAAAAATGCAGGGAGAGCAAACCACAAAATGCAGATTCAGCTAAATTATGAAACAGACAAAAAAATGGAAAATACAAACTCCATAAAAGTTCTCTCAAAATCAATTCAGACCATCAAGACTGGATAAAAGCAGCCTAAGCAAACAGTCATGTTGAATCAGAGAAGTAATGCAAGAAGAAAACCTATTAATAGAAGATTTCAGAAGTTTCCCAAAATCTCAAACTTTCAAAACTGCTGAGATGAGCTGAGATTGAGTCAAGGGCAGATGCTTTGTGACTGCCAAGGAATGGCCTCAGGAGGGTCCAGAGACCCGGAGATGCAGACCCAGGACAAAAACAGGACTTCTGATCTCAGAGACTGCTTTGAAGACATGGGAATTTCTGCCTCATGACAGTGGCTAATGAAATAAATCAAAGTCTGCTGATAGAGACTTCTACAGTTTCTAAGGCTTCAGAAGTCAAAGGCAACTAGGCGCAGATGCCATGAATTGTGAAAACAAGAGTACACCTGCACAGCAACTGGGGATAGAAAGCTAGAGCCACAATACAGAATATTGTAACAGGTGAAAAAAAAAAGGAAAATAACTTTTGTACAAATGAGCAGTCAAAAAACTTCCCTCTAAAAGTCTTTACAGTAAAAATTTAAATGGAAATAATAAATAAATTTTTAAAATAGCTGTAGAAGACATGTAAACTATATAGGAAAACCAAAGCAATGAAAGACTAAATGTACAAATCTTGAAAAGGCACATCAATTTATAGGAAAAAGCCTACAAATGCTATAGTATACTATGTTGCATGCTATTTATTGCATATTCTATATGTATATGTGATTCATATAGAATACTATATTGTATAATTTTAAAACAGATTGGGTATGTTGGTACACACCTGTAATTATGGTACTTAGGGAGGTTGAGGCAGAAGAATTGCGGTTTTAGCCTATCCTGAGCAACTCAGCGACAGAACAAGACCCTATCTCAAAATAAAAAGTAAAATGGGGACTAGAGATATAGCTCAGTGTGAAGTTCCTAGGTTCAATCCACCAAAATAAAATTCAAATAAAATGAGTAAAACAGCATGTACTCCTATGCTAACAAAAAGCAATATTACATAGCTATAGGACATAACTTTTGTTAAACCTATCAGAAAAGATTAAGTCAGAGGGAAGACACCAAAATCTAAAGAAAGATGGAGAATAGGGCCTTGGGCACTCATCTGTGAAAGCTGGGGAATCCAAGGCCTCTACAGCAGCAAGTAGAAAAAAATCCAGCTGAACATTTGATCCAGTTGCTTAGCCAGTAAGAGTAAGATGCAGTGATTGCATAGAACACCACTAAGCTGCAGGTGTCAATGAAGGGGGTCCCCAGCTCCCAGCGGTCTCTCCCAGCCCATTGTGTGCCCATGAGAAAGAAGGGACGCAGTGAGAGAGAGGAGGGCTCTGATGCTGCAGTCCTGACGGTGGGGCAGTTACAGCTACAGCAGGAAAGCCTTGACCTCCACCCAGTCTTCCCTGTCTGAGGACTGAGAGCACCATCCTCTGGGGAAAGACAGCAAGCACAACCAACCAGAGATAATGAAGACACATAGGAACTGGTGGAAATAAATGCCCTTTCCTCCTGAGAGAGGTGCAGAAAACCACTCCAGACCAGACAGAGCTCCCCTACTACTAGAAGAGGAAGGGTCAATTAGAAAGGACCATCTCTGAAACTCAGGGACACAAGCCCTTAGACAGAAGCTGAATAAGAGAATCAGAGGTGCCTTACCTCTATTGACCAGGCTACCCAAACCTAGTAACATAGTCTGTGTAGCTAAGGAAGGGAAGGAGGTCTGGGTGCCAAAGCAATCTTGAAGCTGCTGCTGGAGAAGAGCATTGAGGAGGAACTCACAAAAGGGCCCAGAACCTGAGCACAAAATAAAACTGGAGGGATTTTAAATCAATGACACAATTACAAATGTGTAACTACATCCTGCTTAATAAGTGAAAGTAAGTGAAAGAGTAATGACAGGGTAGGACATGTCCCTGTGAGATGGTTACTGAAAGAGCAAATAGAAAACCTCAACATACATTTGCACTCTAGTTTTGCATTTTCTTACATAGACTACGAGCTCTTACTCTGTTCAGATTTGTTGTAAGGATTCAGAATAGTGGCTGGGTCATAGGACATATTGTATAAATTAATGGATTTTAACCCTCAAAATTTACTATCTTCAGGCTCTTCTTATGGTCCTATCAGAAATGGTCCTGTCAGAGTCCCTGGCATTTTATCATCTCTGTGCACTTTGGAGAATCATCATTTAGAGCTTAGTTTATTGAGTCTTAGTCATCATTCATTATTAAATATTTCCAAGAGAGAAGTTACTAATGCAGATAGGATTTATTTGATTTATGTGTCCAGGAATAAAAAAGGATAAGCTATAGTGAAACAATCAACAAAATATCCTTTCAGAGGATTCATAACATTAAAAAAACAATAAAAAGTAAAGTGTTTAAATTTTGCATTAGAAAACATAATGCTAGCATTGAAAGTATCCATCAACAAACATGATTTATTGAATACAAGTTTAGATGCAAATTCTATGTCATTATTTACTCTAAAGGAGCAGTTATTTGTATAAAAAATCATTTTGGGAATCTCATTATAGGAAAAAAAATATACTGGCAGTAATGCATCTCAGAAACATAACTCTTGCCAGGAATGTACATTAATCAGAGTTCCCATAAGTTTCAAAACATTAGAAAAATATTTCCCAGACTCTATGGCTGTCCCCAAAATTGTCATTAATAGTGAAGCTGTGGAAGGGTGCCTGAAGGGTACAGACTAAGGGTGACTGAGAGCAAGTATCCAGACTGCAGGGCTACGTTCAAAGCCCATACCAAGATTCTTCTAGCTGGGACAACTTGTAAAATGGTGAGCATTTTCCTTATAATACTATTTTTGAAATAAATGGAAACCAAAGAGAGTTCCTTTAAGCTTCCGTAGGGACACTACCGTGAGGTTACACTGTGTCTCTGCAGAGGTCATTTTGAGGCAAGAATGGAGGAAGAGTTTAGAAAAACTTGGAGAATGAACAAGTGCCCTGCAGTCTTCTTTCTCCAGCCTCTGTGCTGCCTCTTCTGGCATCTGCTCCTTCCCTTCTCAGCATTCCTGGGATGCACAGCCATCTGTGGCCCTGAGGTCTACTTGCTGTAGTTTGACTTTTGTGTAAACACTTTTGAAGACACATACGTTCTGCAAATGTGGAAAACTGTTGAGTACTTACTTGGCCTCTCCTCTTGGCAGAAGAGTTGCCCAGGGAAAGAGTGACTGATGAACAGTCACCATCACACATGGCTCCTGGGGATGGTCAGGGTCAGGGACAGAGCAAGTGAGCAAGGGGCTCTCTTTTAGCCAGGTTTGTGCACATGCACTGTTCACTAGCAATCATCTAAAGCTGTCTCCTAAAATGTCCTGAGTCACACTGCTTGTCACAGCTGGGAGAAACAGAAAGAAGGGGGCAAAGTCAGTAGACAGACAGTGGAGGAGCACCGACAGGGAGGCAGGGTTAGTTCCTCTACCTTCTTACTTCTTTTATATTTTCCCCCATTACAGTATCCAAATCAAGATTCTACAGGGAAAACCTATAGAATGCTACACTGCTTAAACATTTTCAAAACATTAGTCTAGGAGTCTGTCCTACAGAGCAATGAATGGGCTGGCGCTGAACTGAGTACAAGGCTTAATCCTGCCAATGACTGCTGCATGGGCACTGGCTCATTCTGTCAGCCTCAGTTCCTATCTGTCCAGTGAGTACCAAGTGATACCTGGGAAACCCCTGCCTCAGGCCAGGTACATGTAAATCCCCTGCTTAAATTGGCCCTGCTGGGAGCAAGACTGAATCTGGGAGCAAGACTGAATCTAGGTGGCTTTGTCTTCCATTTATCACTGTGCCTTATGAGTTATGGTTTGGCAAAATGCTCAAATTCACATTACAACTAAACGTATTAACAAGTGAACCTGGGTAATTGTGCCAGCCACGGAATGACCTACTCTGGGTGACTGTTATGTGAATTAGTAAATTGCATGAACAAGTGTAAATAAATCAAGGGATCTGCAAATTCTTTGCTCATCTAACCTAAGAATGGGAGATGTTCCTACAGCTACTGAGAGCATATGCAGCCTTCACACTAAGTACGCACCTCAGCAATACCCCCCGCTCCCCTGCAACTCAGTCAATAGCCTAAGAAGCCCATAATTCACTGCGTAGGGCACAAGTGCTTGACCAGCACAGTGTGTATTCATAAGTGTGGGGCCAAAGGAGAGAAGCTGCAAAAATAATTGTACAAATAATGTTTGTGGTTTTTTGAAATTTTTTTTTTATATTGGGAATCTTCACTGAATACAATAGGCTATCACTAGGCTGCCAGAAGATAAAACATTTTTATAACAAACTATTCAAAAGATTTCTGTATTAACAGCTAACCTTAGCCTTCTCAGAGTGGAGAAAAGCCCATTGCCTCAGAAAACAGAAACACTTTACTATTAGGAAGAAAGTGGTTTCCAAGTCTTCAGAAGGAGTGAAAGACAAGTTTAAACTTACCTGGGGCAATTAGGCTTCCAGCCCAGGGAATGTGAGCACACCAAGTATGGGCACATGGCCTTCCAGGAGAAGAATCTTGTCTGAGTGTGAGAATCAGAATGGCTTTCCTTTTGTCCCCCTACAGAGGCAGGAAGGATACTGGAGCTGACGTCTCTGCTTAGACATTCTCTTCAGATTTGAGAATAGATCTATGAGAGGTAACAGTGGTCAATGTGGCAGATGCTTTCACCAAAGGCTTAGCTTTTCATTCCTTGTCCTTAAGCTATTGTCATAAAACAGTACCATTTTGGAGTTTGTATCGAAATCTCAAGGGCTTTCCACATCAATCTCTTAAAGACTGGTCAACTATTTAATCTTTATTTTATACCGATGCACTAAAAATAAATGAGGCACTATCCACTGATTTCTGCTCATTTATTTCAAATTTTGTATGAATCTATTTATCAGTGACAATTTCAAAGGCAGATCCAAATATGTGTTATAGTACTTTTTATATGCTCAAACTCAGTCTTGTTTGCTTTTTAAACAGTGCATTATATCGAGAGCTCTCAGGGATGTTTTGTGTACATCTGCTAGTATAAAAAGCAAACCCATGGAGGGAACTAGAATATGTCACCCCAAATGTGCCCTTTGATATAAGAATTACTTAAGAACCAGATGCAATTAAGAAGCATCAGGAAAAGCTCTCTGCCATCCTCTTACTTGCTTAAAAGCAGAACATAAATTTACAAAGTGATGCCACTTTCTCTCTCTGCCAGGAAGGGCAGGAGTTAATCACCAGAAATACTCTAGACTGTATTACCCTGGAAATAACACTAGAAGAATCTTCACGACAGGCCTCACTCACCACCCCTTGCCTACCATTAGTTTCCCCTGACTTTTGCCTTCCCACAATTGGTTGCCCCTGGAGACTCAAGGTCTTTCTCTTTGTCTTGTCACTTTTGTACAAATTTTCTGTTTCTTTGCTAAAGTGCTAAAGATGCCCAAGTACAAACCAATCTTTTGGGTTACTCATCATGTGTTAATAAATTCTGTTTGTTTTTCTCTTGTCCATCTCTCTTGCCAACTCAATTTACAGGGCTCCAGCTGGAGAGCCCAGGACAGGTAGAGGAGTTGACGCGTCCCCCGCTGTATCCACTTCTTACTTTACACATTCCTTCTGAGAATGCAGTTCATAACAAATGTTAGGTTAGAGGCTAAATCTTGGTGATAAACCGTAGCTATGAGTTGCTAGGCTGGTGCTGGGAGGCTTTCTAGGGTGCTGCCTCCTGTAAATCAGCCATGGCTGCTATCTATATCATAAAGGTAAAGTTGCCTGAGTGCTGCGCTTGCTATGTGGCCCTTTAAGAAAAGTTTTGTCAAGTTTAAACGCATATCTTTATAATATTATTAAAATCTTCAATTAACATTTTAGCACTCACTATATTCAAGTCTTTATCCTTGAAATTTTAAGTCTGATAAGTATCTTTTGAGATAAATGATGTAAAACATCTCATTAATATCTCAGCAGCCCATAGTACTGATGGTACTCAAGGAGTGACTACAGTAACAGCATCTCCTTAATTTTTAATTACATGTAATTGATTGATTGATGGCTAATTCTAAAAAAGCTGAAGATGCTATGAAGTGAGTGAAAAATATAGTTTTCTTTAATTCTCTTTTCTTGGTATCTTTGTGAATAACTATGTTATAAGTTTAATTGGTTTAATTATGCCAACCAAAATCTATAAGGAATATGTTAAGTATGATTAAAACTTAATCAGTCTATGAAGAATAGACACAATCCAGTTTTCTTTGAGCCAAATAAATTTAAAATAACACTGTTCACCTACCAGGACATAGAAGGATTTCTATGCAGTGTGGGTGTTTACAGTCTGTTTGATGCGCATAAATGAGAAAATAGGAAATTGTGTTCTGGTTAAGTCATTTGACATAGCCTGTGAAGCTCAGGAAAATCATTAAAAATGGAACTGGTTTTTTTTGAGAATCAAGACTTGTCATGTAGAGGTACAAGATCCCAACAATGAATGTAACTGTACTGTATCCTAAAATGTACCAATAAACTCAATTAAAGCTGAAAAAAAATGGACCTGGATGACGAATAATGGCATACACATATCTAGCATGTTTAAGTAATTTACTTTTTTGCAGCTTATTGGATGCTTTTGTGAAATTCATTACCTCACCTGTAGAATAAGCAACTTTAAACGCATTTCTTTCTAAAAGATTAAGATCTTGTCTATATATTTACTTATATGTTATTGATTACAAAGACTCAATTTACGTTTCTTGTTTTGCCAAGTTGAATTAAATAATTTATAATTTTGGTTTTTATTATATAATTGAATGAACTATTCAAAGTGAATATTTTGGAAACATTAATCATAAATACCCTAGCATTCTTGTAGGCAACAGCAAAATGAACATTAGATAGCTACTTTAAAAATAGAGGTGAGGGGCCGGGGATTTAGCTCAGCGGTTCGGTGGCCTGCCTTGTAAGCCCGAGGACCAGAGTTCAATCCCCCCCAAAAAATAGAGGTGATATTAAAACAGATATCAGAATGATACATACGTATGCTTTGACCTGAACCACATTGCTGATCACAGTTATGATAATCACATCTCTTGCTTCTTTTTTTAAGTAGTTTATAAAAATAACGTGTTAATTTAAACAATTAAAATACAAAGAGATTGGCTCCATCTTATCACTAATACCACCCCATGAGGCAGTGAACCACAAGACGCGTGACAGTTCATTGCTTTCATGGCTTTGTCGAAGTGAGTAGCTCCCAAAGAGGCTCACAGATGCCTGAAGTTCTCTGTAGCGATTTCCGTAGTACTCAGAATCAAAACTGTTTTCATAACAGTATTGAGATGCCAGTTAGCTTTTTGTGGAATTGACATTGGCAACGACAATGCAAAAGTGATGATGGATAAATGCAGGTGCTTAGCAGAAATCTATTAAGACACCAATCTGAACCAGAAGTCACTTCAATCTTCATAGTACTCCCAGTGGAAAGTAATGGCAATTTCATGTTGGAGAAGTAAAAATTATTAATCATATTAAAGTCCATCCCTTGGGGACCTGTCTTTTAAAATATTTTTGAGAAAAATATGAAGCATGCACAAAGTACTAATATATGTCAAAGTAGGGTAGTTACCCTGGGAAAATAATGCAAACTAAGCTAGCCATATTTTCATTAAATGTCATTTCTTTTGAAGGAGTGACTGACAAACTAAGATTCTATTGACTGAGTTTACAGACATTTTGCAACAAAACAAGGAGAATGAGTCAGTCTCATACAGGAAACAACTGGCAGCATTTGTGGATAATGATAAAATGCAAGCTTTCAGGTAAAAATCCAAGATTTAGAAATTGTACCTACCTCTGTGATCTCAATAGTTTCCCAAAGTTTTATGACTTTCTTGTTAAGATTGTCAGTGATATTAATGAATGTGACTTCTTTGATAGTGGATTATAAAATCTGGCAACTTTTAGAAGATCTGTGAGACACAGTAAAACAGTAATTTCCATATGGTTGCTGTATGAAATCATAAATTACACAGGAGCAAGGACTCCTTTGAACATATAATTGATATCAATGTATTTTATTGTAACAGAATATGAAAAATCATTGAGCTGTAATGACAGCAAAAAGTAGAACATGTAACATGAAAAAATGAACAAAGGAAACATTAAAAATTAAGCATATCTTTTCAATCTTCAATAAATTACAGAAAGTGATGTTGATCATAAGAAAATAATCTCAAGCAAGAAAGATGTTATCACAATGAAAAGCAAGTGAGCAAAATGAAGAAATAGTATAGGAGAGATACACAGAATCAGAGAGGAGGAAACTGCTGTAAAAATTTAAAAATAAATATAGACTAATATGTCAGGAATATGGTATAATTAGATTTGATATGAAGTGGAAATGAATTAATAGGGTGATTGGACTCTAAAAGAAATTCATAAACTGTATTAGAAATATTACAAGACATAATAGTAGAGAACTCTCGTGATACAGGGAAATGAATCCATACATGAAAGAGGCGTACTCAGTACTGGGGTTGAGTATGCAAAAAAAAATAGCATCAGTACAGCCTGGGGAGATTATGAAGTCCACTAATTATGCCATTTGACCCAGTTATTCCCCTTCTGGGTATCTTCCCCAAATAATTAAAAGAATCATACCACAGTATTATAAGTGTACCATGTTCATAGTGGCACAGTCGGTAATAGCTAAAACATGAAAACAGCCCAATTGCCCATTAACTGGAGACTGGATAAAGGAAATGTGTTTTTTTTTTTCTTTTTTATGAAATGGAGTACTACTCAGCCATAAAGAATGAGAAAATAGAGGCATTTATAGCTAAATGGATGCACATTGAGGCAATATTCTAAAGTGAAATAAATAGGACGCACATGTATACATACTGAATAGTTTCTCTGGTCTGAGAAACTGAAAGTGCAAATAAGGATCAAAATGTAGAATAGATAATATGAAATAGGAAGAAAAGGTGCCAAGAGGAAATAGGAGGGCTAGGGAAAAGGAAAGAATGGAATGTAATTTGTATGAGAAAGTCAGAAAATGGAAACAAAGTCTTTGTAAATATGAGAGGTGGAGGGGTTGAAGGGAGGGCAGGGGAACGGGGAAAATAAGAATCAAGATATATTATGCAAAGGCACATATCTCTAATGATGAATGTCATTATACTGTATACCTAAAATGTACTCATGAAATTAATAAAGAAGTTATGCAAGTAACTATTCACAAAAATAGCTGATAAAGCAAAATGATTTGAGAAATTGATGCCAATCAATTTATCCTTAAAGTAAAAGGGCAGTATTTTAAAAGTCTAGAATAACTATACTACAGGCAATGTTACAGCAAAAGAGTCCCTGAACATAATTCTCAATGATAAATAAAATATAAATTAAAACTTTAAAAAATATATTTTAAAATATTTAAAATTAAAATAAAGGGATTTATAGTACATTTATTTCCTTTTTTTAATGTAGCTTTAGGTCAATGAATTTTGAGAGAAAGCAATTCATACAGTTACAGAAACATGAAATTTCCAAACCTTGAGCTTGAATAAGTTTAGCTTGGAAGGATTTTTTTAAAGCCTAGTAATATCTTTCATTTAAGTAATATTTAAACTATCTATTCAATTTTTCAACTACTTTAAATTTAAATGGAATTAGACTGAAGATTTTTATTTTATGACTCGTGTATATTATAATTTAATTTTAGCAATATTCATTTTCTGGGTGAAATTATTTGGAAATATATTTTTTTCTTCCCTTTTCCTTTTTACATTTAACACTTCTGTAATGGTTGAATTACTTCACAATTGTTTTATTGAAAACTTAATAGTGTTTTCAAAAACTCAGAGAAAGGCCCCATAAGCTTCCTTGCTGCTCACCTATAGGGGGAAAAAGTAACATATTTTCTTTACTAATTATTAGCTTTATGATCAAGACCCCCTGCAACAAAAGATAGATGATAAATTTTCTATTTTATCTTTATTACATATATCAATCATCTCTTAAACTTTTAAAATATATAGAATACAATTGTAACATTTGTTTGCCTCTTTCTTCTCTCTCTCTCTCTCTCTCTCTCTCTCTCTCTCTCTCTCTCTCTCTCTCTCTGACAGGATTTTGCTCTGTGACTCAGTCTGGCCTCTAAATTCCTCTCACAATCTTCCTCAGTACTGAGATTACAGGCATGGTCATCACATCTAGTATTGTTCGTCCAATTTAAATCTTTCCTTTAAGATTTATTTGGTGTGATCAGAGCAAATTTTAACTTTCCATTCTGATCATACATAGCTAGTAATACAAGACCGCAATAGTGTACTCATGTCTGGAAAATGATAGGCATCTATGGCTCTGGGGAACAGGCACTCACTCCTCTCAGTCCTTGTTGTATTGGGTACTAGGTTCTCAGATCCTTTGGAGTCCTCTTCACTCAGGCCTTAAGTGATTTTTACACACAATTTGATGATTTGTAATTTATGGGATCTTCTGAAGATCTGTGGAGTTCATTTTCTTCATAGCACTTTTCGCTCCCAGATTTTGTTAGCCTTTCTGTTCTGTCTGGGTCTTGATTTTTATCTGTTCAATGGAAGGTGTTCACTGGGCCCAGCCTTGGTTTTCCTCCTTGTTCTGTCCCATGATCTTTATAACCTTGCTCTTCAATTATTTTATATTTCTCTCATGGATAAGACTTTCTCCACAGACTAGGAGA
Source organism: Fukomys damarensis (assembly GCF_012274545.1). NCBI lineage: Eukaryota > Metazoa > Chordata > Mammalia > Rodentia > Bathyergidae > Fukomys > Fukomys damarensis. The sequence continues at coordinate 39,151,726 of NW_022900926.1, forward strand.
TGCCATTGAACTCATTGAACTTGGCCATACACACAGTCTGCTCTGTAATTGCTGTTAAGCCAAAGTTTGTATTCTACTTTCTACATTAGTTAAAATCTATACAAAAGTAGCCATATTGTTTTGGTCATTTACCTTCATCAGGGGACATTGGTAGCTTTTCTGTGTCATTGAGGCAGCTACCTCTACTTTTTCAGTGTTTTTTCCACAGAAGAAAATGTCTTGTTTCATTGGACATCCATGTTATGCACTAGTTGGAAAATTTTTGTGCATTTTGCTACATTTGAAATGGTATTATCAAGTCATCTCTTAATAAATTATTGTCTGCAAGTTGTTTCTTTACTTGATTTAAGGTGCCCTTAAAAATACACCTGCATAAGGAGAGATTAGGGACTTTTTGATTCAGCAAGCAGCCCTTCTACTGCAAATTGCCCAGAGACCATCTGTGCTTTATTTTCTTTCTTGTTTATAATCAAAAGTTGGCTAAGTCATTCAATGTCTCCTTCGTTGATTAGCTGTAGACTTGTAGTCTCCTCTTGAATTATTCAAACCAATTTACTTTTCTGTTATAAAACTCACCAATGGTAGGAAATTCTAATCCATCATCAGAGCTGGACTGTGGCCCATCAGGACCACCTCAGCGGGCTTTTGTGCCCTGCTCCCTGTAGGAAGTCTTCTGCACCTGGATTGTTTAGAACATGTAGGGGCAAATCTGTTTTCAAAGTTCTTTCTATGAAAAAGCAATTGCACCACCAGCCTGGATAAGCTTTTCCATGATTTTAAAGTCTTTCCAACCGAGGAAAGGTTAGCTTTTTCTTCCTGTTTAATTAGAGGCAACCTTTTTTGTTACTACATCTAAATCATATCTAGAAAACTGGACAACATAGTGATTTTTATTATATGACTTGAATGGCTTCAAATAGAGGTTCTTACTTAGTTAAATATCGAATGTGAAATAAGTGTTGATTGCTTCTGTGCATTTCCATTAGGCATTACTTGTGGAACATTTGTACGTGATAGTCATAAGGAAATCTAAAAACACAGGCAACCTTTCTCTTTGCTAACAATTAAGGCAGGATGGCTTTGAATGGCCAGACATCTGCTTCCTGCTGCTCTTACTTTACTTTCATTTCCTGGTAATTCATTTCAAACCTTGCTGTTATCTCTCAAATAAATGCTTCCTTGGTCATAAATACAGCTCTTCTGCAAAGAAAATGCAAGGGGAAATGATGGAAAATTCTTGCCTTTCCATCTGTTATGTAATTGTGGGATTTTAAGCTTCTATGTGAAGAATCCAGAGCTCTCTAGGGGACCAGTGGATTAAACATGGTGTGATAAGGACTATAGACATAGAACAAAGGCTCAAACCTTTTCTGGAAAACCATTCCACCAATACACCACAGAGGGAGACATAAATACTGTAATGCTTAAGCAATCAAGCATGGCTGTATTTCAACAGAACATTGTTTATGGGCACTGGAATCTGAATTTTATATTTTTTGTGTAGTATAGTCTCTTTTTTCTATCTTTTCAAGCATTTAATAATGTAAACACCATCCTTAAATTGTGGGTTGTATAGACAGACATCAGGATTGGGACCATAGCTGTGAAATGCTGACCACTGCTCCAGAAGGCATTACATGTTCAAACAACAGCAGCAGCAGCAGAAAGGGTGGTGATTCAGTGATTCAGAATCAGAAAAGGAAAGGGCCTGCAAAGAGCCCTTTCAAGCCCTGGAGGTGGTTGTGAGTCCCTGCTAGGAAGTAAGTCTCAAAGAGAGACTGTCTGAGGTAAAAGTAGTTCTTGATTTTTCTGAAAGGTTTTTTCATGTTCCTCAAATGGAGCATCAAAAACTTACCAAAACACCCAGTACAGTGCTTTTCCATAAGGTAGTTTCCAGAAGACACAGTAGGAGCACCAAACCACTGTTTCCCAAAGAAATATGGCATAACATTCCAGCGTAAATAACAGAGGAAGTAGCTAGTCCACTAATGATTCCTTAACTCTTCCATATGAAGGTGGGAATTAAATGTGCCTATGACTATACCTCAGATAACACAGACTCCATGGAGAAGGAAAGATCTGAGTTTGCAAAAGATCCAGCTGTGGGATGCAGAGAGGGAGAGAGAGAGAGAGAGAGGGAGAGAGAGGGAGAGAGAGAGAGAGAGAGAGAGAGAGAGAGAGAGAGAGAGATCTTATCTTATTCAGTCTCAGGCTACTCACTTAGATGTTAGGAGCACATTCACAATGGAATTGATACAAACTGCAGTTATTTCTCGAGATAAAATAAATTTATATGCAATTAAAAGAAGAGATTCATTAGTGTAAACTTAATGTTTAACAGTTCTGACTTCTTTTCAGTTAGAAATTTTGTGATTCACAGTACTAGAGATTGGGAAGGTGAAGGGAAAGGCAGGTGGTACAAAATGCTAAATTCAATTTCCTTCTTAACTTGAAAATTTCTGAAGGGCTGCACATTCTAATAGAACTTTTAACCATCTTTGCTTTTGTCAGAAAATGTTCTTCTTTTCTCTTTTCTAACTAGATGACAGGGAACAATTAAGTTAATGAGCCTCACAAAAGTATTTCCTTTGGCAAATGGCAGGCTGTATTAATGTTTGCACAGTGCACTTTCTGAGCTGTAAGAGTCTATGCTAAATGCCTGTGTTGCACAAGATGTGTTCATGTGCTACTGGTTTCCGCCACAGTACATATATTAAGAATCAGATTCATTGTTTTATTGTTGCATGCAATTTAGACATATGTGGACATATGTGGCTAGTAGGAGTATTAAACATGAGTTATCTCTTCATGTGACACATCAGTTAGTCAAATTAGTTATTTAACAATGACAAGAAAAATTTCTTCAATGATTATTAAAATAATAGAAATGCTAAAAACATGTCTATTCACATTGTTCATCTACTTTACTTTGATACTGATATGATTAAATCATTATTATAATCTCTCTAATATTATATTTAGAGATTCTCATGCTACATAAAGGAGAGCAAAATAACCAGGGCTCACAATGCTAGAACATAAGGGTAGCAAATAATGCAGCATTTTTTCTTGTAAAACACAGTACAAACACAAGAAACATTACTTACACTTTGGATTTCCCTTAAATAAGACTCCAGTGTTTTAAATTGTTTATTAAACTTCAAAAACCAATCAACATATAAATCCCCTGCTTTGTTCAGTATATCTTGTTTTGACCAGTGAACTTTTTCTTAAAACAATACTTTATACATCATTATTCACATACATTTCTGGAGCTTATACAATTAAAATAATCCTTTAATAGGGCCAGGGTGCCGCCACCTGCCTTGCAAGTGCAAGGTCCCAAGTTCGATCCCTGGTACAAAATAAGAACAATAATAATAATAATAATAATAATAATCCTTTAATAATGTATTAAAATTGTCTTTTTCTAAATATAATTATTATAATTATTTGAAAATACCAATAAATAATAGTGAGTTTTAAATGTATGCATGTATGTATAGAGAAAGGGTAATCTATTGATAGGATAATGAGACAAACTTCAGAAAGGAAGGAAACTAGAAATTTGTGTAGTGCCTCAATTTTGCATTTTGGCTGCATATTAGTCTGTACATTTAAAGGATGAAGTGCCACAGAGCTGGATATAACTAACTTCTGAGGAGGAAAAATTACACAGAAGATTTAAGAAGAGAAATGTCGGAGCTCATACAGAGTTAACAATCATGACTTCTTCCTCCTGACTCAAAGTTTATGCAAAATGAAAACACCAAGAATTTATAAGATAAACTTGAAGCCAATAACCAAAGCTGGTAAACTTATACAAACATTATATCTTATACCAGATACCAAGAACATAACTAAGACAATGTTTTATTGATGCAATGATGGGTTCATAACAAATAAAGTATAACAGAAAATCTAGAGACAGCTCATTTTTCTTCAATTTTTATAAAGAGGAGACTAAAGTGAACTGTTGCTATCATTTTAAATTAAGGTGCTCCATAGTCTTCTAGAGTGGAAAATAAATTTTAATCCCTATCTCACACCATGAGAAATCAATTCCAGCATGATTGTACACCAAAATGTGAAAAGCAAAGCAATAAAGCTCTTACAATAACCTTTTAGAATGATAAGATATTTATAATTATATGTTCATGGAATATATAAAACATTTAAATGGACCACAGATCTCCAATAGGGAAAAAAATGGGCAGCCACAGACTATATTAAAATTGAAAGTGAAATAAATAGGACACACATGTAAATACCGCATAGTTTCTCTTGAGTGAGGGAAAGTGTAAACAAGGATCAAAATGTATAATAGATAATGTGAAATAGGAAGAAAAGATCCAAAGAGGAAGGGGAAGTGGGAGGGATAGGGAAAAGGAAAGAGGGAAATATAATTCATGTGATAAAATGAAAAACTGGAAACAAAGTCTTTGTAAATATGAGGGGTGGAGGAGTTAAAGGAAGGGCAGGAGAATGGGAAAAAAATAAGAATTAAGATATATCATGTAAAGATCCAAATTCCCAATGGGAATGTCATTGCATTTTTTTACCTAAAATGTACGGATAAGCTTAATGAAAACAAAAGAAAATGATTGCTCAACAAGAGGCATCCTAAGGTGAGTGGTAAGACAAAAAATGAAAGAAGGTATATATGCAATACTTTTTGTTCAGCAAAGAACTTATTCCCAGAAGATATACATACTGATACACAGTAAAAAGTGTTGCCCAAACCTATAAATTAAATGTACAAAATACTTAAGGACTTACTTCATAAAAGAGATTATCAAAGAATGAAAGAGCATCAGTCTTATTAATCACCAAAATAATGAAAACTAAAACCATGAAATAGCAATCAATGAAAGAACAGAATAGTTAGAGAAAACAGCAGAAATGCCAAGCATTCTCTGTAATGTGAAACAAGGGAAATCTTCATGTCCTGTTGATGGAGATGTAAATATGCTAACTGTTTGCATAATGGATTACCTACTAAAGTTAACATTTACTTATTGTATTACTACCAATGTCGTATGTTTTGTGGCATATACTCTAGAAAGAACATATTCATAGCAACACAAAGCACTATGACAAAAAGTGAGAATAACTCAAATGCCCATCCACAATAGATATGATAAATAAGTGTGATATAATCATATAATCACATGTTAAAGTTTCAGCCTTGATTCTGATATTTAATGACCTTTTAACTGTGTCTAATTCATTTAAATTTCCTGTCAATTATGTATCTATAAAATAGGTAGGTACCCTTTCTGTTTGTCTGGATGGGTGGTAGTAACATGTAGAAAGTAGCCAGCATAGTCATCAAACCCTTTCCCTGATACACTTATTAATATTTCTCATTTCACTTATTAGAGAAAATCTGTGGGGTTTTTTTTTGCTTGTATTGTAGTTAATCTGGTGAAAAAATAATAGTTTAGACTTAAGTTTCAAAAATATAGAATCTCTTCCATTAATTTACACGATTTACTTCTATTGATGTTCTTTCTTGGTTTTGCCTTGTTATGTCACCCACAGTTCTCATATTCTTTGATGATTTTTTCTGCCCAGTCATCCTGTCATTTGATCCCCTTTCCTCTATTCAGATTAAACAGCAAATTTCAATTGCAGTATCTACTTCCTTATTCATGAACATATTAATAACTTTGATGTTGGTGGATAGGAGGAGAAAATGTTAGATTAACATTTCATAAGATTTGAATTTATTCCTTTCTTTAAAATTCGCATCATAAAAGACATCTGAGATGACAGTTCCCACACTAGTTACCCAGTGTTCCTTTCTGAGCTTCCTGAGTATTACTTCTGTTAATTTGTTAATAATAGCGGTGTCTGATAAAAATTATTAGCAGTTTGTTAACTGGGGGAGTCTCATCTGTGGCTAGAGAAAATCAATTAAAGATGGGACTCTTACTGCAGAATACTATAACAAGGCATTTTTAAAAATAAAAATGATTAAATAATACATATATACACATAAATTTTATTGGCATTTAAATGAATTTGACTGTATGTGAAAGAATCATTTATAAAAATGTGTTTTTTTGTTACTCACATTTCTCACCTACAAAGATCCAGTTCTCTGGAATAGTTCCTGTTAGGAGCATGTGACTGTAAGGTTGATGGCCCAAGCACTTGTCAGGTTGATAGCCTCACCAGTCTCCTGGGGATGCCATGTCACCTGACGAGAGGACAGAAGGGGATGAATGAGTGATGCACAAAGAACAAAGAATGAAGGATAACAAGCAATAATTTATTAGTTTTGGGGGGGCAGAAATTGATTTTTAGCTCTCTCCTGGATAAAGACCACCTAATGTTAGCTCTGTCCTGGTTAAGACCACTGGGGCTGTATTAGTCCGTACAATATGGCAAGGGGTGTGAACGCAGATGTAGGGAATAGCAGAACTAATGCACTTAATGAGGCAGGCTCGAAAAAAGAGGGTATCTATGCTTACTTGTGAATGCCAGGCCACATTTACTAAGGCACCTGTGATATTTTTCAGGTCATAGCTAACAAGCCACCTGCACTACCTTAGCTACCATTTGATCTTAAATAATGGTTGGGAGGAGTCATAATTTCTCAGCTTAAGTGTTTCCTTGCTATAGAGACATCACAACCTCATTGATCATGAGACCTTAACTGTGACCATTGGCATAGGGAAGTTTCTGTGAACAGCAGTTGAAAGGTCAATTAGGAATTCACATGTAAGTCTTGGAGTGCCTCATAATCTTAATAGCTGAATTCATAAGCCAAATCAATAATATCTAAACCCTGTCAATTGCAGTTTCAAGATGGTCTCTGTATTCCATAGTTGTGATAGGTAAGGTAGACTGGTGCTAAGTCTTAAATATTTTTATATCTTTTTCTTTCTAGAGTTTTGTGCAAGCATGACGGGTAAACAAAAACTAGCACATATATAATTGGACAATCTCATGAGTTTTGACATATATATCTAATATATAAACATACTTGCAAAACCGTCAAAATAAATTAAACCAAAAGTTTTTCTAGTTCCGTTAATTGCTCACAGTATTCTTTGCTGCCTCGTATTCGAGTAACCACTGACCCATTTTCCATCATCACAGATGAAATTTCATTAGGTTCAGGTTAATGAAATGATACAGAATGTAACTTTTATGTGGTTTGGATTTTGTCAATTAGTGTGGTTACTTGAGCTTCATTTTCTTTTTTTACAAACATGCATCAACAATTCATTCTTTTCACATTCTGAGTATTCCATTTTGTGTATATATCAAATTCACCTATCTGTGAAAATTTGAGTCATTTCTGGTTTGGGGCTACTATAGATAAAGGTATTATGAATATTGTTGCACAAATCTCTGCATGGATTTGTAATTTCAGTTCCAGTCAAAATTGCTAGATTATGTGATGAGCATATGGTTAAGTTTTTAAGATCTGCTAAATTGTTGCCCAAAGTGAATGAATCATTTTCATTCCCACCAACAATAGGTGAAAGTACTAACTAGCTGTTCCATATCTATGCTGACACTTGGTTTGGTCAAATATTTACTTTAAGCCGTTTTGATGAGTATGCAACGGCATCTCATTACTTTAATTTGCATTTCTTTAAAGATTGGTGATGTTTGGAACATTTTCATGTGCTGTATTATTTATTACGTTCTTTGAAAGTTTTCTCTTCAATTGTTTGCCTTTTATTTAATTTGTAATGGATTTTTTTCACAAAAAAATGAAATTTTGTTGAGAAGACATGGCAGATATATCTCCAAATGGATCCTGGGGTCAGTAGTCAGTGCACAGAGGTGTGATTAAAAGCTAATGTACTATAGAAAATTTCTTCTCAGTATCACAGTGAATAATCTTTGAAATGCTTAAATTTTGTAATATAATGCATGAAAAATTAATTTTCAAATAGCTTTACATTTCAGCAGTTTATTCTTTGGGTTTCAATCTTTCTCTTGCTTCTAATCCACATTAAACCCTTCCTCTCTAATTCCTTAACACCATTAAAGAGAGTCTTTTAGGAGCTACACATTTTAATGTGTTCTTAGCATGCCTTTCTTAAATAAAGCTTTGATTTTGGAACAATTTTAGGTCTCCAGAAAACTTGGAAAGATAATGCAGAGAATTTTCATAGAATGCTCACGTAGTTCCTCCTAATGTTATCAAGTTACAGTACTTTTCAACACCAAAAACTAACTTTGATACATTGCTATAAACAAAACTGAATACTCCATTTGAATTTTGTGAAGTTTCCCACTAATGTTCCTTTTCTGCTTCTGTACTGAGCCCAGTAAACCACATTGTTTCCATATGTATACAGCTTTTTCTGGTACATATTACTTTTCTAGTCCTTTATAACTTTCATGCCCTGGACAATATTCAGGTGTCCAGTGCACATAGTTTGTGTAATATCCATCAATTTACAATTGTTAATTATTACCCTCATAACTAGATTGAGGTCATGGGTTTTTAAGGATGAAGACCATAGATCAGTGTTGGTGTACCTTTTAGAGCTTTCAGTGACACAAACAGCCTGCCGCGGCAGAAGTGCTATAGTTTCATCATCACTGCCATAAATGCACCCTGCTACTCATAGCTTATCATACTCCATGATGCCAACATCAGTTTTCACCCATGGTGTTAACCTTGAATCCTTGAGATAATTGAGAGGTTTATTTACTTATCTACAATGATTCTATTTGTCCTTTATCCTTCCTCTACGCTTTGGAAGTAAATCACTAAGACTAGGCCACACTCAAAAGAGGGTTGTGTACATTTTAAAACCAAGCTAATAGTACTGTGCAAAAGAACTCACTATAAATTTAATGACGTGAAGCCCCACCCATTTGTTATAGCATAGTTTTAATGGCTCAGCATCTGAGCATGGCTTAGCTGGGCCCTCTTCCCAGTTCTCTAGGCTCAAGTTGAAGTCTCTGCAGTGCTGGGTTCACATCTGGAGCTCAGAGTCCCTTTTGAACACATCAGTTGTTGTCGACAGAGTACCACCCATTGTGCTTGTAGTGCTAATGTTCCCATGTCCCACAGGATGTTAAACAGGATTTACTCTGTGCTTCTACAGACTGGCCTTAGACCCCGGCCACATGGTCAGCTCCACAGTCATTCGCAGCACAGCTGCCTGCTTCCCTCCAGGCTGAGGAGCTGCCTGCTCACCCAGGATAATCTCTTTTTTGGAATAACTCAAAACTTAATAGATTAGCAACCTAATCCTGATGATGAATTCTATCACTCTGCTGGGCCTTGCCCATCCTCACAGAGGAGAGTTATGCAGATCCTGTGTATTACAGATTGAGAGAGCCCATGAGGCATCTCACAATTCTTTTTATCACATAAAGCAGTCTTCTTGTGGAGTTATGAGAGTTCTTTAGAAATCGAGATAAAAATCATCTGTCAGATATATAATTTACAATTTTTTCCTCCGCAGCTTACATTTTCATATCTGTAAAAGTGTCTTTTGGAAAGCAAAATTCTGATTATGTTAGTTGTTCAGTTTTTATTTTATAGTCTGTGCTTTTTTTCTCCTACATAAAAACTGCTTGTCTTACCCAACATCATTAAAAATTTCTTCTTTGTTTTCTCTTTTAAGTGCCAAAGCAATTAAATACAGAAAAGAAAATCTTTCAACAAACAATTGTAAAATAAATGGAATCTTTAAAAATAAACTGAATTGTCCCCACATATCATTTACAACATTTAAATCAAACTGGACCACCGACTGAAATGTAAAACATGAAACTATGATGTCTTCATTGATAATATCAAAATTATCTGTGATAAACTCTATGAACAATAATCTAGCCAAAGAAACACTTACTCTCCTAATGTCCATTCCATTGAAAATATTTGCTCCTTGCCCTTCTCTATCTGATATTGGAAAAGGCATTTTGAAGTCCTTGTTGATGTGGAGCTGACAGGGAAGAGATAGATATTAATAAAATAGTGACAGTGACAAATATCCAAAAGTATATTCAGCAAATCTATCTATACATTCCTGTAACATGACAATGTCTGGAATCTATGTCAAAAATATATCAGAGCACCTGCCTTCTATTAGGATTAATACTCCAGCAGATCATAATAAAGACTGGACAAACACTTGCCAAATGTGTTTGATAGAATTGAAGGGTGAACAGAAGTAGTCAAATATTAGACCTCGTATAAATTTCTTTCTTATTATATTTTTGGTCTGGTAGAGTATTTCTTACTGAAAATGGCTAGGACCAGAAGTGTTTTAGACTTTGAGAGTTTTTTGGAGTATCAAAGGAAATATGTAGTAGGGGAGAAATATTTATATGTAAAAATGAAATATTTGGAGTGGACCTCCAGCCTAAATGTAATATAGATATTTTCTAGAAACTTTGGTGTGTCTGTATACTATGGTCAATTCCATGAGGTCAGGTATGGAATTTTCCTCATGTAGTGTCAGTATTTAAACAATTTCAGATTCTGGGTCATTGTAGATTTCAGATTTTAGAATTAACATGGACATGGAGTACACCATTATGTTTTCCATTTTTTTATTCTATAATCTGTTTACAATGAGTTTTTTTTAATTTTTCTTCTGTGTTTTGCTGCAGTGAGAAGCCTCATCACATGACTTCACCAGATGACTTCTGGAACTATTGAATGATTTACTAGTAAGGATAATGCTATATTTTTTCATATATAATATTTCTGAATGGAGAAGATCCCCTCTTGCTTTTAATTTTTGTTGAGTTTTTAACAAAAATGGGTATTGGATTTTCTCCACTGCCTCTTAATGCAACTATTAAGAACAGTTGCTCAAAGAATATTACTGAAAACTTGATGAAGACTCTAACTAGTTTAAATTTCTGAAAATCATATTATAGTCAGACAAAAATTTCATTGTTATAAAATATGCATGTACATGTTTAGAGGTAAAGGAACCCAATGTCTATAAGTCTTAAGTTACATTCAATTCTCAATTTTATAAGAATATTAGTATTATTATTTTGAAATGATTATTGTGTAATAAAACAAATATGTATTTTGCTCTAATCAGTAGAAACAGACTCATAAGATCACAGAAAATAGATGAACATATAAAATCAATCTTAAAAATGAACTAGAAGCACAAGAATGGACTCATTGATTTTCTGCTATTCAAACCTGTACAGAAAAGAGACCGAAGGAAATGACCACCAAAGAAGCATATCTGGTCTTCATATTATTGTCTCTAAATAAAACTTCCTAGAAGGAACCAAGGGCATTGGCAGGAATGTCTGATTCTTGTCTGGGGAAAATAAAAGATAAGCTAAATCTCAGTCTTTCAAAGGTGAGGAGGGAAGGAATGATCTATGGGATCTTGTCAAAGAACAAAAGGAGCCAAACAGAGACTCCAAGTCTAAGTGTTTAAGATCAAATAGTCTGAACATCACAAGTGTTCCCTATTTCAAAGTGTTAGGGCAGTTGCCTCACTAGTCAAGGGAAGTGGTACAGTGAAGGAATGAACGATTTAATCTTTCACTGTTTAATCTGACTACTTATTTTCATGATAATTTTATTTTATACAAGAAAAATTTTCTTTATGGAAAAAATAACTAATGAAGATTGAATGACAGTATTAGTAAATCATCATATTGCATCCTGTAATGACAAAATGTTTCTGTACAACATTTTCAGTGAAAGTGAAAATAAGTGGCTAAAGTTTGATGAAAAATTGCACAGTGGGGCCGAGGATTTAGCTCAATGGTTCTGCCTCCTGCCTCGCAACTGCAAGATCCTCAGTTTGATCCCCAGTGACAACAGCAACAAAAAAAATTGCAAAGAGAATATATCACATTGACATCCATAAATACAATCACTTCAAAAGTGGATCAACCAGGCACTATGGGCCTGATAATGAAATATGTAAACTACCTTATAAAAAAAGATAGCCTAAACATTTGGGTACATTTTCAAAAATACCATGAGGTAGCTATTGATCACTGAATCCAGAGGACAAGTAATTTTTTTAACAGAAAGTTTTTTTTTTCTTTTAAAGAAAGAGTGGAAACACAAAACGACTAGGAAGTATTTTCCCAAGGTGTGAATTTCACTATGCCAATGCTGTAAATTCAACTTTTTACATTTATAATATCCTAAGCCACATTAAACACTAAAATGTCCAGCTAATGTAAGACAAAGCCCTTCATGATAAGAACCTTATCCATTATCTTATCTACTCTGTTTTATACTCTTCTGCATGTACCCTTGGTGATCTGTGGATTCTTATTTTCTGGCAATCTGGTGAATGCCTACTCCTTTTGAAAGAAGAAGAGGCTTTCTCCCTATGCAGGCAAGCATCTGCCATCTACAGGAAAGAGTAATGTTCAAAATAAGCAAAAAAAAAAAAAAAAAAAAAAAAAAAAAAAAAAAAAAAATATATATTT
>NW_022900926.1:39164433-39182216 GCF_012274545.1 Fukomys damarensis
AAAAAAAAAAAAAAAAAAAAGTTCTGTCATTTATCCAGTTCATAGCAGCTACATCTCTGCAGGATCTGCTGTTTCCATTCATACTTAAGCAAGGCAGCACCAGCTAACTCTGGCCTTAGGTGAACAGTCCCAGTCTCATGGGCCATATGAGTCCCAGGCATTTGGCTATTGCCAGAGCACAATCTCCTCTGCTTAGACAGGTGCCCTCTCATCAGGCAGGTATGAAATGCAAGATCCAAGGAAGGCATACCAGAAGCTACAAAAGTATCTCAGAAGTTTCTTGTGGCCCAAGGAAGATAAGGAGCAAGTGAAAAGGTGTGCGATGTTGACTGACTGGGTTGCTCTCTGTGGTTAACTAAATCATCAATGACTAGGGCTATGATATGGCTAATGCTCCAAAACCAAAATAGACTGAGGTCTCCAGGAAGATCATCAAATCTTGAAATTCCTGCCACCCCTGGCATTAACCATTTAACCTGGATTATGAGGATACTTGGGGAAAGGAGTCAATAAATCATGTTGCAGATGATGTAGTATTGTAACACATAGTATGGGAGTATATGCTCAGCAGGTTTAAAGATTCTGAGCTCTTACACTTACTAAAAATTTTAACTGTGACTGTTGTATTACTTCTGGACCTCTTGCAGTTACCACAGTCAGGAATCTCTCTCCTTCCTTCTTTAAATAATCTTCTGTCTTGTTCTCTCCAGCTGGTGAGTGAACTAGGCTCTAAGTTGTGGATGGGCAGGTCCTAAGGAATAAACAGGAGAAAGAGGCTTTGGTAGACTTTATCTTTAAATTAATTACCAAAGGTCTACATTTTCAGGTAATTATGCATTTATTCTAGGCACTGGTCAAAGTATCTGTTGTGACTTTGTTTATCTATGATTTATAAATTTTTAGAGCCCACCTGAAGAGCAAATCTTCATCCTTACCTATGATACTATCATCCATATATTCCCTAAAATTCTGTGCAACAGCTTCAAAACTCATGCCATCGGTGCTTCCAAGATTTGAATAAACCTGCTTTTCAAGGGTCTGAGTTCAGACAGGAATAGGAATGGGCAATACTTCTGTTCATCTCTGAACTTGGACACAATTTCCCATTGCACCTGCCAAAATGTTCTTGACACAAGCTTCAGAGTTATTTGACATACATTTCAGTCTTCCAATAAATCCTGTTACTGACATTTGGTGCAAAATTGAGCAACATCCAAATCTCACGGGGCCTCATTTACCTCTAAATTAAGGAGAAGCTTAGAGTGGAAACTCAGAGGGGAAGGGCCATAGACTCCCTGTACGTCCTTCAATATCCAGACAAAAGTGCCAAAGGCAAACTACTTCCTGCTTTGGTGTTTGTTCACAGAAGTCTGACTTGCTAGTGTAAAGAAAAAAAGAACTAGTGTCAATATAGATAGATAAAAATGGACGAAAGAGATGGACATAGCAAAGCCTGGAGCTATGAGGCTAAGAAGGAAATATGAGGCTAGTGAAGAATTGATCTGGTATCTGGGGTACAATTCTCTCAGGCCAATTTTAGAGAGCACAATAAGAAAGCAATGGTAAGGAAGTAGCTACTCCAAGTCATGAAGTTCCAGGAGATCCCCAGAGTTTTAGCAACACATTTGCAGTTTGAGTCTCACTACAGAACAGACTCTAGTATTATTCCACCGTGCTGAATTACAAGACAGCAACTAAAATACAGCAACAAGAACAAGCCTCCTTTTGACTGTCTTAGTAGAGGATTAGGAAGAGAACCATGAGAAAGCAATATTTCCTTGTCTCCCAAGCTGAGATAAACAGAAACCTGAAAAATGCTAATAAGTTCTCAACAGAAAAGCAGTGTCTGTGACCAAATAAATTTGGCAAGTCCTGACTACACAAAGTAATAGAATTCTTCTCCAAAAGACTACACAGATTTTTAAATGTGCTAATATGCATGATAATTCTTCAAGAGTCTATGGTGTTTCCCAAACTCATTTAACTTCCAGGTTTTTTTTTCTTTTCTTTTCTTTTCAAAACTCCTATTAGCATCTCATTGGCATTTGTGCTCTGTGCCACTCAATTTGGAAACATTAGTATAGTTCCATTTACATTTCAATGGTACCCCAGACATAAGCCCCAGGAGAAGGCTTCCACTGTATTTGGCAATAAAACTCCCTCTGAAGCAGACTTTTGCATGCTGGGACAGAAGCACAGAAAAGCCAGTGTATGTACTGAGCCAGTGCCTGAATCAGAACATCTCTCAACAGCCATATATGGTTGCAGAATTATTGTAACAGGGAGTTTCTGGGCCATTTATATTGTATACCCATATCTACAAGGATTGAGTGAGCTTGTGGAAAGGAACTTGTGTTCCATCTGGGAATGGAGAGTAAAGAAAGCAGGAAAAATGCAAACTATAGATAATTTAAACAGTAAAATGAAAGAGAGATGGTATGAAACAGAGATTGATTTTTGGAGATAGGAAGAAGATCCAGGGAAGTGGGGGAGAGAGGAGTGAGGTGGAGGAGAGAAGGGGAGTAGAAATTATGAAGCTGTGATATGTATAGTTTTTAATTCCCCAGAATGAATATAATTATTTTGATTTACATAATACACTAACAAAAAAATAAATTCAAAGAAGAATGATGGAAGCAACAAGACCAACCAGAAGAAGGACCTGGAAGGTGGAAGGTGTGAACTGCAGAGAAGGCTCCTGGTGACTTGAAACATCTGGCTGAACTTCTACTCAGCCTTCAGGAATTCATCTCAACTGTAGAAATCCTGGGAGTTTGGGGGAAGGAAGGAAAGAAGCCTGAGAGAAAAAAGGAAAGAGAAGAGGAGGGAACAGACTCTGGGCCTTGGGAGGGACACTGAGAGCTGCCTTGTCTAATCGGCCACTGAAAGTTTCCTAAAGTGAAGAGAGGGAAAAGGCATCAACAACCAGGACTGAAAGTCAGGAATGTCTCAGGAACAGAGTGAGATTAGATGGCTGGTGGACAGCAGCTCATGAAAAAGTGTCCAAGGCAAGTGGGCAAGCCCGAAGTCAATGGCCCTGATCAAGCAACTAGGGGAGAAAAGGCACGGAAGAAAGTGAGAGGAGACACAGGAAGGGGTTTTGAGAGGTTGTGAGATAACACTTGTCAACAGATTCTCATCTGAGGGCATACATCTTTGACTAGGACCCCGAAATACTCAGAGATTTACAGAAGCTTCAGGGGTGAATTTGGAAAGGTCTGGGGTTCTGACAGGAACAAAGAGAAACTTAGAAGCTCTGAGTTCTGTGAACTGCCCTCATACAGCCACTGCCATGTTTGTGATTCCTGGAAAGGGGACATTTAGATTGCAGCCTTTTGAAAAAAGTCCAGTATAGGAGTTTCATAAGGGAAAGTGGAGAAGAGATAATTCCCCATTAGATTTGGGGAAAGATACAGGCACTCCTTTCTCATCTATAAAGATTTGGTCAGTATTGCCTGAGGAGAGTAACTGGGTACTCCAGACCTCAGAGGAGATGAGCCCTTCTAAATCTGGCCAGCTCTCACAAGGTCTGTCACAGTCAATGGGCAACCCTGGCCTGCGCAGAAAGGAAGCCCATAGTGTCTCACAGTAAGCTGCTCCCATTTCTTCCCATGTGTCTAAGTAAGTGATCCACTGGATTTCATAGGCAGGTCCATTCACCATTATAGGACTTTAAAAGGACAAAACAGGGAAAAACAAATCACAGAACTTAGAGAAAAATATAATAGTTTCCGATAATAAGAGATAAAAAAAAAATCCCATTTGCATCCAGACTGAGATATTAAGGCTGAAATGAAAATATAAAAACTTGTTTAATTCTTGGATGAGTAAAGCATTTCTAGATACTGTCTGAATCACAACCTTGTAATTGATTTCTTGCCATAGGTGCATCTCCAGCATACCTAGAGGTTCAAGCATTTCAAAGGGGAAAGGGCTAAGAGAAGTTCTAATGCAAAAATCTGGGCATTCCTGTCCAGTTATCCTTGTTGAGTCAGGACCTGGCTTTCCTTCTATTCTGCCTCCTCCTCTAGGTCTGCAATGTTATTATTTAAACATATAATTAAAATAAAGCTTATCAAAGAAACATTTCTTTTCATGCCAGTTCATATAGTATATTTTATGCTGATAACATATCTTGGCTCTTTTGAATAGTGGCTACAGAAGAAGAGTCAAAACCAAAAATTTGACAATAACGCATATAAATTTTAATAATTAATGAATTAAGTAATATTACCTATAAATCCGAATGTACATATGCATTTATATAAGCCTTTGTACAGACCAACAATAAATAGAAAAATTAATAATTTCGAAAAATATTTTTAAAATTTTTTTAAATTGAGTTTATTGGTACATTATAGGTATACAGTACAGTTACATTCATTATTGGGATCTTGTACCTTTACATGACAGGTCTTGGTTCTCATTTTTTCCCCTTGTCCCTGCCCTCCCTTCACCCCTTCCTCCCCTCCCCATTTACAAAGACTTTATTTCCATTTTTTCATTTTCTCATATTTTCCCTTATTACATTTCCCCTACCCTTCCCACTTTCCCTACACCTTTAGCCCTTTTCTTCCTATTTCATATTGTCAACAGAATAAAAGAATGTGAAGATAGAATCTCAGATACAGAAGATAGGATTGCAGTCAGTGACCGTGAAAAGATAGGTCTCTTAAATAAGGAATCGTGAAAGATATTATTTTTTACAATAGCTACAAAACTTTTCACCTGAAATAAATTTATGTACAAATATTCTTTAGAAAGAAATTATAAGACCAGTGAAATTCACTTAAAGATACCTGTTTAATTAGACATTGCATGTGCTAAGTATGAAGCTGGTCATAAATTTTCACTTCCACCCAATTTGGCCCACCACTCCAATAATTTCAACAGAGAGCCTAGTGTTTAATAAGATGAACAAATGGCAGACACTAGCAAGTTTTACCTGAAGAGTGAGGGAAAAGAAGATAGAAGAGTTTGTCAACATGGTGAATACAAAAAGTTGTCTTTTTTGGTTATAGTTTGTATTTCTGATTACTAAAAGCATTGAAGAACTGTCCATACTTTTTAAAATCAAATTTTCTCTTATGATATAACTAAAATTATTTGCCCTTTCCTCAACTGGATTGTTTATATTTCTCTTCTTGATTCACAGAAACCTTTTTTTAAAATACTCTACAATTTCTTCAGTTATGGTTAAGTATTTTATACAAACACTTGGCTTCTTTTCTATGTGTCTTCATGATACCTATTCATGCAAAGAGATCTATCCATTCTATGTAATTTACCTTTTCTCCAATGGTTGTTGCTTTATGTTCTGTTTTAAAATATTCTTCTAGTATATGATCATGAAGATATTCTTATTTTAAACTGTTCAAGATGCTATAACAAAATGCCATAAACTTAGTAACTCATAAACAATAAAAAAAATATTTTTCAATTGTGCAGACTAAGAAGCCAAGATCAAGGCCAATTTGGTTACTTCTGGTGGTGAAAAGAGTGAAAACATTAAGGCTCTCCACAGAACAAGGGCAGGCTCTCTTGAACTCAAAAAACAATTCTAAGGACTTGCCTCCTAATGCCATCACCTTGGGTGGTAGGAATGATATATGTGCCTTTTGGAGAAAACGAGTATTAGAATGCTAGCAACTTTGATGTATTGTAGTTTATATTTTGGAAAGTTTTCCTTCTGGATCTTATTTTAAACATTAAGGCTCTCCACAGAACAAGGGCAGGCTCTCTTGAACTCAAAAAACAATTCTAAGGACTTGCCTCCTAATGCCATCACCTTGGGTGGTAGGAATGATATATGTGCCTTTTGGAGAAAACGAGTATTAGAATGCTAGCAACTTTGATGTATTGTAGTTTATATTTTGGAAAGTTTTCCTTCTGGATCTTATTTTATATATTGTAGCATGTCTCCCCTGTTTTTATTGAAGAGCAGCAGGAATTCTAACATATAGAGAATTTCTACAGGGTAGAAATCTGTTTCTATGCCATTTCCACCTGTTTCTGAATAACTGAAAGACATTCTTACAATCCATTAATTTGTATATTTTATGTAAATGTAGCTACTGGAAAACAAAATTTTATATGTGGTTCACATTGTATTTCCATTTTACTGTGATGATATAGCTAGCCATAGTAGCCACCTCTTTCTTTAGATATATCAGTCATTCCCCTGTCTTGTTTGGGTGTTTAAGGTCCACATGGAATAGATGTAGCCATAGTTGAAAAGTCAGCTATGTCCTGTCTATGTGGAACAATAGATTGTATTTCCCCATGGACTATGACAGCGTTGGATATGGTGTATGTACTCTTTAACAAAGCATACCATTTTGTTTCTTTTCCTACTTACTGGGAGTTTTTGTCTGATTTTTTGTTTTAAATATTTGTTTTTGTTTTTGTTTTTTGTTTGTTTTTTGAGACAAGGTCTCACAACATAGCACAGGCTGGCCTTGAACTAACATCAATCCTCCTACCTCAGCCTCCCTGCTCCTGAGGGCTGGGGTTATAGGCACTGGCCACCACCCCAAGCTGTTTGTTTTATTTTTAATAACTAATGGGTACTGAAATTGATCTCATAACTTTTCTCCATGAATGTGATATATTTTGTTAGTTATTTTTCTAGCATTAAATCAACCTGTTATTCCCAAAATGCTAAAAACTTTGCCAATATGTATTTTCTTATAAACATTTAAATTTTCTAAACTACTTATTGTGGTATTTATATTATTTTATAGTCATTTTAAAGATGTTAGGTAGACATTTTAAAGATTGCTGTTTTCCAGAGGGTACACACACATCACTCCTATATTTTACAGAATAATTATTTGTTAATTCTTATCCCAAATTCACTTTTTTTTCATTAAGTTTATTGGTACATTTTAGGTATATAATACGATAGCATTCATCATTGGAAATTTGTACCTTTATTAGATATATCTTGGTTTTTCTTTTCTTTTTTTCCCATTTTTCTGCCCTCCCTTCAACCCCTCCACCCATCCTTGTTTACGAATGTTTATTTCAAATCTATTCCTTTCCTTACTCCTCCCACTTCCCCTTCCCCTTTGGATGTTTTCTTCCTTTTTCACATTATCTATTACACATTTTGATCCTTATTTACACTTTCAGTTTCACATATCAGAAAAACTATTCTGTATTTACGCATGTGTGTCAGTTAAGAGTATGGCCTCGCTGGGGATTTAGCTCAGTGGTTCCAGCACCTGCCTTGCAAGCACAAGGGCCTGAGTACAATCGCCTGTACCAAAAAAAAAAAAAAAAAAAAAAAAAAAAAAAAAAAAAAAAAAGAGCATGGCCTCAATGTGCATCCATTTAGCTGTAAATAACTACTTTCTCAAATGCTTGTGGGACTGTGGGGGGAAAAAGAACCCTTCTCCCCTCTTGGTGGGAGTGTAGACTGATGCAACCACTGTGGAAATCAGTATGGAGAAAACTAAAAAACTAGATTAGAGGTCTCATTTGACCCAGCTATTCCCCTGCTGGGTATCTTCCCAGGAGAATTAGAATCATAACACAACAATATATGTGCACCCATTTTCATAGAGGCACAATTTGTAATAGCTAAAACTGGGAAGCAGCCCAAATGCCCATCAACTGGAGACTGGATAAAGACGATTTTTATAAAATGTTTTTATAAAATGGAATACCAAAGTCACTTTTTTACTTCCTCCTTTTTTTTTTTGGTTATTCTGTCTTGAAACTTGCTTCTGGTACTATTTTTCTCCCTTTAAATGATGTCATTTATAATTCTATCAAGAAGAAATTAGTATAATTTTCCTTTAGATTTTTTTTTTCTCCAGAATATCTTTGCTAAGTTTTGGAAGCTAAAGTATGATTTACTTGCAATTATCAATGGGAAGACAGTCATAGCCACTCTTGTTTTATTACTTCTGTTGCTGAGTCATTGTCAGTCTCACAGCAAGTTTTTGGTAAGTGATGTATCTTTTCTCTATTTTAAGAGCTTCTTTGTCTTTAATGATCTGCTCTTTGATTACTATACATTTAACCGTGTTTTGTTCTGTTGAATTTGTGACTTTAATGTTATTCAACCATTATCTGCTCAGTTTTCATACCTCCTCCTGTACTCCCGTTTCTGCATATATATATATTTTTTTTCTGTCTAGATCATTATAGGACATCTGTCTATTTTTATCCTACCATCTATGTAACTTTACCTTCCTTTCTGGCTTTTCTTTCTGTCACCTTGGGCTTATTCTGGCTCATTTCTTCAGGTCATTCCACTAAGAATGTCTTCTGCTTTGTCTCATATACCATTTAAACCATCTATTAAATTTCTAATTTAACATGGTGTGCATGAATTGAGAGGTTCTATCTTATTTTTATGAAGTACACCTGGTTATTTATGATAATCATTTGTTTTACCCATTTTTATTTCCTTATTTATTCCTTGTAAGCTTTTAAGTATTTACCCCATATTTGTTTTTGGAGGGTTCCAGTATTTGTAGCAAATTTTATTCAGGGGTCTTTTGCTGCTTCTTACACTCAGCTTAGATCTATATTTGAAAATTGCTTTCTTTATCTTATTCAGTGAGTTTAGATATTATGAGCTATATTTTATGGCTACACAAAAATTAAACTCTCATCAATTATTAAGAAAATCTTCTTAAAAAATAACATTTTCATTACAGAGAGTTTTTAAACTGCTTCCAGTATAATCCATGAGATATGCTTTGCATAAATCATTTATTTTTACAATATTTACATACTTTATCTTTTTAAAATTAATTTTATTGGCACCTTTAAATTATATAATATAATGCCATTTATCATTGGAAATTTGCATCTTTATATAATCCATCTTGGTTCTTATTTTCCCCCCATTCCCCTTTCTTCCTTTCAACCCCTCCATCCCTCCCTATCTACGAAGACTTTGTTTACATTTTTTCTTTTTCTCATATTAATTCCATTCCCTTCTTTCCTTTCCCCTACCCCTCATCTCCCCTTTGCACCTTTTTTCCTATTTCATACTATCTAATATACATTTTAGTCCTTATTTACATTCATACTTTATCTTGAAGTAACTACTAATACATGGAAAGGGAAATAAGGGAAGTAAGGTAAGCATGAAGGAAATTAACAAAGCTGCTTCTTAAAACCCTGAAACTTCAAACACTAAATACCTGATGTAAATTTTAGAAAATTATCTCTTTAGTTTTTTTCTATTTTAACACTTTTTTAAATTCAGCTATACCATACCTAGTCCCAGAGAAACTAACTGAATATGTCTGGGATAACTTGAGGAATTAGCTTTAAAAAAATCATTTCTCAGAATCTTTGTGCAAAGGGCAGTCTGGAAAATGTGAAAATTTAAGACAGATTCCTTACATAGAGATTTCATAATTACATACATAAGATATTTTATGTAATTTATGTATGTACTTTATGTATATACTTTATGTTTGTACTTTAATAAAATATGAAATACAGATCAGAGCTGGTTCAAAAGCAGACATGAACTACTCTTTTGCATTTTAAAGTATAGCAATTCTATTTCATTTCAAGTTACATATTAATTAGCCAAATATTATATCTTGTCTTTGGTCAAGCATTAAAGAAAAATATGGGTATATCTACAATTCAAAAGATGAAAACAGATAAGTAACAACAGAAACATGACTTGGCCTCTCCCAAGGAGGAAGAGCTTTCATTCTGAAAGAGTGGAGAGGGCTGGGCATGGTGGCACATGCCTATAATCTCAGCACTCAGAAAGTTAAAGAAGAAGGATCACTGTGAGTTCGAGGCCTGCTTGGATATATAGTAAATTCAATGCTAGCTTGAACTGTACAATGAGACTCTCTCTAAAAAAAAAATTAAAAAACATGAAAGAGTATTGAACTCCCTGCCCATACAAATGAATTACCAAGTTCTCATTTTAAAAGGGTCAGGACTAGGTAATAAATTTTCCTGGAATATTAGTATTTGTTTCACTCTTTCAGTTTTTAATTTAAATTCAAAAAAATTTTTTTTGGCCAATACCCTGGCCATTCCCAGAAATTCTATTACAGAATTTAATTAATAGTTTTTAAATACCATGAATGCTGTTGTTATGTTTTGCTAATCATGTAGAAAATGCATGTGTATATTTTAGAAAGAATATGCCTATGTACAGATTTTGCTAGCCAACCAAAGAGGACACATTAAAGATGACTTTCATTGTGAGTTCTAGCCACCTAGAACTTCCTACAGATGAGAAGATTTTTAGGGTTATGGTTTCTAAATTTAAATTTAACATTCTGGTTCAGTCTTAATATATCTTCACCACTTGACAGAACAAATATGTTCTAGTAGCTAGTGAGCAGTTGTAGCTTAATTGAAATGGGCTCTGAAAATTTACAGGAATCCTGATGGCAAGCACATGGGATCCTTCTGACTATAGGTCCTTGGCTTTTCAGGACGACAATTAGTTTCCTTTCTTTTGATCCCCATTACAGCAACAAAAAAGAAGATAACCCTTTTCATTCCAGGATATATTTAATCAAATCCATGTCTTTTAAAAATGTAGTCCCGAAAATAACATCAACCATGGAAATATGAGTCACAAATTGAGGTTAAAGAAGGTTGCTTTTCCTGCCTGCACAGATTCTAGGTGAAGAAGGAGAGGTCAGGAGGGGAAAAGGCAGAACAGATGCTCTGTGGGAGTGACCAAATTAGGACACCAGTGGGAAATATTAAGAAGAAACTGTTTTGCTTTTGAAAGACAGAAGAGGAAATAGTAGTTTATTTTTAATTCCTTCTGCAGTCTACTTTATAAAATAAAATATTTAAAAAGTATCTATTTGGGAACTACATCAACTACACATATCTATACATCAAAATCAATTAATCACATCAGATATGAGGGAAGAATTTGTTCTTAAAAATCCCCACAAAGTAAAAAAGTACATAGATTTCACCCAAGAGCTGCTGTTGACAGATCACTGATAACATCACAAAGGAAATGTAAATGTATATCTTCTGAGGCAGGGCAAGAGGAAGCATTTTCCAGAAAATAATCTATAGTTCTTCAGTTTACCAAAAAAAAAAAAAAAAAAAAAAAAGATTTCTACATCCCCCATCTTGACACCTGCAAAAGTATTTATAGACATCTGAGTGGAGCTCAGTTTTCAAGGGCATTGCAAAACCCAGGCCCAGGGCCTCGAGCAGCAGCACAGAATGGAGCAGCAGCCTCTGACAGCTCAGCTGTGCCATGCAACCAGGATGAGCAAGTAAAATCCCTGCAGCAACTGAAAGGAGTTGAACTATACAAGTTACAACATTTATAGCTAAATAATATGTGCTTTCTTGAAGAGAAAAAGAAAAAAGAAAAGTAATAGATGGACTCAAAATCATTTTCTTCCCTACCACTGTTGCTATTCTGATGTCTTTTTCCAACTGTTATTCATCTACCAAGAGATTGAAATATCTATATATGCCTCTATATCTACCTACAGCAAAAACTGGATTAAACACTCTGTGTCATAGTCTTCTTTGTTAACTTAAAAATATTTAACATTCAGCCATTGTTTTCATAGAAATAAATTTATAACTTTCTTTTTTAAAGTCACTATGTATTTTTTCATTAAGAATACACACAGAGACTCACCAGCTCTAAGCCCTGCTTGGTCACTCTGCTCTGTTTCTATATTTCTAAGTGGGTCTTTCCAAGGACTGTACAGGCTTCTTCAAAGCACCGGTGCTGGCTTCCTTAAGAGGAGAGAGAGAGAGAGAGAGAGAGAGAGAGAGAGAGAGAGAGAGAAAGGGGGAGGGGCTGAAGACGGAGGAGGAGGAGGACGAGACAGGCATAGCCTGTTTATTATTCAGCGTCGGAAGTCACTTGTATCAATTCTAAGTCCTCAATTGGCCAAGGGAGTCACCAAGCCCAACCTCCTTTCAAAAGAAGAATACAGATCTCCTTTCTCTTTTGGGAAATAACAATATTTCAGAGGCCTCTGGGGAATGTTTTTGCAGTTTTGCAGAAATAAGATCTGCCTTCCAAGTCTTCTCAGTGAGCAGTCTCCCTCAATTCCTTTAGTGTATGAATGGGGCTACAAGTGAGGTGAGAACTATTTTCTAATTGAATTTATAAGAACATTTTCATTTTGAAGAATGAAATCATTAGTTGGATTTAAAAAGTAAGATATTTTTATTTCTTTCTTTTTTAAACAGTAAAGTACTGGGAATTGAGCCCATGACCTTTGTGACAAGTTACAGCCTCAACATTTTCATTTTTTATTTTGAGATACTAAAGTGCTTAGACTGAGCTAAATCTTATGATCCTCTTGCCTCAGCCTTTCAGAATTCTGGAATTACAGTATTGCATCACATGCTCCACTGAAAATAAAGCAAATGAAAATAAAGCAAATTTTCCCTGCGGGGGGGAAAATGAAGCATTGTTTTTAAATTTGTTCAGTGCAATGGGGAGGGGAGGAGGGGATGAAGGGAGGGCAGGGACAAGGGGAAAAAATGAGAACCAAGACCTGTCATGTAAAGAAACAAGATCCCAGTAATGAATGTAACTGTATTGTATACCTAGAATGTACCAACAAAATCAATAAAAGGAAAAAAAAATCTGCTCAGTGCATATTTCAATTACTTACACTGAGAAACTGGGTACAGTCTTCATGTACCTGAATTGGCCTTATTATTGATTGTTTGGTTATAGCATATGACCCAATAATGCTCTGAACCACAATTATGTAAGGGACAGTAACCTACAAGTAAATTAACACTGAACTGCGAGTCATTGAGAGCTTCAAAAATGAAACAGCTTCTGACCTCATGTATCAAAGAATACAGATGTGAGTGCAAGACTTTCTGGCCAACCATAAAGCATGTTTTTATACTAAGGAAGAGCATATATAGTGAGGCCATGGCCCAGCATCAATATACACCCAGCTTCTGATGTGACTTTATGCTCCTGATTTCCTCAAACAAGCCATTGTTAAGAGAACTGACAGACTGAATAGAACGGTTTTCAAAACCTCTTCTAGAGCTACCTTGATTGTATCTAGTGGCTTCCAAATAGAATGTCTTTAAATAAAGACACAACATTTTTCAATAGCTCTTGCCTTCTACCCATCCCAATTGAGTTTCTTAAGAAATGCCACCTGTTTGGGGTGAAATTTCTTTCTTTACAATGAAGAACACTGTACTCCCTCTTCTGCAACATTTTACAGCTTAACCCTGACTATTATGCCATATTCCACTCAGTAGCTTTTGTCAAGACAGAGAAGTGAATCACTTCTGATGGTGACAATGGACTGCCCTGTTGTTGATGTCTGCAAGGAAGAGAGAGATAATTATTGAGGATTACTTTATTTCTTATAGAATTGTTACCTTGCTTCATTTTTACATGTTTAATGAAAACTTCTATGATTATTATAATTTTCCCATTGAAATCTGGCAGCTGTCAATTATTTGCATCTTGCATTTCATTTTTCTTTATTTTCAGGTCAGTGGTCATGAAATTTGGTGAAGTGATTCAAAGAAATTTATTCTTTTTCTAGTGAAATTCACTATGGTTTCTTTAACTTTTGGGTATTTAATGATTTTTTTTAAATTGGTCTTTAGTATTTGATATTTACTCCTTAGACTAATGACAAAATGACACCCAACATACAAGATGGGCTGGTTTCTAAATACACATGCACAACATACTAGGACCTGACAAGCTGTTTTCATTACTTCTGAAAATAATCATACAGACTCAGTTTTGGAAATATCTTCTAAATAATCAAGCACTGGATGGCAGTACAGTAAAAAATGTAGGAAACATGGAGAATTTTAGAAATAACACAGGGCCATGGAAAGGGTACAACTCTAAAAATGTGGTAGCAAATTTAGTGAAGATAAAAATGCCTTGTAAACTCAGGTGCTATACAAATACCAGAAGCAAAATGATAATAAAAATTAATAGTTTCAGAAAAGAAACCCATTCTCAAAGGAAACATCTATATGCACAAATATATAAAGAATTTAAAAGGAATACTATTTTCTTATTATTATTGTAGATTAGAACACATATATTTCTATAAATTAATGTTTGAACAAGTGAAGCATGATAAGGTACAGTCACAAAGCAATTAAAAAACTTACTCCTTCACACCTGGGTAGAATAATCTCAGGTAGGTTTCTTGCATTTCTTGTCACCCTTTGACAAAAATCAGCTCTCTAAATTGAAGTCAAAGAAACTATGTCATACCATCTCTAACCAAGCCATATATCATAATGGAAACTCCAATTTCTTTCCTGCTTGTTGGCAGTGGTGAGGTGGGTTGCTGATTTCTTGTCTACATAGTTTGACTTCCCATTATCTGCCCAGTAGGTGCCATTAGATCTCCCAAGACTGAGGTGGGAAGGAGAGGAATGGTGCAGAAAAGTATCATCTACCTTAGTATGATATACAAAAATGGACTCTCAAAGTTGATGACTCAGAGATTTTTGCAGTAGAAATAGCAACTACATCCTATAGTAGAATCACTGTCTCCTTTTGTCCACTTGCCTTACACTACAGACATCTGCTGTTCTCTTCTAAGAGCCTGCGGTCAGTATGGAGAAATTCCCTTGGACCTGCCATGGGGTGAGTGAAAGTCACTCTCCTTTCAAGTGTCTTTGTTTTTTTATCATGTAAGATAGGAAGTAACATCTGGCTCTGCAATTTCCCCAACCATAATTCAGTTATCAATTCACTGTGTCCACAAAGACTAGAAAATGCATGTCAAGACCCTGCCTATTCCTTTCCAACCTCTTGTCACCAGGGCTAGGCGAGGGAGGTAAGAGTGAACCACTACTTCCCCTTCATTCTGGGAAGGAGAGGATCAAGCCATGGCATTTACAGAACTCCATCAACATTCTTCTACCATATTACACAGAAAACCTAGATTCTTCAAGTCAACATAACAACAACAAAAAAATAGATGTAACCAAACACATAAAACTAATACCTAGATGAAATACAAGCTCTATTTTGACAATGTAGTTAGATATAGAGAACTAGTTTTAAATAACTGATGTTACTGGAAAATAGTAAGTGTTTAAATTAAGGAAAAATTGAAAACTGATTAAAATGAGGTACAAAATAAAATAGACAGTACTTTATCAGATGAATTAAAATGCATATATATGTACAATGGTATGATATTCCCCATGAAAACTAATATTTCAGTTGGCTCTCCATCGTGAGGTAGAAAGTGGTGAATCTGGTGGGTTCTTTAAGAACTTACTGGTTTATTCATTTGTGGGTTAATTAATTGGTAGATTAAAAAGTTCATGAGTTGTCTTTAGAGTGTATCTATTATGTAGTTTTTTGTTTGTTTTTTTGTTTGTTTTTGGTACCAGTGATCAAACTCTGGACCTTGAACTTGTGAGGCAGGCAGTGGAATCCCTGAGCTAAATCCCTGGCCCAGAGTGGATCTATTATGAAAGCCCGTTTGTCTCCATCTCTCATATGCTCTCCTCTTACCAGTTGATGCCCTGTGCCATCTCAGAATCCTACGGAGAGTTTCCACAGGCAAGAAGCCCTTGACCTTGGATTTCTCAGTATCAGAATCATGCATGTAACAGTGTTTTCTTCAGTCTTCAGTATTTAGCTATTTCAACAGAAAGTATACTAAAGTAACATGAGATAGTATGCATAAACACATTTATAACCTATGTTAGGTACTAAAAGTGGTAATGTCTATATGGTAGAACACTGCTATTTTATTTCACCATTGTTTTACCATTGTCTTTAGTGGCTAGTTTCAAAAAAATACTTAAATCATTTATGTAATAACAAATATTTATGAAAATAAATAAGAATTTCCCACAAAAAACTTTATTGGTTTTTCCAACATTGTAAATATCCATTTATGGCAAATTCGATTCAAAGGTTTAAAAACAGTAATTGAGGTCTTTTCTTTGCTGAGACTGTGATAAATAGCACAGGAACTCATATTGGAATGGAGTTATACTTGACATTCATTGTTTAATCCTTGTTTGCCAAAACTAAGGCAAATATATTTCCATTTTAGCATCTTTTTACATACACCACTCATTTACTTATTAAGAAATATAACCAGCTTTTTAAATAGCAACAACTCAGAGCCAAATAGACAAATCCAAAGATTTATAACTTCTGATATTCTTGCCCATGGCCAAAACACCATCACTTAGGTGACAGCTGTAGTGCATAACCACCTAGTGTTCTCCAGTGGGCAATGGCAGAAGTATCTTTAAAGAAAAAGACAAAGTCTACTATGTTGTCTCCCCATTACAATATCAATATATTTTTTTTTCTTTTCTTTTTTTTTTTTACTGTGGCCTAAAAGTGCTGCCTTCCTCCCACCCAGCCTGGCCTCTCTTTCTGGATATTTCAATTCTTCACCTGATTTACATTTCAGCCCAAACACACATTCTCAGGGAAGGGCTAATGACAATCCCTCTATTGCTCATTTTCTACTCCCTATCCATCATACTTCCGGTTACTTCAGTACTTAGCACTTCAGTACTTAGAACTGCATCATCAAGAATTTGTCACTTACTTGTTTATAGCTGCTTTTATTGTTTTAGTTCTTTTCCATGCTCCTTAAGGAGAGAATATGGGCTCTCTCCTGCTTTATGGTGAATTCTTCAGACATGGACAGTGTTTGGCATATAGCAGTTACTTAATAAATATTTGTCAGATTGATCAATCAATGTTGTGGCTACATTGATACAGGTAAATTTGCTGATTATAGTAATAACCATGGATTGAGTTGAATCAATGGCTGAAGCTAGGGGCATTTTATTAAGATACACTACTTCTGTAACTGTACAAATGACATCATGTCATATTTTCATTCTGTTCTTAGATAATGTCATTTAGCATAACGTCTTCCTGGTCCAAATGCATTGTGACAAATATCTACTTATTTTTAAAGGTTGAATAAAAATCTGCATACTGCACAATTTCTTAGTCCATTGTCCATCAATTAATTGGTTGTTTGTCTTGCTTTAGATTGGTGCTGTATGTTGACCATGAGCTCATATATATGTGGAATTTGAAAATGTCAGATATATAGAAACAGAGAGTAGAGGTTCTCAGGGATGGTGAAAAAAAAGCAAATAGGGACATGATGATGAAAGTTTCCAAATAAAGAGTGCATAGCAAGAACAAATCTAGAAATTTATTATATATCATGAAGCCTATTGTGATTAATACTGTATACCAAAAATCTGCCAAGAAATAGATTTTAGGTGCATTTATCACAAAACACAGGTAGCTCTGAGGTGATGGATATGAAAACTTGCTTAATCACAGAAATACATCCACATAAATTATGTTGTACCATAACCATAAATAATAAAATATAGAAAGATTATGACCTTGGAAAATATCTTCAAGAATCAAAACATAATTTGTAGAAAAGTATTTGAAGATAAAACCATTACAATGAAACTGAAAGTGAGAAATAGAAATAAAACGAGTTACTGTCCATTTTAATGTGTTGAAAAGATTAAAAATTTGATAAAATGGTATCAAATTTAACAGTGAGTACACTCTTTAACATGCAAGGAACACTTGGGACTATGATATTTGGTGCTGCATTGAGATATAAAGTGTTCAACAATCACAATTCTGGGATATTTAGTTTTTCTTATGGAAAAGTATTCTACGTAGAAAAGTATACAGACAGAAGGATACCCATGCTACTTTCGTAAAGGTGAAATTTTTATATCATACTATAGTCCCTCATTGAGGAACTGCATTAAGAGAAGAGCATGGCATATATATATATATA
>NW_022900926.1:39182365-39244617 GCF_012274545.1 Fukomys damarensis
ATATTACATAGCCACTGAGATTCTAATTCAGAAAAATTAACTATACTTATTTCTAGAGGTGGAATTCAAAGACTTTTTCCACTTTCTTCTCTGAACATTTCAAAATGATTCATTACTTTATATTTAACATTTCTATTCTAAAAATAATTTGAGCTTTAATAAAAATTATGCTTTTGTAACCCTTCAAAAGCTATATTATATAATACTAAGTATAGTATTTAATGGTCCAATATATTGTACTCAATGGAGTACAAAAATAATGAAAACTTTCACTTTTCTATCTCCTCAAATGTGTGTGTCTCTTTAACCTCAAATTAATTGAATTGGAGAATTTAATCTGTGCATATTCTACAATACCAACATGAATTTTATGCCTGCTATTCAGTGCTGCAGTGTCTTTTATGTGCTTTTGGCAGTCTTAGCAATAATTATAGCTATCTCTTGTAAAAACTCCTGAACTGCTGCCTGGATTTATAATACTATTCTTACTGACCAGGAATCCTGTTGAAAAGTTGCATAATGACTAAATTGAATAAAGAAGAATCACTGCATGGCACAGCAGTGAAGATGAGGCTGTATCTTTTCAGGAACAAGTGGTCTCTATTGCATGATGACTTGGGGATAGCTATTTAGCATCTAGCCTCACATTCATTTTCAAAATGAGCATATTTGAAATGTGTCAAAAGGCTACAAACCCCTCACTCACCGCTTTTCTCCTGTGAACAACTTGAACAATGACATAACTTAAGGAGCACCAAAATAGTGACTGACACTGTTATGTCGAAGAGTCCCACATTCAGCCTCAGGATGTAGAGCCTCATGACCTGATTTAAAATGTAAATAAAGAGTTTTTCAGTGTGAGTCATTGAGCAAATACATGCTTTAGTTTCCTCACCTGAAGGAAATCTCTCATGCAGTACCTACAAGCACTGTGTAGCTATTTAGCCTTACTGTGAAATATTGTGACTGATGGTTATAATTTTAACAAGTCATCTTTGACGACATAGCTAAAATCTTGCTTCTTTCTCCTAGTGTGTGTCGGTCAGTCACTAGTGTTTCAGTAGTGTCTTAACACAACTTAGAATCACCTATACTACTGAAAAATTCCAAGTTCTTATATCCCCCCATTACGTCAAATGGAAAGAAAAGTTAAATCCTAAATGACAAACGTCCAGAAGTGGCTATTGGTTGTTTTCCACTTACATCCAGTTAAACAAAATGTATTCATCAGAAAGGCCTCTGATGTTGTGTCATTCTTTCTTTGTTTTACAAATGAATCACAATTTGTTAGTCCTTTTGCTAACTCAGGGAACATATCTTAAGTAAATATTTACTTGGCCTTGAAGCTGCTTAAACCCACCATCTAATATTTTTTCTTTATCTTCTAGAAATGCCCAAAAGAAATAATGAATGCTTTTATTTCTGCACTCCATGTTGTCCGTTACATCAAAGACTCTTAAAAGTATAATGGAGTATTCTTAACTATCTGTGTCCTATCTCTCTCCCAAATAGCCTGTCTTATGAAAGAAGTGCCCTATAAACCGGGCATGGTGGTACATGCCTGTAATCCCAGCACTCAGGAAACTGAGGCAGGAGGATCGCTGTGAGTTCGAGACCAGCCTGGGCTACATAGTGAGTTCCAGGTCAGTCTCAACTACATAGTGAAACCCTGTCTCAAAAAACAAACAAAAAAACAAACAAACAAAAAAGATAATAATAATAAATAAATAAATAAAAATTAAAAAAAGAAGTTCCCTATAGATTTCTTTCAGACCCGTTTCTTTTAAACATACTCATTGATTCCTTAAGTTTCCTTTCCTTGCTTTCCTTCTGCTGTCTCTATGCCTTTACTTTTCACCAACCAATCATATATATCTCTCAGACTGAATCCCAGGAACTGGCTTTCTAGTTCTCTTATAATCACCAATTTACTAGTATCTGAGATTTGAAATGTTGTCTACTTCTTTGTCTTGCAAAATTTTTCATTTACTCATCATGCACTGTTCTCAGCAATTTCTCCATTATATCTCTCAGGCATTTCAATCCTTTTCATTTTCAAAGCCATTAACTACATTTATTCATAGTCTTGTGACCAATCTATCTATAGAAAACTGAAAGTAACGGTTCCTTTGGCTAAAACAATCATTATATATTGCACAAATCTATAAATTGATATCAATCTCTTCTCAAGACCTCATATAGTTATCTTTTAAGATATTTCTAAGGCCGGGCATGGTGGTGCACACCTGTAATATCAACACTTGGGAAGCTGAGACAGGAGGATTGCTGTGAGTTCAAGACCAGCCTGGGCTACATAGTGAGTTCCAGGTCAGTCTGAACTACATAGTGAGACTCTGTCTCAAAAAAACCCAAAAAACCAAAAGATATTTCTACAATTACTACTACAAACTATCAATGCTTTCTTAATGTTCACTCAAAAATATAGTTAATCTGCCTAATTGGGTATTGAATTTCTTTCATTAAAGGACTAGTCCATGCTTTGGTAACTTGTTTTTTCAAGAGATTCTCCTGCACAAGCAGGTTGAAATAGCACATCTACATTGCAAGACGTTTATATTGCATATCTTAGTTAAAATTTATTGTCTAGTTGAAATTGACAATTACACAAAATAATGCATTTGTTAAAAATCTTTATTTAGCAATTCCAAAATGTTTCATTTATTAAAATATCATATTGTCAATATAAATATAATTTGTCCTTGTCAATTAAAAAATAAATTTTAAGAAAAAAAGATAACTTCCTCTTGTGCTTAGGGTAGGCATGCTTACCAAGCATTATAAAAGATCTGGTTTTTCTAAACTTAGTGTTCCCTTCCTGTAATACAATCTCATGGATATACAACAGTACCCTCCCTCCCTTCATTCCACTGTATTAGAATTATATCTTGAGTACCTGACACAAAAGACTGATATTCTTAATGCTGCTATTTGTATGAGTTATTAAAGGCCTTTGTCTTAGGCTTCTGGTAGCATTCACAAAGTTTAGAAGGGATGACTTGCTATATTGCAGAATAACTGAGGCTCATTTTCTCATTTTTTAAAGGAGGATTAAACTTTTTCCTTTACACTGTTGTAAGGATGAAAACAACGGTAAAAGCAAAAAATACAGAAAAAATCATTGAGTATAATTAAAATGTGTAGCTTAATGGTCCTAGTTTCAATTCCACTTCCCACTTCAGTTACTCACAGGTTTAAGTGTGCACTGGGAATAATATGATCAACTTCATAGAATTCTGAGTATTAAATATTCTGATACATCACCACATAGTGTGCATTGTGTCTATGTTTGCTATAAAATATTCAGCAAAGAAACTTTTACCTGGCTGATTTGCAAAAAATAATGGTAATTAAAAGACAGAGAGGAAAATAGAAGATACGTAAATAGGTCATTGGATGGATGACTGGAAAGAAAGAAAGATAGATTGATCGATAGATAGATAGAAAATTTTTGTTCACAAAACAGAGAGATCTCTTCTGACCAAAGATCTTTCTATAGACCACTTGATGTTTGAGTCTAATGAATGACAGAAATAATTCAAATACTGTATATAGAAATGAGAGGAGGCTCCAAATAAGTAAAACATATAATTGTGCCACACAGAACATTTTGAAGAAGTGTGGGAAATTCTAGGTTGTAAGTATGTGTGCTTTTACTCTCATCAGTTTAAATTCAACCTAAAGTACACAGTAGGTGCTCAATAAAGTTTCTGATTAACTAGAAAATTAAGACCTTTAAACAATTACTCCTGGTGACTTTCTAAGGTAGAAGTCAATGTGAATGACCTGAAGGGACATTTATTTGTCTAGGGTATTCCAACTAGTGGAGCAGCCCTCCATGCCATTCAAGGCCGAAAACCAAAGTGCCAAAGAGAACGTCTTTAAATGAAGATGCATAATTGTTCTTTCTTCAGTTCATTGGATTAAAAGATTTATTGGGCACTTTCTCTGTTGAGCTGATTTGTCACTGAAGATATGCTTTAGTCTTGGAGCTGATTTATTGTATTTTGCTGAAGAGAACTTAATGATACTGCGTCAGTTTTTTCTCTAAAGTGCTTCATTCTTATTATTTGCCATACTAGTTTTTATTCTAGTTTTCTATGATAAATATCAGGTGGCAGCCACAATAGAAAAATACATTTTGGGCAGCTCTGAACATTATCTTGGATGCATATACTTCTCCACAGACATTAAACCATCTGAGTATTTTTTTAAAAGTGCATTGAATTTATTGGAAAATACTCTCAAGCTACATCTTGCTGGAGAGAAGAGGGCAGAAAGATGCCTTTATAACATATTACAAACTCATGGTAAGTTTAACAGCTTAGAGCAATTTACCAATTGGGAGGACTACTTCGATTTTCCATGCTGACATTTTTTTTGTACTTGAAAATAGAAGCAACATGTATAATTCTATGGAAAATGTTTACAAATAGGAAATATAATTGTAGAAGTCTTTGTCACTCTGGCAATTCCAGATATTTTGTAAGACTCTGCTTCCTACTTCATCTGGCCAAACCTAGTCTAACAGATAATGACATACAGTATAAATATGTCAGTTTTGTTAATTGCAATGGCAATGGTAGAATAATAAACAACTATCTTCAAGAAAATAGATGGCATATCTATCTACACAAAAAGTTGTGTACCAGGCAGTACTAAAACTAAGAGACTCATTGCCTTAGATCACAGGTTAGTGGAAAACATTGATGTACTCCGTGAACATTATGAATTTCTTGGAATGACATCAAGCAGTCAGACTCTGCTTACACATGCAAAAACTTCAAAAACAATGAAAATCTTAATGGCTATAAGTAAAAGACAATTTTCTTAAATACTTCACCCTGAAGTTCCTATGATTTGTGCTCCCAAAGTTGGCTCAGTGTATTTTTTTTCATACTGTTTTAAGTACAAATCTCTACAGTGGGTTTTCAGGAAGTGGTTCTTCCTGTGTAAGACTATTGAGTGGCAGATAGCAAGATAGTGCCAAATACGACCTTGGCCACCCAGTCCTCCCTTTTTTATTTTGATGTGTTATGGGGTGCCTGCAGAAAGCACAACATCCTGAGTTGAGGAGGAGCTGACCAGAACAGCCCAGGAACCCTACAGAAATAAGATGTCTTTTAATGTATTAGCACAGTGGGTCATGTCCCTCCTGGGGTATAAACCCAAGATGGACTGCTTCCCGAATTCCCTCCCCTATGGGTCATGTGGGGCACACATTGATGAGTTCTGTCCTCCCTAGATAGATGTCCTGAGCCTTACCAGACTGACTCCCAATGGATGCTCCACTCTTGCTGTCCCTGATAGCCTGTCTGTAAGTACTAAATCTGCTTCATGTAACCTGTTTAGGTGAGAGTATTCTGTCTCAACAAACTTGGACAAATTGGGAACCAGTGAACAGTGAATCAGCTTTACACAGGGCAGAGAAAAACAAAATTTCTCAGCAAGAGCACTACTGGCACTTGGAGCCCAATAAATGTCCATTAAGGAAGACTGGCATACAGCATTCCTGACTAACAGGTGCCACTAGTGCCCCCTGCCTTTCTCAAAATCAGAAAATGCACTCATAAGTTGCAAATCTTTCCACTGTGAATGGTGATGGTATTGGTATTGTACCTGGTTGAAAACCACTAGGCCTGGGCTAACTCTATCTCCAGCAGCAGCAGACATTTCTTGTAGCTTTTGCAGCTACCCAAAAGCACAAGAAAAAGAATATCTCTTCCTTAGGAGCCAGACTGGATTGAGTTAGATTAAGTTTATATGGGCATTATGTTGCTTTTATTTTTTTTTAAATAAGATTTTTCACATCCATTTTAAGGGAAGATTCTAAATAATATACTTTTTGCCCAGGGGTAGCTATTAATTTTCAGGGCCCAATGAAAAATTAAAAGAAGAGCACACCTTGTTTAAAAAGCAGGGAAAGAGTGCAATTAAATGTGCTAAAATGTTAAGATTTTTATTTTAAAACTATTCTACTTTTTATAAGTCATAATATAGTAAAAGTGATAACATAAATATAAGTAGCAAAAATAATATCTTTATGTGATGACACCAAAATATTTTATTAATGTGATGACTGAATTGGTCATTTTTCTGTTTATTAAGTTATCAAAATTTATACCTATGGCAATGTCACATAAACTTTGGTCAAATGCTTTTATTGGTAACATTTTATATTTTATATCATTTTATTATTTTATAAGTCCCTTAAAAACATTGGTTATCTGACAGGTAATTGATATGGATGAAATATAATATATGCAAGATAAAACTGGTTTTCATAGAAGTGTCTGGTCTTATTTCATTAAGCTATCCTTTCTTTTCTTTCTCAGGACCTTATGCATGCGAGGCAGGGGGAGGAACCACTGATCTAAGTCCCCGGCCCTAAGCTTTCCTTTCTTTTTTTTTTTGTTTTTGTTTTTGTTTTTGGTGCCGGGGATTGAACTCGGGTCCTTGTGCTTGCAAGGCAGGCCACTGAACCGCTGAGCTAAATCCCCAGCCCCAAGCATTCCTTTCTTAATGGAGTCTCCCACATAGTGATTTGTGAACCTCCTAAATATGCACAGCTGAGTATGTTCTGAGCAGAGATGTTCACCTGTGGAGGAAGCCTATAACACTGCTGAAGTTTCCAGCAAACAGAAGATTACCAGTAAGGAGCTGTAAGCGTTGAGGGGGATCTTCCTGCTCATGTAGCTATTACTAGAAGAGTTAAGAGTATTTACAGAGGATGACATTGAGATAAAGCTCTGACAAATTATTTGAAAGATAAATTTAGTATACCTAGAGCCTCAAAAAAAATTCTTTTTAAGTGTTAGCTTTTCACACAAATTTGTTTCCTGTAAATCTGAGTTTAATTTTAAATGTCAGTTTATATAATGCCATTTGGATATTTTTTAAGGCATTTTACACATTTGCCAGAAAGGTGTGACTTCATGTCATTGCCACTTATGACTTCATGAATTATGTATCATTTAAAACACTTTTTGTCCATTTTATTACCATGTCTTCAATTACAAAGAAAAGCTAACTCATAAATCATAAAATTAATCATCATAAAATGTATAATTTAGTATATTGGGTATATTTACAAGGCTTTTGTAACCATTGAGACTATTTAACTTAAGAAACTTTTCATTATACCATTCACTCTCTTAGTATTTTTCGAATTTTTCTACCCCTCAGACCTTGGTAATCATTAATGTACCTGTGTCTCATATGGGCTTGCCTAGTTTGAATATTTCATTTAAATGTAACTATAACTTATGTAGCTTTGTTTTTAGGTACAAGAAGTCTAGCTTCATTCAAGTAGCATAATGTTTTCAAGGTTAATCCACACTTGATATATACCAGCTTTGTTTTTGGGTTTTATGTTCTAAATGTTTTACTGTACATATACATCACATTTTTTAGACCTTCATCAAGTAATAGCCATTTAGTTTGTTTGTAGTATTTGCATATTATAAATAATATTGGTATGATTATTCATATGCACTTTTTCATGCAAATATACTTTTTCAGTTCTTTGGAGTTAGTGCCTGGGAGTGAAATTCCTACATCAAATTGTAACTTCATTTAACATATTTTTTGGTACCGGGGACTGAACTCAGGACCCTGCTCTTGTGAGGCAGGCAGCAGCACCACTGAGCTGAATCCCTGGCCCCATTACTGAACTTTTGAAGAACTGTAAAACTGTTTTTGTTGTTGTTGTTGTTGTTGTTGTTTTTTTGTACCAGGGATTGAACTCAGCTATTTGCGCTTGCGAGGCAGGTGGCGGAACCACTGAGCTAAATCCTCTGCCCTACAAAACTGTTTATAAATGTGACATTATTTCATATTCCCATCAACTGTGTAGAAGGGATCCACTTATTCACAACCTTGTTAATACTTGATTTTATTACTTTTTGTTTTTATTATAATAGTCATTATAATCGGTATAAAGTGATACGTTGTGGTTTTGATGTTCATTTCTTTAATGATTAATAGTTTACATTTTTATGAGCATATTGCCCATTCATATATCTTCTTTAGGGAAATGTTTTCACTTCCTTTATCCATTTCTAAATAAGTTATTGGTCATGTTCATACTGAGTTGTAAGAGTTCTTTATATATATAAGAGGAAAAAATTAGAACCAAGACCTGTCATGTAAAGGTACAAGATCCCAATGATGAATGTAACTGTACTGTGTCCTTAAAATTTACCAAGAAACTCAAGGAGGAAAACAAGAGTTCTTTATATATACTGCATATTAGGCCAATAATAAACAGTATGATTGGAAAATTTTTCTTTCTTTTGTTCATTCTTGTATTATCTTTCCATTTTTTTGGATAGTATTTCTTAATATGCAAAAGTTTAAAATTTTGGTGAAGTTCAATTTATCTAGTACTCTTTAGTTTAGTTTGTTTAGTTGCTTTTGGAGTTATATCTAAGATGACACATTTGTAATCCAAGACTGAATATTTACACTTGTGTTTCTTGTAATAATTTTAAAACTTTAGATTTTATGTCTTTGAGCCAATTTTATACACAGTATAAGAGGGAGTCCAACCTCCTTCTTTTGTATATGAATGTCTAGTTCTCCCAGCATCTTTCTTGAAGAGACTTCTTTTTCCCATTGATTGCTGCAGGTTCTTTTATAGTAAATAAAAACATGCGGAAAAATCTTTGGATTCTCGATTCTATTCCATGGTCAATAAGCTTACCCTTTTGCGAATATTATATAGTTCTGATGTGGTATACTTTTAATAGGTTTTGAAATAAAAAACTGTCTATCCTGAAATTTTTATCCTATTTTTAAGACAGTTTGGTTATTCTGAGCCCTATAAGATCATATAAATTTTAGATATAGCTTTATGATTCATTCTTTTAAAATGACTAGATTATTAATAGCAATTGTATGGAATCTATATGAATTTGGAGCATACTGGCATTCTAACAAGTATTAAGTCTTCAGATCCATGAACTTGAGATGCCATTGCTTTTATGTCTTCTTAATTCCTTTCAATAACATTGTTTACCTTTAAGTAAATGATTTTGTTATTTTTGGTCTTTATTCCTAGATATTTTATTGTTTCTGGAGCTATTACAGATAGAAATATTTGCCCAGTTTTCTTTTTAAAACTGGAATTTACTGGCTCTGAGTAACAACAAACAATAGGCATACCCCCTGAATGGAATAAAGGGGAAACAAAGAAGGAAGGTTTACTTTCGTTTCTTTGGAAGAGCTCCAGTCTTCACCTTCACCTTGGACATTGTCATTTGGATTCAAGCACAGATGCATCAGTCTTCCAGGGCAGGTTCTTTAGGTTCCATCAAACACACTTTAAGCTCCCAATAGGGTCTCACATGGGACACTACAGTGAGCTCCAGGTCTTCAACTGGCTTCTTTAGATCTTCAGCACCTAGACAGCTCTTTTGTACTTTTCCACACATGACTCTGGGTGGCCACTGTAAGCCAGTCTTGTAAATCTTACATATTTGTTTATTTTGCATTAAATCTGTTTCTCTAAGCATTGACTAATACTGTTATTTAATTGTCCAGTTGTTCAACACAAATTGTAAGGCTTGCAAAAACACACAAAAAATGTTCTTTACATGAGAAAGGAAACAACCAAGAGAAATTGCCCTTGGAAGCCAATATTTTAAATTTACTAGACATTATATATTCCTATAAGCCTATTGATTGGTGCCAGCTACATTCAGCATGAGGCTTCCATTATCCATACCCTTAATCCACATTCACACATCTAAATCCAGCCACCTCTGCATGAGGCTCTGGGAGAACATCTAGATACAAGCCATAATATAGTCTGATGCTTTTCTTGTTTCACTGCTGCCATCTGGGTCTGGGACGTCGTATACCCCTCCTCGTGTCCATGTGATGCCCCTGACTGTCTGAGACATGTATGTATATGTCAGGTGGCAAAGCCAATTCTTCTGGTCACATACTGTTTCCAGTACATCTCTACTGACATCTGCATGTGGAATGCTTCATAAACTTACCTCAAAACACAAATCCGTATATGAAATTACAAAAAACTTCAATACAATGGAAGAAAATACATCTGAAAGTTGCTACACCTTCAGAAAACTACAATCTATGAAACTGTGCAGGTTACAAGCTCAAGAAGTCAAGACTGGTCACATTTTTTCAGTTTTATCTCCTTTCCTTCGTCATTTGAAAATGAAGGCCCTCTCACCCCTCAGAAATGCAAGCAGGCACACACATAAATGTATTTTTTCCTCCTTTCTTGGTAGCATAAGGATCTCATGAAATAGCCAGAAATAATATAAGTAATGTGAGTTTTATAGTATCCAGCAAGTGTCCTGGAAATGATAAGCCCCCATTCACCCCACCTGCCCTTCCAACTGTTAACAATGGACAATAATTTTTTGTTTATATTTTTGAAATACTCTTGTATGTTCACCTTTAACTCTGTTCTTATTACTCCTTTCTCCCTAGATGTCCTGGATGATAACAGTTCCTTAACATTTTTAATTCTATTTTTCAGAGGTCCCAACCTCTTTTACTGCATATTAATGACAGGCTCATTACTTTGGTTTTCCAAGCTCTGAACTACATCCACAGACAGATTCTATTGTTCATTATACTTTCAGTAATCCTTTATTTCTGTTACGGAGACATTACAAGTCACTTTGCTCCTTTACCAGAGAATTACTTCTAGATCAAGCTCGGGTCAATATTTCATTTTCAATTTAATAAGGCAGTCACATTGTGACATACAACAGTATTTGTTGTTAAAACACTAAGAATTTTCCAATTTTTTCTTTAGGATTATTTTTTCAGACTTTGCATCTTGAAAACAGACTGTCTTTTGTTTATGAATGTTAAATAGCCATCCATTATTGCTTGAATTAATTTTGTGAGATAAAAACTGGTAGGTTCACTTGGCTGACTCTTCAGTTGAATTCAGAAAACTTTTGCTTTCAAAATATCTCTAGAATGTCCTCTACTTTAAATTAAATTCAAGTACTGTAGGTTAATCTTGAAAATATTCTATAATCAGTGTTAGGTTAGATTCATGAAAAAAGCACTCCCTCTGAGTTCTAAAATGAATTTTAAAGTCGACTAGATATAGAGGATAGATAGAAGAGACATAGATAAATAGACAGTTATATTTTAAGTACAGAGTCTGCCCCAAAATGTATACATCAGGAAAAG
Source organism: Fukomys damarensis (assembly GCF_012274545.1). Taxonomy (NCBI): domain Eukaryota; kingdom Metazoa; phylum Chordata; class Mammalia; order Rodentia; family Bathyergidae; genus Fukomys; species Fukomys damarensis. Next base: position 39,193,568 of record NW_022900926.1, read on the forward strand.
AATAAATATTGAATACATATTTTAATACTAACTTTATTGAGACAACATGAGGATTAATACAAATTACCTTTGGCATTTACAATTACAAGAGGTACTCACAGTAGTGGCCATCAGCTTCCATTTATTGATATGGTAAACTTCTGAAGTGTGTATACATTTTTTGGCAGACTCTGTCTCTCTCTGTCTCTGTCTCTCTGCCTCTGTCTCCATCTCTGTCTCTGTCTCTGTCTCTCTCTATCTCTCTCTCTCTCTTTCTCTCTCTCTCTCTCTATATATATATATATATGTGGGTAAATATATTTATTTGCAAATGAATATTTAAATGCTTATAGGTAAGTATTACAAATACACATAAAGGTAATTATTGACATAAATTGTACTATTTGTAAATTAATCTGTCACTAGAATGGGCTTTATTTGGCCAGAAGAACAAGTAGAATGACATTATTTTGAGACCTGAAACACCATGTCTATAAGCCCTGACTTATAAGAGCAAGAGGATCTTTCACCCCTGTCTTCTATTAGTTTCTCCTCCCTACTGTCACACTCAGCCTCATAACTCCTTGGCCCTCGTTTTGGATCCTTTCCTCTAAATACTACTGTGCATCTAACCTCATGTTAGGACCACTGCCAAATAATTTCTATCAAGAGTAGTAAACAAAGCAAGGGGGAAAACAAGGAGTTCCCCCTTCCTACTGTCCTGCTATCACCAGCATGGAATTGACCTTCTCTGTGACTGACCCAGTTCATCCAAGATCACTTTGAACTTTTAATTAGACTTAAATTAAAATATCATGGATAACTTAAGAGAATGACATTAGGAGAAAAATATAAAACTTTATGACTGCTCAGAGATGGGTCAACTTGCAGAGTTTTGGAGCTCATAATTATCCCCTGGTTTCCTTCAGAGGGCTCTTCTCTACACATCCACCAGACTCTAAATCTCCACTTGGAATTAGTCACTGAGAACCTGCTGTGTGCCAGCCATGGTATTGATGCAGGACACACCAATCAACAAAATAATAAAAATTCCCTGCCCTCGTGATGACTGCATTCTATTGAAAGAGATATAACAGCATCAAATTTAAATGTTACAAGATGATAATTAATATGAAGACAAAATATGAGAATTGTGTGGAGGGGAAACAGGAGTGCTCGGCTTAGAGTAAAAAGGTATTATGATTTGAAGTTGGGGCTGTATGGACAGACCTTATTGAGAAGAAAACATTGAATGTTGTCTTAGTCTGTTTTCTGTTGTGATAACTGATTATCACAGACTGGATCACTTACAAATAATAGAAGTCTATTTGTGACTGCTTGTGGAAGCTGGAAGTTCATGAGCAGAACAGTAGCGTGTCTGAAGACCTGCATGCTATGTCATGCTGTGGCAGAGATGGAAAGCCAAGTGTGCATCAGAGGACAGGAGAGGATGTGCTTGGCGTCATCATAACTGCATTGTGGCAGTCAACTCTTTCCCGTGGCAGCAGCAGTAATCCACCCAAGAGAACCCCATCACTTCCCAGAGGGCTCATTCTACAGCAATGGTAGAGGACAGACAGCACATGAACTTGAGGGACAAACAAGAACCACAGCAAGTGCCTTGGATGAAGATTGAGCCAATAGTGTATGCAGGAGAAAGAGCCTCCTGAAAAGAAGTGACAAGGTTGGACCTGAGAAGAGTTGACTAAATGGTGGCTAGGGGAGTGTTCTGGAGCAGTGCTGAAGAAGCAAATAAAGCACTTAGCTTTGGTGAGGAGTAGGGCCCCCAGCCCACCTTAGCATGATGGTGACATCCATCCAAGTATCCCTGTCCATGGTTCTGGTCTTAGAATGAATGTGTGCTAACTCTCAGAAGCTGCTTTAAGTAAACCTCCTATGATGTGACAATGTAACTGTTATTAATTCACAACAAGTAATATGTCTCATACTCTAGAAAAAGGGGAGAAGAGATTAATTTTCAGAAATGTAAAGGGAAGGAAAACTGGGCTAATTATTAAATATGCAAAGTGTTAGAAGTTACCTTTATTTTTCCCTTATGAATTGGAGGAGAAGAACAGCTCATATACACTAGAAACACAAGTAGAGTGCCTAAATCTCCTTAGCTAACCACACATTTCTTGATTTTCTGTGGAAGGAAGGACTTTGCTTCCTTTTCTCCCCTAAGTAGTTGGTTCATACCTCAGCTCCATCATTTCCTTACCTTTACGTCCTCCTTCAGGGAATGAAATATGTTTCTACCAGTCAGTAGGTGTACCTGATCCCATGTTTCTGTGACCTTCAGGGCTCCAGATCAGTCAGCCTTCAGCTCTAACTCTCTCTAACTCCATGGCCCTCACTGGAGGCTTGCCTGAAGGCTGTGTTTTAAGCAGGAGTTAACTGCCAGATTTGACAGATGGCTGGAGAAGGGGAGGCAATGCCAAAAGAGAAATTTGAAGAAAGGCCAAGTAGTGAACATGTTTTAATCATGTTTCTGGTACACAGGTATTGTGGCAGAGAGGGTCTCCAGGGGAATCCAATATGGCCTAACTCAATCTAGCATGGGTAAAGCAATGTTAGCTAAAAGGCCCATCTACCAAGACACGAGTGGTCAGTGCCATAGCATGGGGCTCATCCCACTGGAGCAGCAAAAGCTAAACCAAGAGGAGAAGAGTTTCTGGAACAGACACAATCTGGGGGAAAATAAAGGCCAAATGAAGAGAGATCTGCCATGGGAGAAGCAGGTTTGTATGTTCTGATATCCATCTTATGGAATGAGGCAATTTCCTTCTCACCCTTCCAGAGTAGCACAAATGATGGCCACATCCTCGGAGAATTGGACAATAGACCCTCGGATCACTTTCCATTTTCACGGTTCTCAGTCAAGAGACACAATATACCCAAGGACCTAACAAGAAGGGAACTTGGGCAACAAAATTCTGTCTCCCTCCCTCTAACTTCCACTGAGCAAACTTCCATTGGTTAAATCCAGGGAGATGTCAAAAGATAGCTGAGTGTGGTGATTGCAGTTATCTCAGTCAGTCTTATGGAGCTGGGCAGAATAGAAGGGGGGCTGAGAGAGGACAAGTCCAAAGAGAACTGTGAGTCATTACAGGTGGCCTGGTTCTTGGAGTTGTTTTCTTTTTTAAAAATTAATTTTATTGGTACATTTACTGTATACAATGTAATGACAGTCATCGTTGGAAATTCGTACCTTTACATAATCAATCTAGGTTCTTATTTTTCCCCTTTCTCCTACCACTCCATCTCTCCCTCCTTATCTACAAGACTTATCTAAAGACTTTGTTTCCATCATGTTTCTTTTTCTCATGTTAATTCCATTTCCTTCTTTTCTTCCCCCTACCTCTCATTTCCCCTTCCCGTTTGTCCCCTTTCTTCCTATTTCACATTATCTATTATACTTTTTAGTCCTTATTTACACTTTCAGTTTCTCCCACTATAGAGGAACTATTCTGTATTTACATATGTGTGTCTTATTTATATCACTTAAGAGTATCAATGTGCATCCATTTAGCTGTAACTGTCTCTAATTTATCACTTTTTATGGCTGAGTGGTATTCCACTTCATAAACACACACACACACACACACACACACACACACACACACACACAGCATTTTCTTTATCCAGTCCCCTGTTGATGGGCAATTGGGCTGCTTCCAAGTGTTAGATATTACAAATTGTGCTAATATGAACATGGGTGACATATATCACTGTGGCATTTTATGCAGCACCACAAACTATGGCTTAAAACAACAGAAATTTATATCTACAATTCAGAAGGCTTTTAAATCTGAAATCAAGGTGTTGACAAGGTTATGCCCTTTGTACTCTGTAGGGAAATCTTTCCTTGCCCCTTTCTGGCTGCTAGGGCTTGCTGGAAATCTAGCATTTCTTGACTTATCATTACATCTCTGAAATCTTGCTCTTCTCTTGACCTTCCTTTTTTTTTTTTTTTTTTTTTTTTTTTTGAGAATAAAGACTTTCAGTGGAGTGGAGGTCTTCTTTTCAAATTACTGTAGACTAGTAGTTTAACACATCATCATTGTCATCGTTACTGTTGTTTCATTTTATTTTATTTTTTGTCTTATTGAGTTTATTGGTACTTCTAAAGTATACAGTACAGCTACATTAACATTGGTATCTTATACCCTTACATGACAGATAGGTTCTCATTATGTAGTTCAGGCTAGCCTGAATCCACTATGTAACCCAAGCTGGTCCCAAACACATGGCAATCCTCCTGGTTCATCTTTCAAGATGGTGGACCCAACTTATTTGAGAGAAGAAAAAATTAAGTCTGCAACAGGGAAAGACAATATTATACTGTATAAATATTCAGTCAGAGTAGGTTGTGTACATGAAAGAAGCAATCCTGTATTTGCACTTATAGTAAAAATCAATTGTGATAAAAAGCACGGTACTGCCACAAAACAGACAGATGGACCAATGGAATATAACAGTGATGCAGAAAAAACCCAAGCATCTTCAAATATTTGACTTTTAACAAAGGTGCCCACAAAACACACTGGCTGAAAGGTAGTCTCTTTTTAAAATGGTGCCGGAATATTGGCTGTTGATTTGCAAAAGATTGAATCTAGACCCATATCTCTCACCATATATATATATATACTAAAATCAAAATGAATCAGAGATCTAAATGTCAAAACAGAAGCAATCTTCTGGGAGGTAAAATAAATAAAACTTCTGAAGATGTGGGGAACTCCAGTTGCACAGGAAATAGTGCCAAGAATCAACAGATGAGATTATATCAAATTGAAAAGCTTCTGTACAGCAAAAGAACCAACAGAGAGAAAAGACAGATACAGAATGGAAAAAAAAAATTGTCAGCTATTCCTCAAACAGAGGACTAATATCTAGGGCATATAAAGAATTAAAAAAAAATTAGATTTTCCAAAATAAAAGATTCAATCTAAAACTGGGCAATTGAAATGAACAGACACTTCTCAAAAGAGGTAAAAATGGCCATTAAGCAATGAAGAAATACTCAACATTGCCAATCATTAGAGAAATGCAAAGTAGAACAACACATATTCCATTTTACCTGAGAAAGAATGGCTATCACCAGGAAATCAAATAATAACAAATTCTAGGCTGTCTGCTGGAAAAAAGAAACCATTCTACCCTATTTGTGAGAATGTAAACTATTACAATCACTATGGAAATCGGTATGGAGATTTCTCAAGGATTGAAAACTAGAAATTCCATTTGATACAGCTAATATCTTGGGTATTTTTTTCCAAAAGTGTTAAAGACATCTGTCGCGCGCACCTCACCAGCAAGGAACACGCAACACTCAGGATTCTTCTGATGCATGCTTTATTGGAGTTTCTTCTACATTCTTCAAAAAAGCGGAAAGACCCCGAGCCGGACACGAGCCTGCCTTTTATAGCCTCTCGGGTGACGAGGCCCATTTCTATTGGCCAATGCCGGCCTGCGTCATTCTGACGAGCCAAGCGCCCCTTCTGCGCATGCGTGAACTGCCATCACCGGCGGACTCGCATCCGGGATTCATGCAGGGCATGAAGAACCCGGAAATAATGGCGCGTGACATCTCCCCCTTCCTTAAAATAACTAGAGCTCAGGAGGAGCCTGTCAACCACCCCGGCCGGAAGGTGGTCGAAGCAGGTATTCCATATGAGCAACTGTTGGATCACCTTAGCTCGTGCAATGAGGAGAACCTCTGAGCGGTGCAAAGGCTGATCAATAAGATTGTAAAAAGACATGCCTGATTCTGGTGCAATGGACTAATCCACAGAGTGCAGAGGCCATGTCCAAGGAGGTAGAGAGATGCAGATATTTATGGCTCCCGAATGAGCAAGGCATAGGCAGATAATGACCAACGTTCAAGCTATTGTAAATTGGCCAACCAAACAGCAGGCGAGTATCCGGCCTCAAGGGCAGCAAAAGCTTGCATCAACATGATATTATCATTTTGTCTCTGTCGTCTCAGCTTACATAACCACCAAAATCCCAAAAACACTGCCAAAGCTAACAAAGCAATCATTGATCCCATTCCAGCCCACTCCTTTAGAATAGATACAGCACTTGCAATCCAATCAGATATACCTTGTGCAAAAACAATGTCTACTCGGGTAGAATTAACATGAGCAATGGCTACTCTCAATTGTCTAACCAAGTGATCAAAACGTCCCGTCCAATTAGATGTCAAATACATAGAGAGTTCCCTAGATAGATTCGCAGCTTCTGACATATTATGATATTGTACAGGTGTAACACAGAGTCCTGGCATCCTCCACATACATCCTATTTGGGCCAATTGCCATAACACATCAAGTTGCTCTTGCACTAAATCAACCCTTTGATTAACAATCATTAACCCTCCCTTCAAATGAGCATTAACAGAGGTTTGCATATTGAGCGCAGAAGCTACATTGGCTGACAAATTATTCAAAGCTGTTGCGGTTTGTACTGACATGGAAAGAGAGACGGCGGCTGCGGTCGCACCAGCGGCTGCAATAGTTATCGCCGATACTATTGCTGCTGTAATCCCAAAATCTCTCTTAGATCTTACAATACTCAAGGGATTCGTCACTTCCGTTGGCACAGGAATGAATCAAGGCATTCGGACGATCACAGCATGAGGAAATTTGGTAGCGTCCCAGCAGGATGCGTACCAACAAGTATCATTGGCACAATTCAGTTCCACAGTCTGTGAGAGAGTCACATTAGCCACAAGCCAAAGAAATGGTGGCCACACGCAAACTGGAGTGAGTGCGAAGGTGATGTTGCGCAGACCATTGAAGTGTTGTGGTGATGTTGATGGTCCTGTTGTTGGTGGTGAAAAGAACTAACCATAAGTAGGTGGAGCAGAAGAGAAGAGAGAATACCTGGACCAAAGGGTTATTGTCATAAACAATATGCTGGAAAACCTCTCGGAAAGTTGGTGGATCCTCCCCTCCTGCTGCTCAGTTCTGAATCCTCCTGAAGTCAGGGGTCTCCGCTGATGCCGGCGATGATGGCCGTCGCTTCCCGGGTTTCGGCACCACTTGTCGCGCGCACCTCGCCAGCAAGGAACACGCAACACTCAGGATTCTTCTGATGCACGCTTTATTGGAGTTTCTTCTACATTCTTCAAAATGGCGGAAAGACCCCGAGCCGGACACGAGCCTGCCTTTTATAGCCTCTCGGGTGACGAGGCCCATTTCTATTGGCCAATGCCGGTCTGCGTCATTCTGACGAGCCAAGCGCCCCTTCTGCGCATGCGTGAACCGCCATCACCGGCGGACTCGCATCCGGGATTCATGCAGGGCATGAAGAACCCGGAAATAATGGCACGTGACAGACATCATATTACATTAATACACGTATACTTATGTTTATAGCAGCACAACTCATAATAGCTAAATCTTGGAAGCAGCCTATATGTCCACTGAGAGATGAATGGATAAAGAAAATATGGTATTTATATACAATGAAGTTCTATTCTGCTGCACAGAAGGATTAAGTTGAGTTATTTAGGAAAAGAGATGTACCTCAGGACCATAATGTTAAGAGAAATAAATGAGACACCAAGCTTAAATATTGCATTGTTTCTCTTATATGAGAAATTCAAAATACAAGTAAAAAAAATAACAACAAGTAGGAAGATAGATCTTTCACGTATAGGAAGGGAATCAAGAGATGGGGAAGGAAGGAGAGAGGGGACGGGAAGAAACTGAAAATAATTACGATGTATCTTGTGCACGTACCAACTCCTAACAAGGAATGCGACTGTGTATGTACTGCAAACTTATACTAGAAAAAAATAAACTCAAAAACACAAAAACTTTTGAGGAATCACCAAAAAAAAAAAAAAAAACAATATTAGCATAGTACAACAGATTCAGTAAAGTTAGGAGGAGGCACCTGCAAAAGAAACCATTCCATCAACAAAGCTATTGGATGATTGCAACAACTGCACCTAGCATTATTTGTGATACTTACACTTCATGTGAAACACGAAACCGTATCTCACAGTTAGCAAAATTCAAGTCCACACAACCTCTTTAGTGATAAATACCTATCTGTTTACTTCTGTCGTATTTGTAACAAAAATGTTAAATGATAAAAGTCAGATGTTAAAATCTATACAGCATAGTGTCTTTTGTCCCACTTTCATGGTATAATGTCTACAGTCAAAAGCTTATCGATTTAGGAAATATTTTTAAGAAGTTATTGCTATATATAAGACCCCACCAAATCATAGTCCCTCACTATTAAAAGAGATAGGTTTGGAAATTGTACCAAACATATCAATTAGATTCCCAATTATGTTCATTGCTTGATGTATTTTTGTAGAAACCTGAGACTGTCTCTGTCACCAAAGCTTTCAGATGATAGCTCTTGGTTTGGTTGTTAACAGCTGTTTTAAGAGGCAATTTGGATCACTGTAGAGTCGGCATAATTCTTGTAAGAAATGTACAAGCATTCTAGAAAACACACACAAAACAATCCTCCTACAGATTTCCTGAAGGTTGCCCAAGATAGCTTCCTCTGTAAAGACTCATGATAGCTGCTGCAGCCAGGTGAATGTTTCCAAAGCAGCAGGTACTACGAAGCAGCCGGATAAGGGGGCATCACTGCACGGAGTGAGAGGACTCACAAAGCCCACTCACATACCCAAGGCTCACAGGGCCAAAATGAGTTCACTGCTTTCCAATTTCCTTTATTTTATTTATTTTATTTATTTATTTATTTATTTTTTAGGAAAGGGAAAACAATTAAAGGACATCTTGAGGTTTGCTCTGCACTCTCTAAATCCTAAATGTCCTACTTTCAAGGAATCTTTCTGAGCTTATGAAATCAGTAAAGCAAGTAGGGGCCTTATCTTTTGTGATACAAAAACTTATTCCTTAAAACCAAGAAGGTGCTTAAGAACACATCTGCTGCACTAATTTGACCTGTGTTCTGTTCTGAAAAATCCAAGGGCTAGTTTTGCTTTGATCTTAAAGCTATCAAATAAAGTATGACCTTGCTGGGTGAAATGGTTAAAATGATGGTGATGACTGAACAAAATCCTAAAATGATAGATTTCACCAGGTGAGGGAAGCAAAAGAGTCTATGGATCACTCTGTGTGGTGAGGGAACATACCAGTCAATATTGAGGGATGTTCTATGATCACACAGACTACAATATGAAGTCCAGAGGAGTAGACTGTGCAAAATTATAATAATCATATATCATATTGCAGCAGAAAATTCTTGGTTCTCCTTGGAAAAACTTGGTGCTTGATTTCTTCAAAGGTCTCCTATCCTTCTAGAAGTTGCGTGTGGAATGAGTCAGATATGGACTTTGATTGCAAACCCCATATCAAGAAAGATACAGACAGGTAAATAATTTCAGGTGTCACAAAATTTAAAAAAGAAAAACCCAGGAGATGGAAAATAGAGTAATGTTGGAATAAAGTGAAAAAGGCAAATTTCAGTTGAGAAAAGTAAGAATGACTTTAAAGTGAAGATTCATTTTGAAACTTAACCTTTAAAGAATACGGTTTTTAAACATGAACAGGAGAAAGACTCAAGGAATTTCATGAATGCAGAGACAAGGAGGTAGGAATAGCATTCAACCAGTCCACTTGAGGGCAGTACAGCAAACCTCCCTGTAAAGGGCGCATGGTAAATGTTTCCAACTTTGTGGGCCCCATGGTCTCTGTGCACACACTGTCTCTGCAGTTATGGGAAGTCTCCTCAGGATATGCAAGTGAAGACTATTTACAGTTTAAGTAGCACACAGCCATCATTTGCTCTGAGTTCCATGAAGACTGGCATTTTTTCACAAATTTATTTTAATACAATGCCTGATAAATATTAAATATCTTATGAACATCTGTTAACTGATGAAAGAATCAAAGAAATACAACTTGAAGTTAGATAAGTGAAACAGGACCAGATCAGGGAACCCATGATGATGATTCTAAGGTTTGGATTTATCCCATAGGCAGCAAGAAACCACAGGAGGCTCTCTACAGAAAATAACATCTCTGGTACACATGCTTGATGAGGTGAAGAGCAGAAGAACATGGGGCAGGAGGGTAAGCTGGAGCATTGAGCTCCAGGAGAGAGGAGGCAGCCTAGGCTGGGCCCTGCATGTGAGACATAAGCCATGCATGTGTCAGAGCCTGAACCTGGAGGGCTAGGCTACTTGCTGAGAAGGTAGGAAGTGGTGACCCTAAGCATGGCTGGGCCTTTCTGCACTCATGCATGGAAGCCAGCATGAGTGTAGGGGATGAGTAGACAGGCAAGGCTCTTAATTCTGAAAAAGTCAAGTGTAGGTGGTAGTGATACAGCCACATGTCAGTGTCATATGCATTAATTAGACTATTAGAAAGTAGGGTAAGAAATAAAACTTCTCCCCAAGAAGACTGATTGTGAGGAAAGCTGTCATATACTGCAGCCATATGTGAGTGCCTAGAAGGTGCTCACCTGCATACCATTGACAGCACAGTCACCAGTTTTCTATTTAAAGAAGGAGAAAACAAAATGAGCAAACAGGGGCTCTGTGGAAGTGACTTCTACCTTGCACCCATTCTGTGTCATCACACGTCATCATCTGTCAGAAATTTACTTTGAAATCTGTGTTAAAAAAATAAAAGTAGTCATTGTTTGGAGTTTCCATAAGGTTCTTAAGAAGCAGGGATATGCTTTGATATTTGATGTAATAAGGTGAACCAAAAATAAAACACTAAGTTCTTAGCCACGTCGGTCACTAGTGCAGAGGCTAATAACCAACATCACTGACAACTGTTCATACAGAGGAACTGTCTGGGAACAAAAGCACTTGGAGTGGCAGTTTTATTTAGGATTCTATTTCTAAAACATGCCCACTGTCATTTCAACTGCAGGAAGAAACACTGAAGGGAATCACCATAAAGTTAGGCCAGAAATTTTAAAATGAATTTAGTCCTATAGAAATCTAACAAAACCGAGTTTAGACGTCTAAGGTTCCGTTTGCTTGTTTTAAAAATTATAATTTATGCTTCACAACTGTTTGTTCTTTTCTGTATGCTTTCATCCTCAAAATGTGCATAAATACTGAATAGTTTCTCTGTTGTGAAAAATTAAAAGTGTAAATAAGGATCAAAATGTATAATTAATATTGTGAAATAGGAAGAAAGCATCTAAAAGAGTAGGGGGAGTCGGAGGGGTAGGGGAAAGGAAAGAAGGAAAAAGAAAAAAATGAGAAAAGGAAAAATATGGAAACAAAGTCTTTGTAAATAGGAAAGGATGGAGGGGATGAAGGGAGGGCAGGGGAATGGAGAAAAAATAAGAACCAAGATACATCATGTAAAGGTACAAGATTCGAATGATTAAGGTAACTATACTGTATAACGAAAATGTACCGATAAACTAAATGGAAAAAATCTTGTTCCTAAGTATTCTAATGCCTTGGGGAAAAGTTACAATTTCAAACTTCTGCAGGAGCCAAGCAGATTAAAATCATTGTGGGTAAAATGAGCAAAAAAATAACAAAATAAAGGGAGAAGTCAGAGTGGAGACCTGCTCTCCCAAAAGATGCAGAGGACAGAAAGCTTTAATTCAGTTCAAGTGGACTGTCACTTTGTGGTACTAGCTATTAGGATTTGCAAAAAAAGCAACAAATATATACATATTGTATGAAATTCAAGAGGTCTTAAATGCTGGCTATTAGTTTTTAATATATGTAGGGCAAACAAAATATATCTGTGAGTTTCCAATTTAATATCTCCTATTATGAGTGATTTACTAGTAGGAAATCAATGATGAATTGTTCAATAATTAATCATCATTAGCTATCATTTTGAATAAATATGTTTGTAAAAGACCTATAGGATCTGAATCAGGGGAAAACATAATCACTAAGGGAGAATTAACATGATAGCTAACATTTTTATTGTATTAACTATATGCTATGCAATGTTATAGGTGCTTTATGATAAGTGACCATTGAATCCTTCACTTAAAATAACAGTGTTGAATTAAAATACTTACTTCTCTCATTTTACAAAAGAGAAAATGGAGTCACAAGAAAATTAAATGACTAACTCAGCTTCACACAGTGTGTAAGTGGGAACTCTCCAAATTCAGTGCCAGTAGAATGTGTCTGGTTCTTGTGCTCTACTCACGCTGTACCTTATCACACATTTATCTTAAGATGGCAAGAAGTGACTTAACCCATTTGATCATAGCTTCCTTATTGCTAAAATGAGAGCCGATACTGTTCTATCTACCCCCATGTGGCTGTTAGAAGGGCAAAAACAGATATTTGTGAAGTCTGTTGTGTATCACTAAATGACATTCAAACACAAGTTCTGAAATTTTCAGTGTACCAAGTGTTGCTGAGATGTAAGGTATATAACAAAGTTCTATCAGAACAGCTGGTGTCATCTGGGTAATTTTCAGCCAAGATATAGCAGGGAGCAGGAGCAGAAGAGTTGGTAAGTGGTGGTCCAAGATCAAATCCACGTTGATCTTCTCACTCTGCTAGCACCGTAGATGACTGATGTCTTAAATAGGGGTTGAATATGCAGGGAAATTTAATGTAGCCCAGAGTACAGTTATAGAGACACACAGAAATGTGCAGGCAGTATTATTGCTGGCCAATATTTTGTTGTTATTTAGTGGGTCTCCACTATTTGCCATTTCTAGCTATTAGAATTACCAGAGAAGGAAGAAGTTCATTGATGGTCCATCACCTAGAAGTCTACATACAGTATTCCGGTTTATAGATTAGAATCATCTTTAAAAGATTTGATGCTAATTATTCCTGCTACACTGTAGATGAAAGAAGGTGCAGCTAACAACAGCAATTTGACACAAATAGAAAACCAAATATCTAATCAATATGAAGTAGCTACAGTATTATTATTCTCACTGCTTTCTCTGTGTAATATTCTATCATGCACTGAGGAGGGAGAGAAAACAACAAATAGCTGCACTCCACTAGACCTAAAGGGCTGAAAGCCAATTTTATCCATAGCAAACAGCAAAGAGCATATAGCAGGAAAGGATGAAAATAGCTTTACATGAGCTTCTGAAATTCTACCCAAGGGAAACTGGCCACTTACAGTGAGCCAGTGACATGAGGAGATAGGAGGACAAAAGCAATGTCCAGATGGTTGACCAGAGAACTGTAATGTAGGAAGGAAGGACCCTCGTGTGACTGAGGCTGAGCAGGGTAAATCCAACTGGCTCAAGCAAGCATCTTTGTCCCTCCCAGATACTCCCAGGTGCTCCACTGAAAGAAGCTGTTTCACATGAACTAATGCTGGGAATACTTCATGCTCAGTGCCAACACATGACATTTGATCAATGCTTCTTTGTTTGTTGTTAACTCAAGAAGCTAGATACGTAGATCCAGGCATCAAAAAACCAAGAATACCCAAATACAATCTCAGCAATGTCTTTTGAGCCAAAGGAGTATTGTAACTCTTTGTAGAATGTGCACATTGTCTTTGGTAAAGTAAAATTATTCACCTTTAAAACCACAGGAATAGCAGTAAACTATCCCTGTAGCTTAGATAATGAATATTTATACTCTCTATAGTAGACTGCAAAATGCCCAGAATGCTTTACCACCCTGTATCCATACCTTTTACAATGTAATTGCTGAATCTATCCTCTCCTGCTATTAAATGAAAATTCTCTCCCCATCCCCTGTCTGGCCTTGCTTTCTCCTTTAGGCCAACAGAATGCACCAAAGGTGATACCTTACTGGCACTCAGAATGCATCTCCCTCGCCCTATACTAGTCTGTTGAGGACAAGAGGCCAATTGTTCCCACTGAATGTGACTTCTATTAGACAGTCACAGCCAACTGAAACAAGAAGCATTTCAGCCTAGGTTGGAAGACTCAGCTGAGTCTGAATCAGAATTGCAGGCTAAATAAATGTTTACTTGTTTAAACTAAGCTAAGTTTTGAAGTGGTTGCCCTTTCAACCAAAGCTAGCTGATACAGAGAAACTGGATCCCTTCGTATTGTATGGCTGAGCCCACTCATGTTTTGGACCTCAGTTTTCATTGTCTGCAGCAGATCAGCAAGACTAGACAACATCTGGCTAAGAACTGTCCCTCTAAATGCTAAAGAAAGTGACACTAAATAATGATTTGTTGGTTCAGGTATGCTAACTACCAGTCTAGACACAGTAGTTCTGAAAATTTTGGATACAAAGGTTGAAGGTTTCTTCATTCCAAAGTCTTGGATATTCATAAATTCATAAATATTCAAAATACTGTCATAATTTCACATGAACAGTGACACTGAAAATAGTAATTAAAGATAGAGCAGGGTTCACTGATTTGTACAACTGGGAATGATATGATTCACAGTGTTCATTCCTTCTCCATCAGAGTCATTTGGAACTTGGTCTGAAGAAACAGGTTGATAAGAAAACACAATAAAGTACTGCTTATTTAATAAAAAGTGTTTCTATTTTTATTACCCCCAGTTGTAAAGATAGAATAGGTGTTAAGCAAGGGAAACCATACAAAGCGTATAAAACTGTGGCACACGCTGCAGAAATGGATTTTCCAAATTTCTGGAGTTTAGAAATCCAAGACCAAAACATGGGTTGGCTTTTCCTGAGCTTGTGAGGAAGGTATTTAGGTTAGGCCCCTGTTTTTGACTATAGATTTCTTCTCCATAAGACTTCATTTCCTCTCCCCTCCTTATATATCTGTGTCCAAATTTCCTCTTCTTCTAATGATACAACTCAGCTCTGCTTAGGCTCATCCTAATGCCTCTATATTAATGTGGTTGCTTCATTAAAGAATCTATTTCCAAACATGGTCACATTCTTTGTCTGCAATAACAGACTGCCATACCCGCAGTGCTACAGGCAGGAAGTCTAAGTATAGAGGTGTCAACAGAATCAGTGGGTGATAAGGGACTGATTTCTGGTTTGCAGATAGTCTAGTCGTTTGCTGGTTATATCTTTCATGGCCAGGAGAAACCCCATCTCTCTCATATGTCTCCTCATAAGGTACTAATTCCATTCATAATGGAGCCATCTTCAGGACCTTACTTTCTTCCAAAGGCCTCACCTCTAATTCCATCACAGAAGACTCAAAAACAGTCCATCAATATCCTGAAGCAATGGACTCTAGAACTTCAACTTAGTTCTTGGTTGGCAGGATACAATTCAGCTCAGGGCAAATGTGGAAAAAAAATGGAATGTAAACACGATACTGTATATAGAACAGAAAACGCTAAACAGAATGAGATGGTCTGTATGCAAGTTTCAATGCCTTTGCCTTTGTCTTTTAATCCTGTTGGTAATTACAAGATGTATCATTTTTACCAAGCAGAAAACAAAAATTTTACTTTCTACATTGGATAGAAAACAATAATAAGCCCAGTAAATACGCACACATTTTTGGTGGAAAAGAACCACTGTATTCAGTTCTTTTATTTTATTTTAAAGAAGAATATTTTAAAAGAATTTCAGGTCCCTTTTTAAACTGTATCATTTGTAACTTTAAGTCTTAGTATTATTTAGAAACTTAAATTTGCTTATTTTCAAGTGGGAAAAAATCTTCCTTGTATGGAGGAATCTTTCAGAAAAAATGTAAAGTGATATGACTGCCAGTTTCAATTATTCTTTTTCATTTATCACATTATATCTATGTACTAGGCTTGGGTAGAACCCCATAGAGCTGCCACTTTTCAGTCAAACTGCTGTGTTACAGTATCTATTCTATCTCTTACATGGTCTAAAAGAAAACACAGTTCGGATGGTATTGTTATTCCATTGACTCATTTATATTTATAGACTCTTACAATATCATATGTGGTTATTCTACAGTAATAAGACATGATTCTTGTCCTCAGTGAGCTTTTGGACTTTTGGGGAAAACTAAGATCTTAGTAACAATACGTAAACAAGAGCAACTGGAAAGTTGAAAAGGACAGACAAATTCCTTGACACTCTCAGTAATGGGGGTTTACTGTCAATGCATTGGTTTGGAGTCATTCTAGCCATGCCTGCTCCATGGAGAACAGTGGAAACCTGGGTGGTCTGCCATGAGCACAGTCAGTAATGACAGCATGGTCTCCATTGCTCTCCCTTGTGACCCTTGTTGTTGGAATTCAGCCCTCATGCCAGGAGAAAGTATAAGCAGCTTCCTAGAAAGGAAGGCATATGTGGAAAAAAATTGAGACCATCACCAAAAAGAGCCCCAGCTGACTAGTTGCACCCAGTCGTACCCAGTTACACCCAGTGCAATTAAATTCCAGCATGAATATGTTAGCCGGGAGAAAAAAGTCATCTTTGAAGTCATGTCCATGGCATGGGGCAAAGATGAGCCATTCATGATGAGCCTACTCTATATATAGACTGTGGCAAAATGAATAATTATTATTGCTTTATGACACAAAGTTTTAATGAATAAATAATATCTCTGAACTTCTATGAGGAAAACGTTCTGGTAGCCAGGAAAGCAAATAACAAATACCATTTGATCTCCAAATTCTTAAAAAGAGTTATTCAAAGTAAAGGATAGACAGATTATAAATATGAATATTGTATGTATGGATAGAGGGACTCAGATTACAAACATATCACAACAGATATTCAGAAACAACATGTATTATCTGCTGGTTTGGTATAAATTATAGATCTGTGTGGTATATTGCAAATGTATGAGCACATGTACACGAATTGTAAATTGTTATTTTTGTTTTTAAAATACTTTTCCCACTATTTTTGTCTATTTTTGAGCCATAAAATACTAAGAATGTTCTGAGTTTTTTTATTCATAAACTTTCAGTTGCTATACCTTACTTATAAATTATACCTCTATGTGTTTATATGTACCTCTTCCCTGTTATCTTCTTATATTGCATGTTCTGGTCTATCTTTTCTAAATTCTTTATGTTTATCACTGTAAAGCAACATATGGCTAGACTTTGTTCCCTTGTGTTTATCTTTTAACAATTTATTCATTTTTGTTTTTTTTCTGATTATTGTATTTGATTTTAGTTTTCCTCTGTCTTGATAAAAATAAGGTAAAAACTGCCTAGATTTTATTTCAAATAATCTCAAATGTTCTAGAAAGAGTCTGTGCCAAGTATTAACTTTTCATATAGATTATCTTAGGAACCTGATATATGAACTTACATGAATTTTATCTTAAGTGTAAGGTAAATTTAATCTTAAAATCTGTTATATGTAGAAATTTTATATTCCAAAAAGGTGCTTTTATAGGTATCATCTCATCTCATTCTCATTACTGTTATTTGTTTTCATTTAAACTTGATGAAAAATGAGATTTTTGAAGTTTATTGACTTGTTAAAGTTACACTACCAGTAATTGTGAAGTGTATATTCAAATGCTCACATTGTTTCGAAAAAAAGTTCAAATGCTTTTTTGCCTTCCACTCTGCCAGTTACATAAGAAGCAGGTGTGAGACGTAGCTCCCTAATTCTGTCTTTTCCATCTGTGTCTTTGGCCTTTCACCTATGGACAACTATGGTTATGAGTCACTCCTCAAATCATCCTCTAAACTCTACCAGCAGAGGGAGAATGACTTCATTGGACTTTTCAGTTTGGAAGGAGAGGCATGGCAGCTCAGCTGGCCTCCCCTGCTGCTACTCTCCACACCGCTTCCTCCTGCCTCTTCCAGGATGGGTGTGCTGAAGTCTAAGCCTTTATCTCCTGAGAGAAACCCAACCAGGCCAAGCACTTCCTGTGAGAAGGCAAATTATTCTAATATTAGAACATCATTGTCCCATACATGATCATCTCCTCCATCATCTCATGCATTAATGAGAAGGGTAGTATTTTGTCCTTCCAACTTCCTAATCCTCAGTTTTGACAGTCTGATCAGAATGTTGGCATAAGAAATATGTATAATACTGGGGTTTCTCTTGAACCCTTGAGAGGTTATGTGCAAAATAATCCAATTCTCTTACTTAATTTAGATTTTGTGAGGAAAATATTCCCAGCCCAAGCTATTGATAACAGTATTATCTAGTCTGCAATCACAAATGCTGGCTTTGGAAAGATTCTCTCCACTGGTTCAAAAGTAGGTCAGCAAGATCTCACAGTGATTGAGGTAATTGGAGAGGAGGAAGATTATATTTAAATGATCCTCAAAAGGAAGGCAATCTATTAAGTCAGCTAAACCATTTAAGGAACAGTTTGGTGGATGAGACATCATGACATAAGTGTATGAATATTCTATAATGTCATCATCTCAACTTCTGTTTCAGGTCAGAATTTAAAAGCACACAGCTTTTGGAAAATGAGATATTCATACCCATGCCTTCTGGCATTTTTAGATCAGAATAAGGAAAAGCAACATGGAAATGCTTCTACTCAATGGATATTTAACCAGTGCCAACTGTATACAACAAACTGAAAGAGGAACATAACATAAATTAAAGTTGGACCCTAACTACAAAGGTTTCTTTATGACAATAAATATGACAAGTGCATATAATTCTGAAAAACATGATACAAGCATGTTTTGACTTTAAAGAGTAGAGCTGAAATGTTATGAGGAGTTAGGGAACGAGTTGCTTTCATTATTGCCATAGGAGACTCAGGAAGGTGGGGGAGAGTTTGAACTGACCATAGCCCTGAGGAATGGGCAAAATGGTTTTAGGAGAGGAACAGTAAGGAACCTATGGAAAAAAAAAAATCACTGAGTTAGAATTAATGGCTTTTATATAGGATGGAAGAGCTCTTTTTCTTAATTTCGAAATAATGAGAAGTTTACTGTAATTAAAGCTCACAGCTGCCCTATGAGCTTGGAGTTCCTAATGGCAATGGGAAGCAGGCTGGGTGGGGGGCTTTGAACAAATGAGTGCCATGTATTGGGGGTGTGGCTAAAGGAAAGATCGAGCAAAAGAGCGTGGGCTGAAATCACACAAGGGAGAGAGAAGAAGCAAGACAGCAAGACCATCGCGATTATTTAAGACTGTACAATGGCTCGATGTCACTGAGATTCACTGGAAGAGATACCTGTGAGAGATGTTCTAGAAGAGAAACTGAGCCTCCGGGAGAAGCACTCAATGAACAGTGACACCAACAATGAACAGAGTATCCCTCTCCAGACCCAGGATCAGCCTTCACTCTGCTCCGCACACTGCCCACATGAATACACAGGAACTGGAAAAGAAGGCTCAATTTTCTTTTTACGTTGATTTAATGTCACTCTGGGCCCTAATTTTAAGCAGCCCAAGCATCCATAGCATCCTAAAATTCTTTATGAAAGGAAGAATGTTAGAGACGTTCCCAGAGCCGGATCCAGGGCAGCTCCCTTCAATGTGTTCTTCACTTCCAGCTT
The DNA here is from genome assembly GCF_012274545.1 of Fukomys damarensis. Taxonomy (NCBI): domain Eukaryota; kingdom Metazoa; phylum Chordata; class Mammalia; order Rodentia; family Bathyergidae; genus Fukomys; species Fukomys damarensis. Next base: position 39,212,855 of record NW_022900926.1, read on the forward strand.
CAGCCTGCATTTACCGAGTCAGCAGTATTCCAGAGATGGCTCACACTCCAGGTTCCCCCTGGAGCAAAAGTACTCCACACGTACTTTAATAGATGTCTTATAATGCAGTTATATCCCAGGGGGACCTACACATGGGGCCCGACTCCTGGTGCCTTATTCCTATATGTAAATTTGTGGGGCACATTGATTCACCACTTGGAGCACCACTAGTTCATTTGTCACAGTTAAGTAACAAATCAGTTAATCATTTGTTTTCCAAAGAAGGCAAACAAAATGCTGCAAACAGTCCAGTTACAAAGAGAGAATACTAACTTTACCACTGAAAATCTCCTGTATTACTTTGAATTCAAAAAGGACTCAGAAGGGCCAAGGGTTTAGCTCAGTGGCATTGCACCTGCCTTACAAGTGCAAGGTCCTGAGTTCAATCCCTGCCACTAAAAAAAAAAAAAAAGAAAAAAAAAAACTAAAAAAAAGAAAAGAAAAAAAGGACACAGAAATGAAACCATCTTTACCTGGGAAAAGCAAAGTGGAAAGAATGAGTTTGATATTAATTTTACAGCCCAATAATCGATTTCCTGTCTGGTCATTTCGGTCACTGAATTTTCATTATTTTATATTCTCCAGCACCAAAGAAATGTAGGCATCACTGTTAATAACTTTGTGACTATTACAAATCTAAGTTCACAGAGCACATGGCACAAATCTAAGATTCAAGCAAAGTAAAATAAGGTGTACAACAGCTCGTAGCTCAGGGTATATTTCCCAGGCTACTTAAAGGAGAAATCTGAACGTTTCTATTCAGAATCCTCTAGTCCTCTCACTACACTGATTTGTCACCTTACATCTAATGCTATTTTTCCTGCACATTTCTAAGGACATTTCACCAATGAAAAAAAATTGCATTAGCTGCATTTTCAAGAAAGAATAGAGGAAGTTAGTTTAAAGTTTCTTGCATTAGGTTGTGGCACTGGAGTTGACACTTTCAAAGTAAAATCCAGGTGTTCATAAAAGATATGGGAATTTGAAACACGGATGCCTAGAATTGGTCATATTTGACATGCTAGAGTAGTAACATATATTATAGAACAGAATCTCTTGCTAAGTTACCTGAAGAGCAGAATCATTCCAATAAGAGGATGTGTAGTCTCATCACCTCTGAATGATTCAGAATAAAAGCTGCAATTTAGGAAAAAAATGAATAAATATGTATAATGAGCTGAGCATGCTGCCTAGTGGAAAAGTACACTGAGTCCCATAAAAAGAAGACAATTTGTGCACCACACCTGGTATTCAGATTCTCTCATATTCTCCCTCCTTCTCTCTCTCTCTCTCCCTACCTCTCTCTCTCCCTCCCTCCCTCTCTCTTTTTCTATTTCTGCTCCAGTGAGAAAGGAAGACATTTGTGAACAAAAGTGTTTCCAGAAGAGGCATTTCTTTATAAAGGAAAATAAGGTTTACCTTTGAGTGACTTTCTGGGCATTTTAAGACTTCCTTCTCAATTTAAGGCAAAGGAAGATATATGGAGAACAATGAAAAAAGAGCAAATTTTCCTGATTTCGGTCGTGATAATTAATATTTTTGTTAGCCATGAAAGCATTTTCAGAACTATTCTTTTCTTCCTAGTTTTTAACATTGAATAAGAATCTTTGTTCTTTGTCTTTTGTTTTTGTTTTTGTTTTTTTTTGTATGGGGAATTGAACTCAGGACCTTGCACTTATGAGGCAGGTGGCAGCACCACTGAGCTAAATCCCCAGCCACTAGAATCTTTGTTATTAATGTGATCATAAAGACATCATTTCCGTAGCAAGTTCTTCCTGTTGCATTAGTTGAACATTTAGTAAATGTCAGACTTTTAAAACAAGACCTTTTAATTGGGGTGGCATACTGAGGATTAAACACAGGGCTTTTCCACCAAACCACATTCCAGCCCTTTTGTTTTTGTTTTGAGATAGTGTCTTACAAAGTCACTAAATTGCTCAGGCTGAGCTTGACTTTGCATTCCTCTGGCCTTATCCTCCCAGACTACTCAGATTACAAATGTGAGCTACACACCCAGCTAAAACAAGACTTTTAACTCTCCAAGTCTGATTTGTTGTATCCCTAAGACTGATGAATCAGATAACAGAATGGCTTTCTGTGGCCTTTCTTTTGTAGCAGCCCAGGAAGAGTGGTGCGTGTCATCCACAGACGATCCATCATGGAATCTCCAGCCTCTGCAGTCTCAGAGTCCTCATCAATAGATGTTTGCACCCTAGGTGGCTGTATAGATGGCAAATACTGACATCCCATTTTGATGAAAGAGTCCTTCAGTGCCATTATCAAGGTTGATGTTTTAATAGCCATCAGATCTATCACTCATCTAAATGCCACTAAGGTTCCATCAGGTTTACCCCAGGCATTTCTGGTGCTCCAGCTGGTTATCCTGCCTCAGCATTCCAGCCACAGTGTGTGCTTTAACATTTGGCAGCTATTGACAGTGATCAAGTCCCTTGTCCACGCTTATCTTGTCAGGGAACAAATCTGCAGGTTTATGTATGGCAGCAGTCCTAATCAATCATGGACCTTGGCTCCTTGGCTTTCTAGAGCTTGCTTGCTGTGTGAAAGTCATTCACAATATCCTAACACAGTGAATAAAAATGACACTAAGTAGAAAAAGTGAACAGCTTCTCTTGGGAAGAAAGTTTCCATAAAGAGTCTAACCGATGACACAGAAGAAGCATATAAAGTTAGCATATTTTGGAGAAGTGAGTTGCCCGAGATTTGAAGAAAATCGGGTAGGCAAAATCAGAATATGATGGCTAAACCAGGTCAAAGCACTTGAAATAAATCTTTGATTAACTTCTTAGTCCTAAATCCAGAGACTTGCTTGGGAGGAACCCATGTAATTTGGAGTGGAAGCCAAATCACAATTAAAATATTGTGTCCCCAAGGAAGATAAAAACATGTAAGTGAAGTAACCAGGATATAAAACCATAAAATTGTGAAAATAACAAGAGTACAGATAAATAAACTTTACCCATCAATATGAATTTACTGAGCACCTAGTAGGTTTGAGATATCACCTTACACCTCTACTTGGAGAAATAATATAAGAAAATAATACTATAAATTCCAAAGTCATAGAAGTCTGCACCGGGATTTCAGTTATTCTCTTACTGGGGTAAGAAAGTAGTATATAATCTCTGAACTTCTACATCCTCACCTAATAATGGAGAATACTATTTAGCAATATTATGGGAATCACAACAATTTTGTAATTGTTTAGCAATTTAACAGATATTTGTCAATTATTCTCACCCATGTATTGTTTTGAGAATTAAAATAAAATAATTAATAAAAAAGGTAAAACTCATCTCCCTCAAACAATTTACATTCCAGTGGGGAAGATGGATAATACAGACATTAAATGATGCAGTAAATGTATGATAGGCAGAGCACAATGCTAAGGGATAAAGAAGGAATCTAAAGACAGGAAATGTGTACTGTTGGAAAATTTTATGTTGGGTAGCCACAGAAATACTGAGAATATGACATTTGGGTAAAGATGTTGTAGAGGTGAGAAATGAGTCATGTAGAGATCTGGCAAAAGAAAGCAGTGACAGAAGGCACGGGAAGCACAGAATCCCTGCGTGCAAGCTGCGGTGGTGAGTTCAAGGCCATGGGAGGAGGCTGGTGCTTGAAAACAGTGAGCAAAAACAAAATAGCAGGGGAGGTCTATAGGGTGAATTTTCTCCATTAACTAAAATTCAACTCATCACAGGCTGGAGTTCAGCTTGGATTTTTTTCTTAGTGGAAAACTCTACAGGTTTTCAAACAGAGGAAGGATCCTCCTTCTGCCTACTATGTCACGTATTTCAGACTCCAAAGAGGATTAGGAGTGGAGACAATCTATTGTAATAAACCAGTGAAATGGTAGCCATAGGGAAGGTGAGATGTGGCCAGATACTGGATCTATTTGAAGTTAGATCAAGCAGTTAATGGCAGGTAGTCATGTTATTGACCTTTTGTTGACTCTTTTTACTTTTTCATCTTCTCCTTTTAATTTCTTGCCTTGCCTATTTGATTTGCTCTGTTGGGCCTCATGGTGTTGTTGCCTTCATTGTATTTTTCTAGGATATTGTTTAGAATTACTTGTAGTGCTGGTTTGGTATTTATGTAGTTTCTCAGGTGTTCTTTGTCGTGGAAGTGTCTTATTTCCCCATCCATTTTGAAAGAGAGTTTTGCAGGATACATCAGTCTAGGTTGGAGGTTGTTCTCTTTTAGTACTTGAAATATCTCATTCTAGGCTCTCCTTGCCCCAAGGGTTTGTGTTGAAAAGTCTGCTTTGATTCTGATGGGCTTTCCTTTGTATGTGATTTGTTTCTTTTCTCTTACTGCTTGTAGTATTTTGTTCTTCTGTTGGGTTTCTGGCATCTTGATTATTATATGTCTAGGTGTAGATTTTTTTTATTGTAGCTAGTTGGGGTCCTATATGCCTCAGTTATCTGAATGTCACATTCTTCCCCTCTGCTTGGGAAGTTTTCTGTCATTAATTCTGCAGACAGCTTTTTTAAGTCATTTGTATTTTCTCCTGCTGCTTCATGGATTCCTATCAGTCTTATGTTATTCTTCTTTGCATCATCTAGGAGTTGTTGGATCAGCTTTTTAAAGTCATTTGTATTTTCTCCTGCTACTTCTTGGATTCCTGTCTGTCTTATGTTACCTTCTTTGCATTGTCTAGCAGTTTTTGGATAGATGTCTCATGATCCCTTACTGTTTTTAAGAGACCTCTCTTTTCAGGGTCACTGACTGTAATCTTATCTTCTATATCTGAGAGTCTATCTTCTCATTCTTTTATTCTGTTGCGTACACTTTCTATGGAGTGTTTAATCTCCTAGATATCTGTTTGAATCTGTTTTATGGATTCCATTTCTTTCCTATGTTGTGCATTTATTGTTTCCATTTCTTTCTTATGTTGGGCCTTCATGGCTTCTCTCATGGTCCTGAGCTCATCTATTTTTTTGTCAGTTTCTGCTCTAGAGTCTCGGATCATGACTTCCATTTTGCTCACTATCTCTATGGTTATCTGGGAAATTAGTTCTGTTTTGAATTTTTCTAGAGCCTGATTGATCTGTTTTGTTACTTCCTGTGCTTTGAGTTCAGGGTGTCCTGGTGGTTCACTATTGGCCTTTTCATCCTCATTTGCCCTACTGTTTGCCATTGATGAACTGGAAGTCTGTCCTTGTGTCTTGCTTAAGTGTTTTCTCATTTTTATTTTTGTTGTTGTGCTGTCCTTGGTTTAATCTCTGGGTTATCACCCAAATCTTCCTGATATATTTGTGCCCTAGCTTCTGTGTCTCTAATGACCTACAGACATTCTCATCTTCATAACATCAGAGAAACAGCTCATCAAATCATCTGCAATGCTTTATCCCAACTGATACAATCAGCAACACATTAAGATCGAGCACAACTTGGACATTGACCGCCTGTGGTAGTCACTAGTCTATCACCCTTAAATCATTTGAATTAAATTGAAATCAAGAAGCAGTCCAGAACATGTCTGCAGTGAACAAAATTTCAATATAGTGTATTTACCATTTCATGGCTCAGACAGAGCGAGGATGCAAGGCCCCTGGTCCCAGTTAGCTGATGGCTGAACCCCATGACGCTGACTGACCTCAGGCTGCAAGGCCCAAATTGAGTTCCCCAACCTTCTGAATGGTTGAACTCCACAACGTTCTATTACAAGTTTCCCATGCCCTTTCTTTAAAGATGTTCAAAGGTGGGAACTCAGAAAAATACCCTTCCTTTGGACTTTATTAAGGTATATTTGTATTTAGTCTTCAAAAATATTCATTATTCTTTAGCTGCCTCTGTGAACTCACAGGTTAGCATTTCCATATTTAACCCTAGCTTCTGGTAATAATAATACAGACATGGTTAACTGAAGCAGGTTTGGAAGAAGAGGCAAAGCTTGTCTGCAAAATACTAAAACTTGGGTGATTCTGCACCCTGAGAAAAGAGCTCCTGGTGAATTTTCCAGACTTTTTTTATGGCTGACTTGGGATACACTTGCATTGTCAAAGACTGTGGTGACCTCTGCCTTTGATGCATATTGATTATGACAGTCAGCTTCCTTGCCCTGCAGGCCATGGAGACACAGATACAGAACTCTGGACAGATGCCATCTCAGCTGCTCAGCCACATCTGCCTCGGAGTTCTGCCATACATCTGGTAAGACATCAGTGTATGGAGGTTTCTTTCTTTCCTTTGTACCTCAGAGGAGTTTCTCAGAGCCATGTGGTCATGAATGGAGTGGAACAGCTGAGCCCAGGTGAGGGATGCAGCAGACCACTCAGCAACTAACATGTGGAGACATTTTAGGATACACGACAAGAAAGGGGATTCTTTTCTATTCCACCTCTGATTTCCCTTTCCCTTTGTGAGCCTGAGGCTTCAAGAAAGGCATTTGGCATATATGTATATTTGCTCTTTGCTGAGATGGTATTTTAGATTCAAAAATAATACATCCAAGATGAACCAGTATCATGGAGTATGAGTTTGATGTAGTTGTTTTATTTTTTTTTCTTTTATTGCATTTATTGGTACATTTTAGGTATACTGTGCAGTTACGTTCATTATTGGGATCTTGTACCCTTACATGACAGGTGGTCTTGGTTCTCATTTTTCCCCTTGTCCCTGCCCTCCCTTCACCCCCTCCTCCCTTGATGTAGTTGTTTTATTTTTTTTTCTTTTATTGCATTTATTGGTACATTTTAGGTATACTGTGCAGTTACGTTCATTATTGGGATCTTGTACCCTTACATGACAGGTGGTCTTGGTTCTCATTTTTCCCCTTGTCCCTGCCCTCCCTTCACCCCCTCCTCCCTTGATGTAGTTGTTTTAAAAACTGGTCTTCATCTCACTTCACTGAGTCTGTTCTTCATATTCTTCCCAGTGTGTCTAATACTTGGTCACTGGCTGGCTGGCTTGCTTGCTTTCCATTTTGATTTCTTCCCTTTTTTCTTTTCTTCTTTCTGTCTTTGCTTCTTTCCTTTTCAAATTTCCCTTTTCCTTTCCTTCCATTTTTTCCTCTTTCTTTTGAAATTAATGATATTTTTTTCTCTTCAAAAATTACCAATGTATTATACAAGACTGAAACTTTAACAATAGACTAATTTTTCTTCCAAGTTCACAATTGCAGTTGGCAACTCCTATAGACTACTTAACTTTCTTTTGTTTTTAGAATTAAAGAATGTTTTAAAATACCCATTCCATTTGAGCATGGTTGTTCATGCCTGTAACCCCAGAATTCAGGAGGTTGAGGCAGGAGGATCACCATAACTTCAACACCATCTTGGACTACATCATGAGACCCTGTCTCACCCTCCCAAATACCAGTACATATTAAGTATTTATAATGTATGTCTACAAAAAATTTGTAACTGTCATATTGATATGGAGGGAAGAGATGTAACTCCCAAACCTGTTAGTCATTCAAAATTCAAGTTCATGTTCTCTAAAATAGAAGAATAAATTCTGGGAACAACAGAGGTTAGGAGTAGGAAAAATTTATTCAGAAAAAGAAAGCTTCTGTCTAAGAGAGACAGAAGCGGGACCAAAAAGTGGGTTTCCCCTAATTACATTATTTCTTATGAGGAATTGTGTTAGTTACTTTTCTCTCATTGCTGTGACAAAATACCTGACACCAAAAGTTAGAGGGGAAGAGGTTTATTTGGCTTACAGTTCATACAGTTTTCAGTCCATAATTGGCTGGCTCCAAGGCAGGGATGGCAAATAGCCACTACAGAGGAGAAACAACGTAGTGCCCACACAGTAGCAAAAGCAACAAGAGAGAGAATTTCATCACGTCTTTCTGCCTCTTTTGTCCCACCCAGACTACCAGGATTAAGGCTGTGCCAAATCAGTCACTCAGGTATAGTGGTTTGGTAATCACACACCCTTAATCCCAGCATCACACAGTACAGATTCAGATACCTCTGACCACATGCGGTTTTGCAGGGACATCTAGACCCAAACCATAACAGGAATATTCTCGCACTGATTCAAACAGATTAAGGTGCACTGTGGTACCATTTCATTGGAAAGTATAGCAGTGATATTGAGTACTTTTAGTCTTTGAAAACAGGTATAGAAGTTTATAAAATCCAAAGAAAGTAAATATTGAATGAGAAAAATAAATCAACTTCAAAAGGCAAAAGGGATGTTGAGAAATAAAAAATTATGACAAAGAGCAAATGGCAATCATAAAGAAATATGGTAAAATTGGCTCGAATTTAAATATTATATAATTTTTAAAAGGTAGAAACAAAGATGCAGTTAATAAAAACACAAAATCAAGCCACTTGTTATTTGTAAAACATACAATTGAAATGTAAGAATATAAAAATATTCTGTTAAAATATTGAAAAAAGATATGAAAAAAATAAAAACAAACTGGTAAAATTACTATGAAATAAAACAGCATGTGAAAAAGAAAGCACTGTGCATTTGAAGAGATTACTACATAGTGACTAAAGATATGATTCACATTTTACCATACACCTGAAACTTAATGGTTAATGTATTAAGAAAAAAATTATTAAAATATGTACTCTTAAGTGTGGAAAAATCTAAAGATAGTGTTTAATTCACAAGTCAAGAGAAAGACCAGGAGGATGTAAAATAGATATGCAGTGATATCACCAATTATTTAGGTACTAAATCACTTCAATAGTGCACTTAACAACTGAACTTCATATAATTTATCACTGAAATTATTGAAAAATTAATCAATATAGCAATAGATTAACTCTAGCAAAAGATATGCACATCTTAATGAAGAAAAATTTACTGAAATAATGCAAGGAAGTACTAAATAAATGGAGTGACACGCTGTGTTTAAAGGTAGAAATGAAATCAGTCCTGATTTAATTGTCAGTCCAAAATGTTCTATCAAATCTGATAATTTCTGAAAGAAATTTCAAATTAAATTTATTGAGCTGATTTTATTGAAGGATCAAGATAGCTAAAAGAAAAACATTATTTGTTAACTACCAAAACATATAAAACCAGGGTTCTTACAAATATGGAATACATCATTGCTGTGCCAAAGAAACTGAGATAAAAGATAAAATAGAGCAACTCCCCACAAAATCCACACATACAAATATTTGACCTATGAAAAAAATATCATTACAAGTGACCAGAAAACATGTGAAATAACTAGGTCTTCTACTAGAAAAGAAAAAAAAATTAACTTTCCCTATATAATAGCATATTTGAATTAATTATATATGAATAGCATTTAATAATAAATTGTGAGATAGATTAAAGATTTAAGGTAAGAAGCAAAATTTGGAAACTTAGAAGAGAATGTAAATATTTTTTAAATAATCATGCACTACATAATCTCTTAAGCATGCTAAGAAAAAACACAAAGCACAACGGAAAAGATTAGTAAATTTCACTATGTAAAATTACAAAATTCAGTCCATCAAAAGATACCAAAAAAGAAAGCCACCAGCTCAGAAGAGATATTATAACACATATAACCAATAAAAGATTAGAATACAGAAACATATACATACAGGTTTGTACATTTATTTATATGTATACATACACAAGTGATTATAGATAAGTGTGGATCTTATCAATCAATAAAAATATTAACTAGCCCAATGAAAAATGACAAATCACTTTACAAATACTTTGCAAATCTATGAACTAGGAAAGACCAATGAAATTTTATTTACCTGATGTATTAGTCAAGTTTCTTGTTGCTGGATACAATACCGGACACTCACAGTTTCAAGGAGAAGTTTAATTCACTCATGATTTCAAGAAATTAAGTCCATGGTTACTTGGATCCAAGGCAGAAATGTCATGGTAGAGGCACATGGCAGAGTAAAAATGCTTAGCTCTTTGTGCCCAGGAAGTAGAGAATGGCAACAATGCCAGAAAGGAAAGGGTGAGAGATAGAGGAACCAGATATATACAGTAACATCACCTACTAAAACACACAGAAGTGAGCTCCACCAGGCAGATCCCAAAGCCAATAAAAACTGAAACTCCACCCTACCTGACACAACAGACACATTTTTAAAATTTTATTTCCTGGTTTGGCTGGCACAAGCTTTCTGATTTTGGCAATATCTGATGAAGTTTAACATGTACATATCTTCCACATTGTCATTCCACTTCTCAAAATATGAATACATAAATTAACAAGAGACAAAAAATATACACATTCCTTTTTGTAATAACAAAAAGTATAATATCTGCCAACAGCCCTGTGCTATGTGCAGTAGAATATGACAAAGAAGTAATAACAAACACAGCTAAACATACCTACATAGATATTTGAGCATGAAGCTTAGTGAGAATTTAGTGGACAATTCTGAAATGAGGAAATGATGGGGCACTGACATAGAATATGCTACAAACCTTAAACATTTAGCAGCTTTAAAGAGCTTTTGAGATATACTTTGCCCAGCATCCAGCCTAAGGAGTGTGGAAAAGGAACAGCTGGGTTTCTCCTAAATACAAAAAAAATGCCCATAAATGTTGAGGAGGGGGCAAACGTTCAGCCAGCTAAGTGGGGGCCTGGGAGGAAGCTTTTGGAACAAGTAGCCTGGGAGCCTGGGTGCTGTTTTCAGTAGTCTCATATAAAATGGATCTTGAACAAGTGAAAATGGTAGAACCAAAGAATATTTGTCAGTATCTTTATCCAGGGATGAATAGAATTACTTCAGAAGGGAGGAGAGAGGAATGGCGGGGGTGGGGAGAAGAATCAAGATGTGTTATGTACAGGCACAAATACTCTTCAATTAATATGATCGTTATGTATACCAAAAGTAAACCAATAAATTCAATTTTAAAAAGAAAGCTTCAGGGCTTAGCTCAGTGGTTCTGCCACCTGCTTCACAAGCACAAGGTCCTGAGTTCAATCCCCAGTACCAAAAAAAAAAAACTCCAAAATCTGCAAAGCCAATATTTTATGTGTGGACCTACTCAAGAAGTCAAACAAGGCCATCACATCTTAGTACATTAGAAACTGCCCATGCCCCAGAGCTGTAATCCATTTCAAGCATGACAGGTGACAAAGAAGTGACACCATGGTCACAAACTAGTGCTCATTGTGGGCTAGTTTGACATTACTCTGTTGTTCCTGGAAGGTTCTTTCTGTTCTGTATTGCCACGTTGCTGTCACTGCCATCAATCTGGACCACTTAATGCTAAATTTATCTCAGGAGGTGGTAAATTCTCTTTGGACAGTTAATGGTGTCTGAAAGAGCCATCATCTCTCTTTGGGGTATTTTTCTCTACTAACATTATAAAGCACACCCGCCCCTGGCATCGTTAAACCCAAAGGAAAGGAGATTTAACAGCACTTGGCAATAAAAAAATGTTAAGTGGGCAGGGTAATGGCACAAAAAATAGCATACACTTTCCACTGTTTGTTCCCTGAAAGAGGAAAAGAAATTATTGGCTCTGTCAGCTGAGGTTTGCATCCAAGCACAGCAAACTCCTTGTTTCTGCAGGCATTTCACCTGGGGTCCTGTACATGGGAATGCAGCTTGAGAGTAGGAAGAACAGAAAAATAGACTTTGAAAAGGTACCATTCTTATGATCCCTGCAAAACAGATCAGAAGAGTCACATTCCTAAATCCTTCATCCATCATCAAGGCAAGGAGACAGGCAGCTGCAGGAGATCCTGTAAATGTTCTTGCAGCAATATTTTGTTATTGCTAATAGTTATTAAATTAGCATCTAAAATTTAGTATGTAGAAAATTTCAATAAAAATGTTAGGCCCACCCTAATAATGACAAAAGCCTAATAATCTATAAAACCCTGATTTGCTTCAGCTCATCAGCAATCTGAGACCATAAGGCAACCAGAAGAACTAAGTTTCCAAAAGTAACAAACTCCTCCAGAGAAAGATGATGCACAGAAAATTACTTCTGACAGAACACAGAAGGAAGAGGAGGCCACCAGAAAAGTAAGAAGAAAACAGCTAATATTTCATTGGATAGAATAGAATAGAATAGAATAATCTGGATGATTGCAGGTAGAATTAGCAAACTTTTCCATAAAGGGACAGGTAGTCCATAATTTAAGATTTTGTATGTGTTACAACTATTCATCACTGCTGCTACATCACCAGAACAGCCACAGTATGTGGCCCCATGAGAGTGGCTACATTCCCGTGAGTTATAGGAACAAGGACAGTGGAGCTCCATGGAACTCACAGTTTATTGTTCTCTAATCAGGTGCTCCCCAGTGTCTTAGGGGAATCCAACTCAAAGATGCTCTCTTTTTCTTTTAGTGCTGAAATGGGCAAGCAATGAAGGTTGCATAGGAGCTGGCCTTGATAATTCACATTAAAAAAAAAAAACTTGAAGCAAATTCCTATACCTCTAGAAAGCCAATATCAGACACAGATGGTTTCTCTCACTATGTCTTCACACAGTGAAGAGATAACAGCTGTAATCTCTCTTCCTCTTCTGCCATCTAATGATGATGTTGGGCAAAAAGGCTTTCCACCTGTGGATTTGGGGGGTTTAATTTTTAGTCAACCGTAAGTCTAGAGTGTGCTATGCACAGTGTATACCTCTCCATGTTTCACCAGAAGGCAGCAATCCCCTGAAGAGAGGGTGGTATCTGAGATACTACAGAAAGTACTTGCTGTAGCTCATGCAGTCCTGTCCTGAAGGGTCTCATGGCCCTGCCCTTGAGTAGCTACAGCATCTCAGGCCAGGTAAAACTGCGTGTGGGATAACAATGAGACTGAGTGAATTCAAAGCACCATTACTGTGAGCCTGTTGGAGTGAAAGTGCATGCAACACCTAAGAAACAGTCCCAGTCAAAACCAAGGTATAGGTCCCAGTCACAGGATGAAGGTCTGGAGAGCCTTTCTAGGAGCCTCTGAAAAGCTGGGCACCATCAGCTGACAGGGGAAAAAAGGGAACTGCATCAGGGGTCTATAGAGGCTGTACTTCTACAGGTACACACCCAAATGTTTGGGAGATGTGCTGGCTCTATTGTCGGTCACCCGAATGAACAGAGAAGACAGGGATGGGCATGAGGTGGAGAGTCCAACAGAATCTGCGGAAAGCTCACCTGTGTTGCCATGTATCTCCAAGACAACCTCTCAAGGACAACAGTCACTATTTTCTTCCCACCATTCAGTGTCCCCATGGATTTCTTTCCTGGCCAGGAGACATTCTAGCCATAGGACTCCCAGTATCATCAAGGTTATACAAGATAGAAATGGAGTTAACTCTGTCCCACAGAATGCATTAGTCATTGCCAGTCTAACCTGGTGTCTTAGTTGCTTTTGTCATTGTTCAGACAAAATATCTGACACCCAAAAGTTAAAGGAGGAGAGATTTATTTGGTTTACAATTCATAAGGGTTTCAGTCCATAGTTGGCTGGCTCCAAGGCAGAGTTGCACACGGCAGAGGAGTTCCACAAAAGAGAAACAGCTTATTGTGGCCAGAAGACAATAAAATCAAGCAAGCAGGGGTCCTTAAGAGTAACTTTCTGCTCCTTTTATCTTATTCAGGGTACTTAAGATGGGTAGCACTCACACCCTTAATCCTAGTTCCCTTAAGTCTAACATTGTACTATGAATCAATTCAAGCACCACACACTCTTGATCCAGGCACCTCTGAAAGAAAAAAGCCCTACCGGTAACACCAAGAGGCTTTGGGGCAGTATCTAAACACCAACCGTAACACCTGGGAACTTGAGATTGAGTGTGTGTGTGTGTGTGTGTGTGTGTGTGTGTGTTTTTTCCCTCTAATTCAATGTGTGTGTGAGCCCATGTCTAGACCCTTTTCAGCCTCTGGGCCTCTGCCTGTCCACTGGGCCTGGAGTACAATGTCACAGTGCACACAGATCAATTCCTGCCATTGCACTAACAAAGTCACCTCCAGGAATATAGAATTTACCCCAGAGACACAGAGCCCTATCTTCTCAATGTAAAAGAGTCAGGGGCATTGTTCTCCAGGCTCCCTATGAACAAACAGCTCCTTGGAGATAGGATAACCTCACTAGGGCTGTTTTTTCATTTTAATGAAGCACAACTTTTTAAAACAATAAGAAAAAGTATTTTAACAAACATATATAATTCTGGTTATGCACCCTTAGCCTACCCATGTACACAAGGTGGTCTTGGTCTCAATCAGTCTTGTATTGCAGTCCCAGCCCTTATGTAATGAGGAGAGAGCCACACACCTGACCTGTAGGGACCGCACCAGGCTACACAGGTAAAAGCAGCACCTGCTTCTTCCCAGACCGATGAGGTCAGCTCTGAGGATGGGAAGTGGAGAGGAGTTAGGCAAATGGTGGTCTGGTGGTTGGCACTGTAAAGTGGTGGAGGGAGAGGATCTAAGGAAGTCAGTGTAGGAAGGTTGACGATATGCACCACCCAGTCCAAACCTGGTGGGAATAGACTCTGCTCCCTCTCCACTCTGTATTTCTATGAACTGTCACCTCTGCTGATCATTCACCTCTGAGCAGGACAGTCTTGGTTGGAAGTTCCATTTGAATCCACATGATACAAGTCCTGCAGAGTGAGTATGAAGAGCTTTGTTAAGATGGGAAATCTGCTGGGCAAATGTGCAAGGCTCCAACAACAAAGCAGCTCATTTCTTGCTTATGTGACAAAGCATAAATAAACAAATATCTATGGACACTGGGGTGGAGGAGTTGGGGGACTAAGAAAGGCTCGTTTCCAGGAAAACACTTGGGAGACTAATTTGACAAGGCACTGTGGCCTTCAGCACTCTGAAGTCAAGTCTAAGTGTTTCCAATCTGGCTGGATTGTTATGGAGGATGGATGCCTACTGTACCTTTCCAGGTGCACTTTGCCTCCATCTACTAATGGGGATGAAGAAAAGCTATCTCTGTGCATCACAGATGAGAGAAAATGGCTTGCAGGAGGACTCCTGTTTAGAGCAGAAGAAAAGTCAGGGAGGCTGAGAATTCAGAAAGAAGGATGGAACCAGGGTCTAAGGTGAGCTGTCACTGAACATAAAGAGGGGAATAGTGAGTTGAGAGTATAAAGTATATTTGAGGCTAAGATTTCAGGAGCAGAGCAGAGTAAGTCAATATCAAGTTCAAGATTGGAATGAGTAGTTCCTATAAAGGCTCTCACTGATGATGAGAAAGGGGGAGTTAAGTGCAATAACAGGAGAAATAGTATTTAGTACTTATTAGTCATGGGCCATGGGCAAGATGCTGAGCTCTTACTTATCTCAAACCTTAAAATATCCCTACTGGAAGTTGGGGAAGTAGGTCATGGGGGAGCACTTGCCTAGCATGTGTGAGGCCCTTGATTTAATCCCCAGTCCAACCAATCAAATAAACAAACAAAAAAAATAAACAAAAAGAACAGTTGGTAATGATGGTGTGGTCTGTAATCCTAGCACTCTAAGAGGGGACAATAAAGCAGGGGAATCACAAATTGGAGGCCAGCCTGGGCAACTTAGTAACGAAGGGAAGCCTGTCTCAAAATAAAAAATAAAAAGGACTGGGGATGTGTAGTTTAGTATGAAGGTTCTTAGTGCAAATCCTGATACAAAAAAAGCCCTCCTGGCTTGGGACAATTTTGTAATAATTTTATAAGTGAGGAAAAGGAGAAAAGCTCCATTAGCAAGATCACCAGGATGTTTCAACTAGGATCTTCTACACAATCAAGAACTCTACTCTCAAATACATAACAACACAATCTTTGTGAAAGGGCAAAACTTGAATCAGAGAGAAAAGTTTTCGTCATGTATAACATTAATGTGCATAGGGGAGATAAATAAAAATCAGAAATATAGAAGTCTAGAGGAGGAAATCCTAAACTAAGACTCAGGCTTTGTATTCATTACCATATTACTCAAAGTTTCACTTACACTATAAGGGGTAATTGAGTATTAGTAACAGAAATTTTCTACCTGTTATTCAAAGGAGGTTTAAGTCAATTTCTGGTCTAGAGTAGTACAAATGTGAATGACCATGTCTTGAGTATCAGTGATTAGACATTTCTGAATTCTGAAATCTCAAATATAAGCCAGAAGCTTTTTGAACATTGATAAATGTTTAGGAAAAGGAATGTAATCATGCTAATAGCATCTTAAGGACGAATAAGGATAACCTCCACAAAGATGCTATTATCTATTATCTATCTTCTTAGGTAGAATCTTCCATTGAAATGAGAATTACACAGGAATCTTGGATGTATAAAATATGCAATTTAGTGAAAAATTATTGACCCATGCATATAGACAGTCTTTAATGTAGTTTGTAATGCATGAACATTGTTAATGCGTATTAATGTATATTTTACAAACTGTTTAAAACTTATTTGATGTATAGTTTTATTCACTATCTGTTCATGCTTTCATTGTCTTCTAAAAATTTCTGAATGAAAGCCTCACCAAATTTTTTAAGAAGCACAAGAATTGGTTGGGTGGATTTTATAGATGTTAATAACCAAAACAATTTTGGGCGAAGTGAACAGAGGAACTGTTCAGAACATCATATGGATTGGTAGATGATGAGAATACCATTCATTGAACCATAGGACAAGCAAGCACGAAGAGTGCAGCTCAGTCTTATCCTGAGATGTGATTAAGATGTTAAGGTGCTTTTTGACAATTTTAAAATTTATACTCTGGGGATTAACTGCTGACATTTTCGTTGTTTCTGTAGAGCATTAGTTTCCTAAGCTATAGTCTTCTGAGGTTTTGAGGTTGAGGTTTTTGATGAAGGATTGCTGAGTAGATTTAGATGCATGTTTTATGTGTATAGTGTGAGTGTGTCTGAGAATGAATGCAAGGGGTGATCAAATGATATGGTAAACTGGTGAGTGTTGAAATGGAAAATTTTATTAGAGTAAAAAACACATTTCCATTAATCTGCCCCAAAATACTCTCCCTCACTTTAAACATATTTATCCCATCATTCTTAGCACTTTCTAAAGCAGTCCCGGAAGTATTTATTTATTTATTTATTTATTTGGCATATTTATGAAGTACGATAAAAATACAGTGAATGACGCTGCCAGTGCTAGCCCATGGAAAGGAAGGCTACTAAAAATATCTCAGTGCATTCTCATCCAACTTCTTCACTGGATCAGCTGCCAGAAAACTTCTGATTCTTGATCAAAGTCAAAATGCTCGTGAAAGGTAACCTTTTTGAATGGATTCAGGATGTGGAGGCATCCACAGCAGCTTAACTAAAGACACTCAGGAAGGAGGACTCCAGAACTGCTTCAGAAAGTGGCAAGAGCAATGGGATAAATGTGTTTGAAGCAAGGGAGAATATCTTGAAGGGGGTAAATGGCAATGTGTTTTTTCCTGTAACTTATTAAATTTAAATACTCATCATATTTTTCAAGCACATCATGTATATTTCCTGTTTCATTTTTGTTCTTTAGTAGAACTCCTCATTCCCATTTTTCACCACCTCAAACCTCAATTACTTAATCCCCCTACCTTTTCACCATATGAGTTGGAAATGCAGGGAGACACAACTGGGGGATGCCTCTTCCACAAGGTGCCCTCCGTGGTCACTGATAAAGTTCAAATTGAACCTGACTGCTCTGAAAGCTTTGAGGTAGCATTCTGACAATGGTGAAATGGCCAGAGAATGAGCTCACCTGCTTTCCCTATGGTTTTCCCCAAAGAGTAGTCAAAATTCTCCTGGATTCCTAGGGCTCCAAAAGATAGTCTTTCATGACCTAATTGGCTTTCTTCTCAGTGTTTAGAGGTTACAGTCAAGATATCAGGGTCGAATCTCACTTGATACCTAACTCCTTTCCCAGGGTCACTGGCTGTTGCCAGGATTCAGGCCTTTGCATCGGTAGGGCTGAAATCTTGGCTCTCCTCACACTGTGGCAGCTTGCTTTTTGCAAATGATATGGGAGAGCTGCTGCCACTTTGTATTAACTTTCAGGAAGGCTGGACCCTGATTGTAGAGATCACTTCATCAAGATAGTTCAGCCCAGGATTCTCCTCCTGTGTTTCATCCAGACTCTTCTAAAGAGAAACCTGCACAGTGGGATATTGTAAGAAGAGATGTTCACTAAGAATCTTAAATAATTTAATGAGATAATTGACAATGTGAAATAGGAATTAAAATGGCTAAAGATGTAGGGAAAGTGGGAAGGGTAGGGGAAAGGAAATAAGGGGAAAGAAAAAAATATGAGAAAATGGAAAAATGGAAAAAAGTGTTTGTAAACAGGGATGGGAGGAGGGGGTGAAGGGAAGGCAGGGATAAGGGGAAAAAATGATAACCAAGACCGGTCATATAGAGGTACAAGATCCCAGTAATGAATGTAACTGTACTGTATACCTAAAATGTACCAATAAATTCAATTAAAAAAAAAGAATCTTAAATATTTGAGCAGATATATGTCGATTAATCCATGAATATACATGTAACTATCTTGATATTGAATCATTTATATCTGTGTTAGCCTAAACATGACTTCATATTAACAGCTCCAACTCTAATTCATTACTAAATGGATCATCGCAACACCTTTCCTTTCCATTTCTTTAAA
The DNA here is from genome assembly GCF_012274545.1 of Fukomys damarensis. NCBI lineage: Eukaryota > Metazoa > Chordata > Mammalia > Rodentia > Bathyergidae > Fukomys > Fukomys damarensis. The sequence continues at coordinate 39,231,401 of NW_022900926.1, forward strand.
TTACCACTTCAACATTCAGAAATCTGATTCCACTCCTTCACCAACCATTTATTTAACTGTCCAAATATATAGGTGGATTATAGAATCAAAATTGTTAACCAGTAGCCCCATTGGAAAAACCTTTATCAGCTAGAGTGTGGTGTTTATGTACAATCAGTTTAACTTGCCTTTAATTTTAAGGACTGGACTACTTTCCATAATTGCTTTCCCTTCAATCTCTTCAGTGACATCATTACATACATTTGTGCAGCTATATCCTTACGTCACATATTTTCATCCTTCTTGGGATTCCACCACCTCCAGAGTGATCAAAATAGCAACATTAAATTTTATTTTTCATGGAATAAAGCCCTAAGTTTGGATAAATACATAGTATCATGAATCTTCCGTGACAGTGTCACACAGAATAGTTTCACGGTGCCCCATATCGAACCTCTATGCTTCAGGCATGAAGCCTCCTATATTCCCATGCTCCGGAAACAAGTAAATTGTATGCTATTCATATTTTTTGCTTATTCAAAATGTAGTGTATTTGGAATCATAATGTGTAATTTATCCATCTTTAAAAATAAATAACATACTTAATTTCAGTACAGTTTTGTACTTAGAATTGGTTTAACAGTTAACATAGAATTTTATATGTCTACTATACATGATAAACATTGAATTCCTAAGAAGTTATTCAAACACAAAACAAATTCAGCAGACGTAGTAACCAAAAAGAACAAGTACCAGGCATCATATAAACTCTTACAGAAATTCTGAGAACTTACAGGGTCCCCCCCTTGAATGAAGAATAGACAATTGAATTAATTTCATTTGAATCTCAAAGAATAAAATGACTCACCATTTACATTAGAGTAGTAAGTGGACCTTCTCTTTTTATACATATTGTTATAAAACATGACTCACTGTAAGACTTCTTGGACTCATTGTCTTATCTGACTGAATTTAAACTATAACCAAGAGACTGGCTAGCTGAGCTTGGAGTGCAGCAAAATCCTGAAGAGTCTAGACCAGGATCATAGCATTAAACTATGACTGTGTGTTAAATGCCCATTTCTTGAATCCAGTGACTTCAGAGAAATTGTGCCACAGTCCAGACCTTGGTTAAAAATAAAAATATCTGTTTTAGATATATCTTAGAGCAATTCTCTTGGAAACAGGATTTCCAAAAACAACATAACTTCATCTACAACAGAATTGTTAGATGATGATGACCGGTGAATTCTGCATACCAGGAAAAGGTCAAGTCATGATGTGTTTTAATAACCTTTTAAAATTAAAATTCAGCTCTCTACTCTTTCTAGGAAATATATTTTTTCTTAAATCTATAGTAAGAACTCAGTACCCATGGGTTTAGCCACACAGGACACACATCTACTTATCTTTTAAGAACCAAGGCTTGAGGGCTTTTTATAAACTGTATGGGCCCTGACACACAAAAGACAATACATTGTTTAGGCCAGCCCAACATCTATATTTCAAGTCTACAATGTGTTGCTATATGAAAAATTATATCTTTTATTTCCAGAGCCCTATTACAAATTTTTCTGATGTATTTTTTCTCATTTAATTCTTCTGTATGAATCCAAAAAATGAAGTATTTTCTTATTTTAAAAGATTAGGAAACAAACCCAAAGGGGTAATTGGCTAAATAAAAGTCACACATTGGTTAAATCATAAAACAAAATCCCACCTTGCATCACTTTCCTTCATTATATTCCTCTGTTTCAAACAAACAAGGAAATATTAAGGGATTTGAACAAGTCTGTGACTGCTGAGGGCTGATGGCTATCGTATTTATCCTTAATTCCAGAAAAAAATCATTTAACAGAGTTTTCAAATACTGATTTTCTTCAGAAGTTGCTGTGTATTTTCTTCAAAGGAATCAATAATGATTTGAATTATGGTAAAACCATTTGTAGAAAACTACTCTAACAGGCAATGGGAAAAGCTCAAAATTCCTGAGTAATAGAGAAATATTTAATATTTATAGACACAGTAAAATAGTCTACAGAACAATAATTAATAGCATCATGACAATCTGTCATGTTTTGTTAAGTAAAAACTATTTGACTTGCTTTTAATACCCAGATTTATGCATATATTGATGGGCAGAATGATTCATAATGCCATTTTACTATTAAACTACCCAAGTTTCACTTCATATTTTAAACTAAACAATTAATTTTGTCCATGTGCACCCTATCTCAATAGACTGACATGAATTTGTCATTTATTGTAATTATGCATGCAAAATAAGTTGCAGACAGCAACATAGTCAAGCTGTGTGCTTACTGTTTAATATTTATAAGGTTCCAGCAATGATTAGGCAGCACTTACAACAAAATCCCTGCTCCTCCGAGCATGTAAATTCAAGTGTTATGATAAACTCTGTAGTCAAGATATGTGTTCCATACTTATCAGGAGGATAGCTCTGTGTCACTGGGAACCACACTACTGAACCTCCGGGTCAGAGACTTGGTCTTCCTTTAGATAATCACCTTTGCTTTGTTTGAAAAATCCATGCCATGGGTCCTGGGGATGGCAAGATGGATGAGAGTGGTAATGGATCAATACAAATATAATTTCTCTACTGGAAAAGATATTCAAAGCAAATGTTCAACTGACAAATCTGTAGCAGGTTTATGAAAATCCAAACATTCTATTTTTTAAAAAAATTTTAGTGTTTGCCGAACATTATCTATTCTTTTATTTCTCGTTGAGTTTATTGGTACTCTTTTCTTTTTTATTAATCTATATTGCAATAAAAATATCCACATTCTAAAAGTGGCTCCTGCCTTTGCTGATATCAGTATTCATGACAAAGATTTTGGTTTTGAAATTTTAATTTTTATTTTATCTTCCTATGGAGTTCAAACCTACTTCTCCTAGCTGAACAATTGCCAAGGGCCTTTAAAGAACCTAGAGAAACCAGTGTGTTCTTGTATCTTTGTGTCATAGTGAATTTGGGATCAACCCTAGTCAATTATACAGAGTGGCTACAAAAGATGACAGAAGGTTAATTGCAGTGCTCAGAACAGAAATACTGGGAGATGGTATACTTTCAAACATAGGAGATAATAATGGCTTCAAAATATAAACGTATGTGGGATTATGGAGTAAATAAGGTTAAAAAGAAGGCAGGGGAGGACTTAGTATTTGAAACAGGATATTGAGCAAACCAAAGTGGCAGAAAAGAATGACAATAAAGAACCTGGGCAGGTACAAATTCACAGTGATGATTGTCATCATATTGCATACCTAAAATATACTGATAAACTTAATGAATAAAAAGAAAAAAATAACCTGGGCAGGCTAGCTATGAGCAAAATGACATTATGACAGAGGTGATGAAAAAAGTTAACTCTTAAGCTGTTTGATCCAGGTAATCATTTAGGGACCACATGTGAGTATATGTGTGAAGTGTGGGGGTCATGAAGTGATAACTACAGAGAAAAGCAACTCAGAAGATGCTGCAGGAGCTAGTGTTTGTGATCACTTCTTACAGTCTGTACCACTGAATTCCAAATTCATTCCTCTGCATCATAAGACAGACTGAGAAAAAGAATGAGAAAGCACACGTATTTGGTAGCTTGAATGTAAAAAGATAATTTTGAAAAATAATAGATTGATTAGCTGTAGTATTTTTGAACAACATTATCATTTAAAAGGTATATTTTACAGCAATTGTGTGTGTAAGTGTGTGCACATGTGTTTGCACCAAAGGAGAGATGGAAAGAGAAAGGAAGAAAGAGAATGTTGGCATATAGGAGGCAGAGAGAGAATAATGAAGAACTCTTTTTTTTTTCTCCTCCCAGAAAAGGGAGAATCTTCTTATGATTGGATCAGAATCCAGGATGCACCTATGATTGTGTATTTTAATGGGTAGTTTTATTCTGCTGAAAATATGAAGCTTTCCTTCATTTTTCTGCTTATGTCTATGAAAATAAGTTTACTGGTCCATGCTTTACTTTTTACTAGGACGATAGGGATTTTCCATGGAGATTTGAACTGAAGTAACATACTCCAGCCTGCTCTGTTAAAGTGTGTGTGTGTATATATATATTTTTTTTTTCTTTTTTTTAATGAACTAGGGCTTTGGCAACTACTACATGAGCAATTTTGAGAAATCTCTTTTAGCATCAGTCCCTGAAGGAAACAAGGAGGAGTTGAATCAACATATAATACATTTAATCATGCTTCTTAACAATGTACAGGAGAATCTCTCAAAAAATTCACATCAAAAATTTATCTTCCCAGAGATGGTAATGAAATAGCTAGAAGACTACAATTAAGCATCCTGCAAAAACATGACCTCTAATAGGAAAGATCAAGAGTAGATATGTGACTTTGGACATAAGTCATTGGTAAGAGATTAGATCACTCCCACCGAAAATGGAGAGGAAAGAGCATGCCTAATGCACACAGCGAGTTTACAAAGGTCTCTCATTTCCAAGGGCCATTGGTGATTTATCTAAGACTCGCATAGAATAGGGTGGAACATGTTACCTAAGCTCAAAACTACCAGGAAAATCCCTTTCTTCCCAGATAGAAACATTTCCAAAGGCATGTGTGTGGACTGTGGGGAACTGAGGTGACATCAGGGTAAAGAGCCAAATCCTGGGGATCTTGTGTGCCTTGCAAAAGCTGGAGAAGCAAAGAAGAAATAGAGAAAAGAGAAAGTATTCCCAAACGAGACCATGAACCCACTTATGTTAGGAAAAGAGTTAGCTAAAGGACTTGTTTTTGCTTTACTCAAGTTGATGTTCTAAAATACCAGGTCTCCACAGAAACAGCCAGTGAGAGGGATGCATTTAAGAGGAGGCTATGGAGAAGGGAACATAATCAAAGAAAATCCACTGAGATCAGTTCCTAACAAAAAAAACAGTGTATTTGTTAGGGTGGCATCAGGTCAGCCATGGTGTAATTCACACATAGATTCCCCAAATCCTTCAGCTGCACTCTGACTGTCTCTGACCTTTTCTGTAGGACTTCCCCTCTCAGATTCACAGGGCCCAAGCAATGGCCACTAAGTGCAGACACACTCCCCAGTATTTGGCTTCTACCCAGGTGTGACTGAGGAGGCTTTTCCCTTAGAACTGTGAAACTGGATAGATTGTTAGTCTGGGTTCTGTTTCTGGAAGAGTGGCCAGCAAAAGATCAATGTTGGAGTTTCATGTAGTTATTTTTAATTTGTCCGCTAGGATCAAGCTAAGTTTGTCAACTTCATAGAGACAGAAGAATCTGGTAGATAAGTACAGTGAGGCAGAGGTGAAAAAGAACTGCTTCTTTAACATCGAATTTCCTAACTCTGACCTTAAATCCAGCTGTTTTTTCTAAGTCTTTGTAGAAGTTAGTAAAAACATATATCTGACACTTTTATCTGAACCGGTCCTAATTAATGAGGGAATGTGACCCAGGGTCTACCTAAAAGATGAAAATGCAGCACTCTTACCCTGCTGATCAGAATTCCACACTCACAAGACCAATAATTCTTTTTATTTCCTTTTTATTGAGTTTATTGGTACATTCTAAGTATATAATACAGTGACATTCATTACTGGGTTCCTGTACCTTTACATGACAGGTCTTGTTTCTCATTTTTTTCCTCTTGTCCCTGCCCTCCCTTCATCCCCTCTTCCCCTCCCCATTTACAAACACTTTATTTTCATTTTTTTCATTTTCTCATATTTTTTTCTTTTCCCTTAGTCCCTTTCCCCTACCCTTCCCACTTTCCCTACACACAAGACCAAAATTTCTTATCAACCAACAGAATTTATCAAGTCTTAAGTAATAGGATAATCTGCATATAAAGTATATCTTGGGGAAGTAATTTGATATTATGCTGTAAATCTTTCTAAATTAAATGAGACTAATTTTATATATGACTTGGAGGAAATAAATGTCTCGAATATGAGCTTAGTAATCTTTAGGAGTACTTTAGGGTGATATACAAAATGCATAAAGAACACAAACAACAAAGTATCAATAAAACAACAAGAACATAACCAAATTTAAAAATGAACAAAGGACATTTCTGCGAAGAAAGTATATACATGGACTATGATGAAGTGTGAAAAAATGAAAAATGGAAACAAAGTTTTTGTAAATAGGGAAGGGTGAAGGGAGTGAAGGGAAGGCAGAGGAGAGGGGAAAAAGTAAGAACCAAGACATATCATGTAAAGGTATAAGATTCCATGATAAATATAACTGCCTTGTTTGCTTTAAATATACCAATATATAGGGGAAAAAAGATACATAAGAAACTTGATGAAAACTTGTCAACATTACTAACCGTATTCCTCCAGAGTAGGACACAATACCCAACACCTGCAACTTTAAGGAAGAGGGGTTCACTTTGCCTCACAGTTTCAGTGGATTCAATCCGTGGTGGGCTGGATCAAAGGTAGAGTGGCACAAAAGATGGGCCTGGTGAAGGAAAGCTGCTCACACCATGGTGGCCAGGAAGTGGAAAGAGAAAGGAAAACAGGATACGATACACACTTCCAGGTAAGGTGACCAATGACTCACCTCCTCTGACTAAACCCTACCGCCCAAGAGCACATTCAGCTATGAACTCATTGGTGGTGAGTATAGTGCCCCATAAATTAACCATCTTCCAAACAAGAAGCTTTTAGGGACATCTTAGAGCAAATCCATAACATTAACCATCAGGGAAATGCCAATTAAAGACACAAGATATCACTTGGCACAAGTTATCCAAGACTTTTATCAAAAAGGCAAATGCAGAAAGTATCAGCAAGGGTATGGAAAAAAAGGCCAACACCTGCATACTGTTGTTAAGAATACAGATTGATGCAGCCACTGTGGAAAACATTACTGAGATTTCCGAAGAAAGGGAAATTAGAACTAGATTATGACCTAACATATCCTCTTCTGGCTACATACCAAAAGTAAATGAAATCATCACCTTATAAAGCTAGCTTCACATTCATGAGACAGACAGACAGACAGATAGACAGACAGTTAGAAATATTATGCAAATTTAAAAATCAGTATCTGGATATTTGCAATAATGTTAATGACCAGGAGGACATTAGACTGAGTGAAATAAATAAAGACAAGCTTTGCATAATTCCCCTTTTATGTGAAACCTTAAATAAAAATATATAGAAAAAAATTAAATTGAACATATGAAAACAAATGGAAGGATGGTTCCCAGTGAAGGAGTTGGGTTGAGGAAGTTAGAAAGGTGGAGGTCAAAGAATGCAAAGTTGTACTCATGTAGGATGAGAGATTTAAAGGTCTAATGCACAGTGTGAGGAAAATAATGTCTTGTATACTGGAGTCTCGTATGCTGACTTGTATACTGTGAATTTGTGAAAAGGTCACCTTTAGGTGTGCTTGCAACAACAGAAAATAAAGAGAGAAAGGTAACCATAAGAGCAGATGGCTATTTTAATTTATTTCAGTGTTGTAATCAATTCACTATTTATGTTTATATTAAAACCTTATATTATACATGCCAAATATACACAATAAAAGAAAACAAGAAAAAACAGAATATTCCTCTTGGGGCCAACCAGACCAGTATATTTGATGTCTTCCCAAGATTAGAGGCTTCTAAGAAAGTTGTAGTTTTGGAGTGACCAAAAGCAAAAGCAACATCCTGGGGCACCATGTGGCTAGACATCAAATTCTAGCTTTGTGCTTTCCTTAAATTCTCTTCCTAAAATCATCTTTACTTCAGCAGAGAGCCCACATCAAAAGTGGGGAAGCACTTTCTTGGTAAAACTCCATCTGATCTTAGCAAAATTAAATAATGCTACTAACGATCATTGTTTAGACAACAAAAATTTGCATTAATTCAATCGTCTATGTATTATTTCAAATTATTCTTTTCCTTTTTGCAACTCTACCCCATCTAATTCAGAACCATTGCCCCTTTTAATGTCGATTTAATACGAAATGTCATATTTTATGTCACTTGACATTTTTTACATTCAAAGGGAAGACATCGCCACAGGACTTTGAATGTACCCTCCCTGCCAAGCCTGTCTTGCGTCAATGGATGCAGAAAGCCTGTTCCTCCTATTGCTTTTTCAACAATGATTCTTCTCTAGTCCATAAATAATGGAAAGAAAACAAAACTCAGAAAGACTTCAGACCTTCCACTGGCTTCAGGCTACCTACCCAGCATGCCTTCTTGTTTACAACTACAAGTACAAATGTATGATTTCCCCCCTTTTCACTAAAAACATTAGCTTTTTGGCTTATGGAATTAACCTCTGCTATGCATCTATGCTGTTTGCTCCCTGGTGCTATTTTAAACACCGAATCTGTTTTGCACTTTTTACCATAAGGCTCTTAAAGTGTTATATAAACTGCTACTCTGTGAATTCTCTTTTTATCTCACATAAGGTAAATGTTAAATCCTCACCCACATTTACTGATGGGTAAGCTCAAAGTTTCAGGCATTCTGTGGAAGCTCAGGATTATACTGGAAAATTGTTTACATTAGTACCTGCAGTAACTTTTTCTAGCATCTGTGTATGTATCATTTTAGCATCTGCATATTGTGGTCATGCCTTGTTCTGGACACTGATACAATGCCTATATGACCTAGTGTTAGCCTTCTGCTCCCTTTACCATGCTGCCTTCCTAATGAGGCTCCCTTCTCCAGAGGGTGCACTTTCCAAACAAGCCAGTTAGTTCAGAGCCCACATTTCATCCACCTCTCCCGGGCTCACACACCAGAGAGCACCATCTATCTGCTTTAATCACCCAGATCTCAGCACCAAATAACTAGGGACAGCCCAAGAGAGAATTCCAAATAGAAAATGCTGGATGCTTTACTCTTTCTCCTTCATTCTTTCCTCAGAAAGATTGATACAGAAGGTTCTTACTCACAGTTGCCCAATACCCTCTGCCTCCCAACGGGCTCTGATACTTACCTGTGTGGTCCTGAGTGATATACCATGTTCCCTGCTCTTGGGAACTGTTAATAATAAACTATCTTTTACCATTTCCTATCTGCTGTCTTATTATTCCTCAATGTTTCTGTTCATATACCATATTTTAATACAGAAACCTAATTGCAAACCAAAGAGTCTCTCTTTATCTCTGTTTCATAAATGCCTCCTTCAGTAAAAAGGTTTTACTTGAGTTGTTTGAATTAAATGATTAATCCTTGAGCCTGTTAACCATGTCTGAATAAGAGAGACCATCCTGAGATATAGTTGTACTACAAACCATGAATGGAACTGATCCTTTCATAGCCATTGTTAGTCTTTAGATCCTGAGAATTAGTAAAACATTAAAATATGTTGACATTCCTATTTGCAGGACAGAAAAAATCCTGTATACTTTGCAATTCTCTCTCTCTCTCTCTCTCTCTCTTCCTTTCCATTTGCTAAGTGTGTATTTTGATGAGAGAAATACTATGCAATTGCTGTGACTAGTAAAAGGAAGGGGAAAATAAAGTATCACAGGCAAAATGGAATTTTTCATGTTAGTGCTTTTGGGTCGACTACCACGTAGATTTGAGTATTGTTCAATGATTTCTTGGCAATTGTGAATCATGTTGTAATGAACATGGGAGTACAGATGTCTTTTCAGCATACTGGTTTCATCTCTTTTGGATATGTGCCCAATAGTGGGACTGCTGAGTCATAAAGCTATTTGTTCCACTTTTAATTTTTTGATGAGCTGCCATACTGTCTTCCTTAATGATTGTACTTATTACCAATCTCTACTAGGGTTCCCTTTCACACATTTTCTTGTCAACCTTTGTAATAATTTATCTTTTGACAACTGTCATTCATACAGGAATGAAGTACTTTTTGGTTTCTTTTTCTTTTTGGTACCAGGGATTGAACTCAAGACCTTGCACTTGTGAGCCACTAAGCTAAGATATTGTTACTTTGATTAACACTTCCCTTGTAGTTAGTAATTTTGAACATTTTTATACAACTATTAGCTATTTGTAAGTCTTCTATTGAATAACGTACATTTGAAACATGTGATTTATAAATGGATTGTTTATTTTTTGAGGTTGAGTGTTTTTAGTTCCTTATATATTCTGAATATTAACCCCTTATCAGGTGCATAGATTGCAAGTATTTTATCCAATTCTAAGATGTATATTGACAGATGATTATTTCTTTTGCTATGCAAAATCTTTTAGTATGATGTAATTTTTCTTTTTTTGTTTCCTATTTACATAGGACACATGATTTCTTATCTTGTCAATTTAATGCCCGGAAAGCATTTCTTCTATATTTTGTTCTACTAGTTTCATAGTTTCAAAAATTGCATTTCAATCTTTAGTTCATTTTTAGTCAATTTAGAGGTGAGAGTAGTACAGTTTCATTCTTCTGCATGCTAATATCTAATATTTAAGCCTGATTTATTAAAACACTGCTGTTTTTCCATTATATATTTTTAGCACATTTGCCAAAAATCAGTTAGTTCTAAATGTATGGGTTACTTCTAGGCTCTCAATTCTATTTCATTGGTCTAGATCTCTGTCTCTCTCTCTCTCTCTCTCTCTCTCTCTCTCTCTTTTGCCAATAACTTGCCATTTCAATTACTATAGCTTCATAGCTTACTTTGAGGCCAAGTAGCATAATAACTTCTGCCTTGTTATTTTTATTCAAGGTAGCTTTGGACACTTTTGATTTTTGTGGTTTCATGCAAATTTTAGGATTATTTTCTCTCTTTTTGTAAAGAAAGTCATGTCCATTTGAATAGGGTTTGCACTGAATCTGTAGATAGATTTAGACAATATGGACATTTTAACCATGTTAATTCTTCCAGCTCATAAGCATAGAATGTCTTTCCATTTTAGTGTGTATTCCCTTCAATTTAATTCATAAATGCTTTGTAGTTTTCATTTTGGAGACCTTTCACATCTTTGGTTCAGTCTATTCCTAGGTAATATTTTTTATCTGTTGTAAGTGAGATTGTGCTCTTGATTTCTATTTCAGATAATTTTCTCTTGGTATGTATCAATACTACTGAGTTTTTAAAATTTAATTTTATTTGTACATTTTAGGTACACTATATAATAACATTCATCACTGGAGATTTGTACCTTTACATAATATATCTGATTCTTATTTTTTCCCCATTCCCCCTAACCTCCTTTTAACCCCTCCACCCATCTTTATTTACAAAGACTTTGTTTCCATGTTTTCCTTTTTTCATATTTATTCCATTCCCCTCTTTCCTTTTCCCTATCCCTCCCACTTCCCCTTCCCTCTAGCTAGGTCAAATATTGACTTTTATATGTTGATTTTGTATCCTGAAACTTTGTTTGACTGTAATGTTGGCAGGGCTGTGGAGAAAGAGGAACACTGCTCTACTGCTTGGGGGAGTGCAGACTGGTGCAATCTCTGTGGAAATCAGTATGGAGATACCTCAGAGAAATAGCATTACAGGTCCCACTTGACCCAGCTAATCCCCCGCTGGTAACTTCCCAAAAAAATTAAAAGAATCATACCACAGTGATATATGTGCACCCATGTTCCAGTTTGTAATAGCTAAAATTTGGAAACAGCTCAACTGCCCATAAATGGGAGACTGGATAAAGAAAATGTGTTTTTTAAAAATAAAATGGAGCACTACTCAGCCATAAAGAATGATAAACTAGAGACATTATAGCTAAATGGGTATACATCAAGGCAATACTCAAGTGCAATAAATAGGACACACATATGTAAATACTGAATAGTTTCTGTGGTGTAAGAATATGAAAGTATAAATATAGACTAAAAATAACAGATAATGTGAAATAGAAAGAAACGTTGCAAAGGGCAAGTGGAAGTGGGAGGGGTAGGGGAAAAGAAACAGGGGAATGTAATTAATATGAGAAGAAGAAAAAATGGAAACAAAGTCTTTGCAGATAGGGAGCAGTGGGGGGGGTTGAAAGGAGGACAGGGGAATGGGGAAAAATAGAAATCAAGATATATTATATAAAGGTGCATATTTCCAATGATTAATGTCTTTTAATTATACACCTTATATGCACCAATAAAATTAATTAAAAAAAATGAGACCTCCACTATTCATAATGCTTGCAAATAGAACTATAATAATTTTTAGTTTTCAGAGCTCAACATCATTAAAACTTCAAGAGCTGGTTGTTAAATTTTCAATCATTTATAAAGCAATTGTTTAACAGAGGTTTATTGATTAAATTCTATAAACATGATTAATTATATTAAATATAAAGGCAATAAATATGAAAATTATTTCTCAATTGCCCTACTACCTTGTACAGTCATCTGTGTTTTGAGACTATCTATGAATATTGTATGGTGTGCTTGGAACACTACCTGATCATCTTTCACTGAACCTCATTTCATAAAACTATGCTCAAGACAATTATGTTGGGAAATTTATACCACAGAAATTAACAAATGCTACAAATCAGAGCTTGGTGTGTTGATCTATTGATTATCCAAACCTAAGAAGATATTGGAAAACATCAGCAGCATCAATTGAACTTAAAAGTATATCTTGTCTTTACCACTACATTATGAATAGTGCTTCCTATAGAATGATGTTCTCAGATTCAAAACTATTTTCCAACTTATAAAGTAAGTTCTATATTATTGGTGAACCAGTGAAATTTCTTGTGTCTTTGTTATTTTACTTCCACCTTACTGGTCAATGTAAAAGAAAATTTAAACCAACATTCATGTAACAGATCCACTCTGTGGTCAGGTACAACCCTAGGTTGACTATGGGAAGATGTTTCCTTTCAACAATCACTGACAGGATTCAGTGAGATTCATTTTTATGCAAAATAGCAGTAAAGAATATTCTGTATTTTATTATTTATAAATTGTCTTATATAGTCAGCAAAATTCCTAAGAAGCTTAGACTTCTCTCTATATATGTATGTATTTATGCCTATTTTTTTTTTCATTTATAGATTACAAAATGTGTACCAACATACTTATCTATTGTCAAGAGGATGGTCAAACTTTGTGGCACAGGGCCTTTTGAAATGATGGATTTCTTTTATGTGCCAAGATATTTAGGATCTCTCTATTAATGATGAAATTCATTTAAGACAATGAAGTTTTATGTGAAACTCTAGACATTTAGCCAAGTTTATACATATTGTGGCCTCCCTGCATAGACATCAAGCCTATATTATTAATTTTATGAAATTTCAAAATTCTATCCTTAATGTAGAACTGAAACCTTACATATATAATATAGAGAGATATACAATATAT
>NW_022900926.1:39244643-39257558 GCF_012274545.1 Fukomys damarensis
ATGTATGTATGTATTTACCAAATTTTCCAAATAGAACAAATTCCTTCCAGTGCAAATTTTGCAGCTTTCCAATGGAGGCCCTTGGGCTTCCTGATACAGAGTTTCCTGGGACTCTGATGTGAGCTTCAGGTCTTTTGCCTTTGACTGGAACATCCAGTTCTCCACCATTCAGACAACCTTTGTGCATTCCTCCACATCTGATTCTGCAGGAGGTCATTGTAAATTAAAACTATTCCATATATATATTCTGTTTGTGAACAATCCAATTCTTGAACAGAAGCAGCATTTGGCAGAATTTTGCTTCTGTTCATGAATTCAGCATCTGCTAATGCACATGACTTTGGCCTTAATTCCCAAAATTGTGGAAAGAATTAAGTTCATGAAGCCGCAGACACACCGACACACACACACACACACACACACACACTTTTCCTTTAGCAAAATTTAACTGATATGGAAATTTAAAATGAAAATGTATTATTCAAAAGAAAAAGGGCTAACAATTCCTATTTTTATACCTCCAAACACTTAATAGGCACAAATCACCAACATAAACTAAATATGTAAGTGAGAAGGGGACATAATTATTCAAAATTTTTCTTTCAGATTTCAGTAAGAAATTGCCTATTTTATCCTAAAATGTGTTGTGTCTCTATTATGTTAAAAAGTACCAAGTCCCTATTGCTAGGAATTAACACATAGATGTGTGACAGTAACCTGCTGAAATTGTTGCAGAGAAAAATGAAAATTCCTGATATGAGACCAAAATAGTGACTTTTTCAGTTTCCTTCAAATTTTAAGATCCAAATATTTGATGGATATTTTTTCTCAGATCCCAGGAAAGTGTATCAGGGTTAGATTTTGTAGAAGAGTTCAGTATTATTAAAATAATCTAAGTAGCACAGAAATAGTAGCAACAGTGTCTCTAGCTCTGCTTTGGAACATCCAAGGTGTTCTGTCCTCCACCTCAGTGCACGGGGTACAGATACAGAAAGGTGGCTGTCAGCAGTGATGATCACAGGCAGCTCCCTCAGGAGAGACCCCACCTCAGTCTTTGAAGACAGCACCCAAGCCTTCACTTTCAGGGCCGAGACTACTTACATCTGAAGGAAAATTTCAAGTCAGGGAAAAAAAAAGCTGTGCCTTTCCAACTCAAACTTTTCACCTAGAAGCAGAGGATGTCACCATCAAGAGAACGTGTATTTGCCTGTATTTGAAGTCAAGAGGTTGAAGACTGATTTCAAAAGCAAACCAGAAGAGAGATAATTAGGAAACAGGGATAAGTTTATATACTTCTTCAAGTTAAAAATTCCATTGTTTAACAATATTTTAATATCTATGGTCATTGGTTTCATTTATACTGCTGGTTTATTGCAGTTCATTGAAAAGAAAGGTTTGTGCTATTATCTCTTTTTTTGTAAGAATCTTTTTGGTATATGCCTTGTTTTCTGAGTAACTCTGAGCATAATAATGATACACAGTGTAATAACCATCATATTCTCTTACTATTTGTTTATGAAGTTTTATTTTTTGATAAAACATAGATTTCACTTTCTGTCTCAATTTGCAAAGCATAATAAAGTTCTTAGTTTCCAAGTTACAATAGGCCATATTGATGGAATTGATTTTGGCCAAAATTCTCAAATTTTAGGGATTTATCACATGTCCAAATTCTAAAGTAAATGTTTTTTGATTACCAAACCAAAGAGAAGGAAGAGCCCACCCTCACTGCCACTATCCAGCTGTTTCATTGTCCTGCAAATGTGTAAACCCCACAACAAAAGATAATCCATCTGGTGCAACAGCTGCTTAGTGCCTCTTCCAAACTGAAGTAAGACTGTCATTTTGATATAGTGAAAAAATACTGTAGGCAGGTAGGGCAGCTTCTCAGGTGAGGAACAGGATGCAGATTATACAACTAATAGGGCAGGCAATGATGGCTTTTAGCATAATCGTGGATATTCACAGCATCCCTGAGGGAGACCCACTAGTGTAAACAGCAGTGTCCATTAAGGTAATGTTGCTCAAGAGACAAGGTTGTTTAAAGCGGGAGAGTGGGAGGGAGGGCAGAGGAGAGAGAGAAACTAATTCAAGGATTACGCTCTGTTTTAGTAAATCGTATCTAAAATCAAACAGTATACATTTACTTAGTGATATAATATAACATTGATAACACAATATTCTAACACCCCGAGGTAGCTACTGTCTGAAAAAACATATGTGAGAGTACTGGGAAGAGCAAGTTTTATTGAGCTAATATGTCCATGTTTACTATCTATATACTCCAAGAGGAACACTGTCTCAACCAACGAACACTTTCCCCTGGAAAGACATGGTTTGAACTGAAGGGTTTGTGGGGCAGAAGTCAGGGCCAACTCAATACCCACTCAGGTAACACATACCCTTGGAACTTTTGGTCAACAATCAGAGTTACTCTTGAATTTACTGTTGATTTTTGAAAAAAAAAATCTAAGAATCTCTGAAAAACAATTTTAAAAATTAGATAACCTTTATACAAGGTAAATGCAATCAACACTTGCTTTTATTTCCAGACATATTATCTTAGAATTGTTTCACGAGGAAAGGAAAAGAAAAACAACACACAAAAGATTTGCTAACTGATTCAATTAATGTCTCATTACCGTATCATTTTGTGCTCAAAATATAAGAAACATATTCTCTTACAATTATTTTGTAACCAAATTCAACCGTGTGAGAGAGACAAGAGTGTTGCAATGACCTATTTGGCTGCTCACTTAAGGCTGGGATCTGAAACATGGGTGTTGTGACTTTGAGCAATTCCCTGAGACTGTGGCCCCTAGTTAACTCCCGGCCAGGCGTGACTTGGTTTTGAAGCAGTTCACTGCGGTGTGCTAAATAAAGTACTGCAGGGTGTCCCGGATATCTGATAAAGCAGAGAATCTTAAAATGTGACAGTAGATAATACCTGTTAGGGACAAAGACAAACTAAACACTTTATTATAAAAGTTGAATGAGGTAAAAGTGAAAAATGTACACTTATAATTACACAGCTCAGTTGGCTCGTGGCAAGATCCTGTTTGCTCACTGTGCCTCCAGGCATTCTGACCAAGACCACAGAGAGAAGGGTGAATAATTCAAAGGGAAGGGTGCCACTGGGAAGGCCACCAGCATCACCCCTCCTCTCCAGCTCCTACTGTCAGAAACTCTACCATGTTGATGTCACACGAACAAATAATTCAAAGTCCTTGAAGTCAGATAAGGTGCACACTTTCAAAATGCCTACCAGCTCCTGGGCTCTGTGTGGTCCCCTCGGGCTTTATCTTCCTCATGTGTAAAAAGAAGATGATGTCTAGCTATCCTTGCTCATTTCTGGAGTCCGCAGTGTGTTTGACATGGAACTGTGAATTTGCAGATAAGACTTGCAGGGTGCCCAGGCCTCTGAAGTCTCGGCCCTGGAGACCCAGAACTCACCTGCTCAGGGTTCCTTCACTGTAAAGAGAACAGAGCCCCATACTGCATATAGTTGGTCGCGAGGATGTGCTACCTGCTCTTTCTTCTTTTCTTCTTCTTCCTCTTCATCCTTATTTATTTATTTACTTCTATTTTTGAGAGAGGGTCTCAATATATTGCGCAGGCTGAGCTGGAACTTGTGATCATCCTGCTTCAATCAGCCAGAGTGCTGGGATTACAGTTGTGTAACACCACACCCAGCCAAGTGATCTTTTGCTTCTTTTTCTTCTTCTCCCCCTCCTCCCCTCCTCCTCCCCTCCTCCTCCTTCTTCTTTCTTTTCCTTTTAAAAATAAAACACAAATGTCAGCATACTGTTATTTTAAATTCCCCATATGTACCCATTATTGTCAAGAAAATAAACCAGATACCTCAGCCTCACACCCTGGTCCAATGAATCTGGTCCTTGGACCCTGCCCTAGCTCTTCCTAATCCCTCCACCACCTTCATGGCCAGCTAGTGAGGCACAGCCAGTCTTCCACTCTGTGGCTCTGCCTGTATCCTCACTGTAGGCTCATGCCTGAGCTGATACCTGGTCTAGGGTTTACCTCCTCCGAAGCCAGGCTAAGCTCTTTTGAGGAGGAGGTTTGGCTCAGGAAAGAGAGTAGGGTTCAATTCAGTAATCACTTAATCTGTGTCTTTCCTCCTAATAATTTGCTGTAACTGTGCTTATTTCAGAGACCTCTTGTTGAATTAAATATTACAATGAAGGGAAAGCTTGTAGGATTCATACTTTAAATAGTAGATAGGACATGTTATCAGTTTAGATCCATCTCAAGTCTCCTTCCTCTGGTAAGATGGCCCTGGTGCCTTCCATTTCCTTGTGGAGTATCCTGACACACATGCTGTAAATCACCTCCATCACTCTGAGTCCTTCACACAGGTGCCACATCATTGGTGCACAGGTAGATTTTGTTCCAAAATGCCCTGCATAAATCCTGTCATTGGTTGCATAGGTAATAGGAACTGAGAACAAAGGATTAAGAAAAATTTAAATGTATATTCCACTTGATCGGAACACATTATTACAACTTTCAAACATTTTCAGTCTTGAGGTATATCTTTAAAACATCACACAGTCCCTGTAGATTTCTTTTTCACTACAATAAAGTCTTAAAGGAGGGTTTAAGCCTAAAATCCCATGCTCCAAAATTAGTAAATAGTGTAATTAATCAATGTCCTGCCTTTTTTTGAAATTTAGATTCATTGATTTCTTTTCTTCTTACTAGCTTTTAAATTCCCAGAGGACAGCAACTAAGTTTGTATGCAATTCTTTGTCTCCATCATTGCTCACACACTTCGCAGTTCTCATGTTTCACTTGTAATATTTGTTGAATGACTCATAGACTGAGCAAAGAAGAAATGGTTGAAGAGATAGATATATTAGAAAAAACATTTTTCTATAATTAGACACATAGCTGATAGACAAGTAGTAGTGACATGATTTAGGCTCACTTACTTCTTAGAAAATGCCTTTGAAAGTTGTACAAAAAGGTAAAACTTGCAACTTTATTTTTGTTTACAAAATGATTGGCAAACTACCATGGTCTTTGATCATAGGAAATACCCACAGAGCAACTTTAAGAAGACCCTCTTCTGTCCTTCCAGGGTTTCTGCACATAACCAGCATGCCGAGGAATTATTTCTCTCGATTTTTATCATGCTTTCTTGCTGATCTCCAGGAGGAATCTTTATAGGTGGAGTATTTAGTTTGTTCTCAGAGAACAACATGTCTGCAGCAGCTATTCTTAGAATCCTTTGTGGGAGACTGAGGCCCACCTCTGTGGAAAGTGATTCACCATGGCTTCACTAATTACACAACATTCCTACTGGAGATTATAGGTCTAAATATCTACAAAACCAAATCTGAGGAACCTGGAGGCTAATTGGACTGCAAACATCCCTTTGCTGAAGCCAAAGGCAGAGATACACAGGCAATTAAGTTCTAATGGACAGCTAGCTGCATTACTGTGCTCCCCACCTCAACCATGCTCAGCATGCCAGGGGCAAAATGCAGCAGACCTATCACACGCCCACTTCATTCCCACAAAGCAATTCCCTGGTAAGTTCTGCTCCTATTTTGTTGGGCTCTTTTCTTCTAAAATATTAATTAATAGTATGTCTTTCAAGAAGTACCATCTGTGAGCATCATGCTGATTCTGGGATAATTGCGACACAGCACTTACCTCATAGAAGAAATTTACTTTCTACAGAGAAGGAAACAGTTACCACTAGGAGGCACATGCCTATAAATCACGGAACTCTATGAAGCTGAGGCCAGAGGGTTGGAAGTTCAAACCCATGCTGCAACTTGGCAACTTAGCAATTCCCTACCTTAAAATAAAAATGGCTAGGAATGTAGTGCTATGATGAGGGGGGGCTCTTGTGAAGGTTCCAGGAGACTATCCTAGAAACTTCCTTCCATTTCTTACTCAGTGCAGGACAACAGGAAACTTCCTCAGGCAGCATACTTTATTATCTCTTGCACTAAGATCCTAGTTAAAACTACACAAGGACTTGCTTTTTAAACTAGGGTACTCATGCTCTTGGAGAGCATAACCACAATCATGCATCTCAGTGTCAGCCAGCCACAGGATGAAAAAGGTGCCCAGAACATTCACTTAACATGGCGGAAATCTGAAACGGTAATGCATGGAGACCATCAGATCTATTGGTTTCTCATGTACGTACCAAGTAGCTATCGTGTTCCAGGCTGGTACTGAAAATACAGTTTAAAGCCATAGCAACATAGACCTTACTGTCACCAGGCACCACTGCAGGATGAGGACTGGAGCTGGACAAATTGGATAAGGAAGCATCCAGTATTTCCAAAGATGACAGCCACGGAACCCATGAGAGGTGAGCGTCCACCATGTTGTATATTTCAGTGACGGACCATCTCTATAACAAGTGACACTCCACCTGAGCAGTGTGGGCAGGGGGAGCAAGTCATTCTCCCAACTGCCTGCTCAGAAACTGGAGGAAGAACATCCAGGCAGAGAGGATGCATTGACACCAATCTAGAAGCTGTTTGTTGTATTTGTACAAAACAAGATTTAGTGTTGCTGGCTGTTGAGAATGGACTGGGGAAAATGGGAAGAAGAAGAAACTGACAAACAGGAGACTTTGCCAATAAAATGGTAGTGGCTGATGGTGCAGTCAGGAGAATGACAGGAAACAGTTGGATAATAAATGTTTTTTGAAGTTCAAGCTAAGGGATTATTATTTTTTTTTGTATTTATTTATTTTTTGAAATGGTGACCTCATACAATTGCCTTACTCAGACCTGAGGGATTTCCCTGGCCATGGGACTCTTCTAGTGCTAACTACCAATGTCTCCTCCGACTGAGTCAAATCAGTGGGTCATTCTAGTGTGGGAAGCATAAAGCTGTCCAAGGTGATATCAAGCATTTGATCTTGACCAATTAGAGGTTGGGCTTGCAATTTAACAGAAGTGTTGGTGCCCAGGAAAGCAGAAGAGGACCAGATTCAGTAGCCCCCTTCTGACATTGTAAATTTATGATGCTTGTAGAACATCCAGGTCAGTATATGGATCCAAGAATCTGGATTTCAAGGAAGAAACCAGCATAATAAAGATAAATCTGAGAGTCATCAGAATAAAACTACATAATATTTATTTTATTAAAAGCCCTCAGGTGAAATGATCATTTCAAAAGTAAATGAAGATCTAGGAATGAAGAGGATTTTGTAACCAGATTAGAGATAGAGTGAAATGAGTGGGAAAGATGAAAACTGGAAGGGAGGAGTGTCCTGGAACCCACGTGGAGAGAGTATGTTGCAAGGATGGGGAAGGTTGTCAAACTTCAACCACAAATTCCAAGCAAATGAGGATTGAGAACTGACCCTCAGATCTATTGTGGTGGCTATCAAGAATGACAGATATGAAGATTTCCTGAAAGAATGAGAGGAGGGCACATAGCAAAGATGAGAGGAGAGCTGAGAAAGCAGCCTGGAGTCCAAGGCAACCACCTCCAAGGACTGATGGGGTGATATGACTCTAGCTGATGGCCAGGTTCTGTTGCTGTGGAGTGAGGAGGAAACAGATCTGAGTTTTCATGGAGAACAGAGTGCCATGCTTTCTTCCACTGCAAGGGTGGTGTTGAGTGGTGTCCAGATCAGGAGACTGCTGGATAGACCTTCAAAGGAAGACCTGCGCTGGGGTACAGCTGGGGACTTCTAGGTAAGACAAGGTGTACTACATTTTCTGGATAACCTAGAGGACATTAAAGTAAATGTGGAGAATTATTTTGGTTACTTCAAGGCTGACAACACTTGTGTCTATTCCCCCTGTTTCTAGGAGTACTTGATTAAGCACCCACAAAGCTAATGATAGTCAAGGCTTTATTCTAAGAAGAGCTTTATCAACTAAAGTTCATTCTAATTTTAGAGATGAGAAGATTGGGTTATAGCATATTGTTTTCTAAGATTCTATTGGTTCCTGGAAAATTTGTATAACTACTTAACTTTTTTAAAAGTAAGTGTTGATTTGTCAATCTGTGCCAAAATTTCTAATACCTTTAGTCAGAGTCATTTGATTAAAAAAAAAAAAAAACTAGCAATGGTGACAATTTTGTTTCTGGCACCTACTATATCTGCTTTCCCTAAAATCAGCAAGCTAATTGAAGCAAATCACACCTCTGAAGCACTCTGAAGTTATTTTAGCCAACAAATACATACTGAAAATTTGTTGGGCAGTCATTATTCTAAATGTTTGGAATACAATGATAAATGAGACAATGACCCTTACCTACGTGACCTCCTATTGGGTGGGCAAACATAAAGAGAGAAGCTGTGATTTTAAAACTATGATAATAAATGTTTAAATTTTAGAAAATGTATTATAATATGACACACTTCTATTTTTTATTGAATTTATTGGTACAATCTAGGTCTACAATACAATTATATTCATTATCGGGATCCTGTACCTTCACACGACAAGTCTTGGTTCTCATTTTTTCCCCTTGCCCCTGCCCTCCCTTCACCCCCCCATTTACAAACTCTTTATTTCCATTTTTCCATTTTCTCATATTTTTCCTTTTCCTTGACACACTTCTATTAATCCTCCTCAAAATACTCCCCTTTGCTTTGAACAAGATATATCTTATTGTTCTTTCCACTTTCTGAATCAGTTTTGGACATTTCTTTCTAGTGTCTTTAATTGTGCTCTGATGGCTGCTTGGTGTCCTTAACTGAATCTAAATGTTTCTGTCATGGTCATTTTGACTTTGAGGAAAAGCAAAATATTTTAGTGTTACACCTAGCAAATAGGTGAAAGTGTTTTGAATGTGGTGCTTTAGGAGCCTGCTTTTCCTTTGAATGGTACTCAGTAGCAGCATTCACTGTATTTTTTTAATCACACGATAAAAATACAAAAGAGGACTTTCGGAACTGCTTCAGAAAGTGGCAAGAAAGATGGGACCAGTGTGTTCAAAGAAAAGGGAGCAGTGTTTTGAGGGAATTAATGGCAGTGTGTCTTTTATTGCAATAATCTTTTATTTAAACATACACTGTATATTTTGATCACATCTTTTATAATAACCATAAAAACGCATATATTCTATATATGTCAGCACCATAGAAGAGCTGAAGGATAAACATGGACTAAAGTTACCTGGAGGAGTGGATGGAAGATGGTGAGTGGTCAAAGAAAGAGCATGAGGAGGTGTCTCCAATGGACTGCACAGCAGCTGTGCACAGGATGGCCACGGGTACATGATAATTCACTGGAAATCACAAGGCTGAGTCCTGAGCTTGATGGATTCATGCTGATGGTGGCATGACAGATGTGCAGATTTGTTGCTGCTGGGTTTTATGGAATGATTGTGGCTCAGTCATCATGTCCTTGGGGCTTGGATAGTACACTCATTAACTTATTAGTTCCACAATCACTCATTCACACTTACTCCATGCTGGACATTCTGCTTGACATTGGGATACTGACAAGTGAAGTGTTCTTGCTAAAGGAGGGATACAAATGAACATATTATTATAGAACAATGTGATACAGCTGGCTTGCCTCTGAGATGTCTAGCCTAGAAAGGGTCCCCAAGATTGCTGCCCAGGATGCAAGCACTGGGCTAGGTCTTAGGCACCTCAGGAGTCCAAGAGGCAGTGAGAATTCAGGATGAAGTGGCACACTAGGCAATTAGAGATAGGTAAGGAGGCTTTCTGTCCATTCTGGGAACTGGAAGTAATTTGGTATAAGCAGAGCATGAATTCAGTCCAGGAACTGGGAAAACACAAGACTAAGCAGGGGAAGAGAAGCTAGATCTAATGTAGCCTTATGTACTTTCCTAGAATCTAAAAAGACCACAGGAATGTCTTGAAATTTACCCAGGTTGCAGTAATTTGTCAGCAGGTGAGGAAGTGGGACTAGAAGGGGGAAGGCCAGTTGCTTATCTGTGACTATGGGGGAAGCCGAAGCTGAACTAAGTTTTGGCAGGCAGAAGAGGAAAAGAAGAAGGTCTGAGAGCCACTGAAAAGATTGAGAGAACAGGGTTTTGTGATTTATGGACTATGGGGAAAGTAGAGAAGAAGAGGGGAGGGATCAATTGTGGGTTCAAAGTCTTAGTGGGAGCAGCTGAATAGTAGGAGCTTTTCATTGAGAAGAAGAAACTAGGACCTAGTTTGGCTGTAGGAAAAAAGATGAGATGAGTTTTAACATACAGTTTGAAGCCTATTGTATTTTTCCTTATAGACAGTGTAAATGTGACTCAGAATGAAAAACATCTGAAATGGAAAATCAGATTTTAGGGTTAGCCACAGTACATAGCAGCAGCAATGCAAATAAGTTAGCTAAAAAAGAATATGCCAAGAGAAGATGACTGTGGCACATTTTAGTGGCCACGAAAAGATACCCTTGAAAGAGAATGAAAAGATACAGTAAGACAGATGATGGATAATTAGATATATAGATAGCCAGAGAGACAGAATTAACATCTTTGTGAGATCAGTATCACAGAAAGAAAAAAAAAAATGTCAATATGAGTTAGGAGGAAAGAGATGGTCTGTAGGGTCAAGTATTAGAAAGGTGAAATTGAATAAGAACTTAATACCATCCCATGAGTTTAGGGATTCCGGGGCAATGAAGTCTTTGCAAAATCAACAGGTGGAGTAAGGACATTTCCAAATGCTGCACATGAAGAATAATTGGAAGATTAAAAATATGGTACTAACAAATTGAAGTAGATATTTTTAAGAAAATTATCTGGGATAGGAAAGAGAGAGAAAGAAATTATTTTAAAAAGGTATGTATTTGACATAAATGTTTAATATATAATGACAAAATTATAACACTCATTAGTTGAAAAGAAAGAGAAACAGGATGAGATGAAGTTAAAAATTCCAGTGAGAATTATACCCTCGAGCAGACTGAACAAGAGCTTACCATCTCTTACACCTGAAGATATTTCATGCTAAATATATCCAAAATTGAGCAAATTCTCTCCTTTCCCTTAAAACATCTTTATTGATTAGTGCAGATACATCTAGAAATTTCAGTGAGAAACTAGGGAGTTTCAACTATTTTGGTTGTTTTTCAGTGCAAAAATATCATGGAGTTGTAGGTTTCTTCCTTTCATATTCCTTACCAGTTATTATTTCAGGTCTTAAGTAATTTGTGCTACTGATTTATAAGTCTTTTATTTACTTCCAACTGTGCTCTTTCAAATAACATTGTACCGTGTTATATATTTAAAAAAATAGACCTGATAGTGTTGTTCATCTGCTTAAAACTTTTATTTATTAATTTTATGGTATATTGTAGGTATACAATATAATGACATTCATCATTGGAAATTTGTACATTATGTAATTTATCTGGTTCTTAGTTTTCCCCGTTCCCATGCCTTTGCTTCAACCCTCCTCACTTCCCTATTTACAAAGACTTTGGTTCCACTTTTTACTTTTCTCATATTAATTCCATTCTCTTCTATTCCCTACCCCTCACCTTTCCCCTTCCCCTTTGCTCCTTTTCTTCCTATTTCACATTATCTATTATAGCTTTTAGTCCTTACTTCCACTTTCAGTTTCTCACACCAGAGAAACTATTTGGTATTTACGTGTGTGTTCTATTTATTTCACTTAAAATATGGCCACAGTGTGCATCCATTTAGCTATAAATGTCTCAAATTTCTCATTCTTTGTGGCTGAATAGTACTCCATCATTGAAAAAAAAAGAAAAAAAAAACAACACATTTTCTTTATCCAGTGTCCAGTTGATGGGCAATTGGGCTGTTTCCAACATTTAACTATTACACACTGGGATACTGTGAACATGGGTGAACATATATCACTGTGGTATGATTCTTTTAATTATTTTGGGAAGATACCCAGCAGGGGAATAGCTGGAACAAATTGGATTTCCAGCCTTAGTTCTTTAAGATATCTCCATACTGATTTCGACAGTGGTTACACCAGTCTACACTCCCACCAGCAGTAGAGCAAGGTGCCTTTTTTCCCCACAACCCTGCCAAGATCTGTTATTGATTCATTTCATGATAGCAGCCAGTCTTTCTGGGGTGAAGTGGAATGTCAGCATTGTTTTCATCTCCGCCTCTCAAATGACCAGTGATGTTGAACATTTTGTCATATGTTTATTAGCTGTTTCTACTTCTGTCTGACAAATGTCTCTTTATAATTTGGGAGGTCTGCTGTTTTTAAGATCTTTCTGTATTCTAGATAGTAGACTTTTGTCTGAGAAACATCTGAAGAAATTTTTTTCACATATTGTGGGTTGTCTCTTCACACTATTGGTCATTTCTCTTGCTATACAGAAGCTTTTTAACAAGAAGAGATCCCACTTGTTGATTGTTTGTGCTAGTTCACATGCAACTGAAGTTTTGCTCATAAAATCTTTTCCTATGCCAGGGCCTTCAAGAGTTCTACCTAACCTCTCTTCCATCTGGTTTAGTGTTTCTGTTTCAATATTTTGATCTTTAATCCATTTTGATGTTAATTTAGTGCATGGTGAGAGATACAGGTTTAATCTTTGGCAAGTTGAAACCCAGTTTTTCCAGCCCCATTTATTAAAGAGGCTATCTTTTCTCTAGTGAGGGTGTTTGGCTCCTTTGTAGAAGATGAGGTGGCTGAGTGTATCTGGAGCTGTTTCTGCATCTTCTAATCTGTTCCACTAGTTCTCAGGTCTGTTTCTTTGCCAACATCATGCTATTTTTATCACAGTAGATTTGTAATATAGTTTGAAGTTGGGGATTGTGATATGCCCTACTTTGTCTTTATTGACTAGAATTGCTTTTGCTTTCTAGGTATTTTCTTCATCCAAATGAATTTTTGGATTGTTTTCCCAAGGCCTGTGAAGTATGCTGTTGGAATTTCCATTGGGATTGTATTGAATTGATATAGCAGTTTTGGAAGTATGGTCATTTTTTTTTTTTTTTTTTTTT
>NW_022900926.1:39257592-39260815 GCF_012274545.1 Fukomys damarensis
TCTTTTGAGGCAGGCAGCGGAACCACTGAGACAAACCTCTGGCTCTGGCCATTTTTAATATGTTGGTTCTTCTTACCCAGGAGCAAGGGATGTCTTTGAACTTTCTCATATAATCTTTTATCCCCCCCCACCCCAGAGTGCTATAGTTTTCAGAACAGAGAACTTTGATTTCTTTCATGAGGTTGATTTTTAGGTATTTTAATTTTTTGAAATATTCTGAAAGAATTGTTTGTCCCATTTCTCTCTCATTGACTCTGTTGTTCTTTTACAAGAAGGCTACTGATTTTTGTATGTTGACTTTGTATTCAGCTACTTTACTGAATTTGTTTATTAAGTCTAGTAGACTTTTGGTGGAATTCTTGGGCTCTTCTATATAGACTATCATGTCATCTGAAAACAATGACAATTTCACTTCTTAATTTCCTATTTTATTCCTTTTATTTCTTTATCTTGTCTAATTGTTGTGGCTAATGTTTCAAAAGCTATATTGAACAGGAGTGTGAAAGTGTCTTGTTCCTGATTATAGTGTGAAGGATTTCAGTTTTTGACAATTTAGCATGGTATTGGCTATTGGTTTTTCATAGATGGCTTTCATCAGGTTGAAGTAGAGACTCTCTATTACAATTTTTGGAGGGTTTTATCATGAATAAGTGTTGGATTTTGTCAAATGCTTTTTCTGCATCTATTGAGATGACTCAAGCTCTTCCTGCCTTGAGGGTTTGTGTTGAAAAGTCTTCTGTGATTCTGATGGGCTTTCCTTTATATGTGATTGTTTCATTTCTCTAACTGCTTGTAGAATTTTGTTCTTCTGTTGGATTTCTAGATTTTAAGTATTATATGCCTATGTGCAGATTTTTTTAATTATTGCTAGTTAGAGTTCTACATGCCTCCCTTATCTTTATATCAAGTTCTTTTCCCCTATTTGGGAAGTTTTCTGCCATTACTTCTGTGAATAGTTTTTTGCTTTGCTGTTTTGTTTTTTTTTTTAATGTCATTTTTGAGTTGTTTTTATGTCATTTTGGGGTTTTTTATGTCCTTTTATGTCTCTCCTGTTTCTTCATTGACTCTGATCAGTTTTGTTATTCTTTGCATCATGTGGCAGCTGCTGGATTGATTTCTTACTGTTTTTGAGAAATTTTTCTTTTCCTTGTCACTAATTTCAGTCCTATCTTCTGTATCTGAAATGTTGCCCTCACATTGGCTCATTCTGTGGGCAAACTTTCAGTGGAGATTTTAATCTGGAAATCTGTTTGCATATGTTTTATGGATTTCATTTGTTTCCTCTGTTGGAATTCCATCATGATCCTCAGCTTCTCTATTTTTTAAAAATCTGTGTCTGCTTTAGATTTATTAGTCATGTCTTGCATTATGGACATAATCTCTGCTGTTATCTGAGACATTTATTTCTGGTTTTATTTTTTTCAGATCCTCTTTCATTGCCACTTCAGGGAGTCCCAGTGGTTGAGTTTCAGACTGTTCCCTCTCAATTCCCTTTGGGGTTGCCTTAGGTGATCTGGAAGTCTGGTTTTGAGACTTGCTTATATGTCTTCTCATTTCAACAGATATAGCCTGCTGTGTCTTTGTTGAATCAATTTTTTGCTTGCTCAGTAGTCTTCAATTCTCAGCAAGTCACAGAGTGTCTTGTCTCTGCTTTTCACCAGTGTACCAATTCCTGGGTTTGGAATGGTAACCTTCTGGATCTCTGAGCTGACCTGTTATATGGGTGGGCTTCTGACTTGGGAATATCCACACTTGGGATGGTATCTAAGTGCGCCTTTGGCTAGGGCCCCTATGTATCTGTGGTCTGGGAGAGCCTTTGGCTAAAGTCTGTGCACCCCAGTCCCTGGTGTCAGAGCAGGATTCTGACTAGGATCTCTGTTCACTTACTCATGATATTAGGGCAGGCCTCTGATTGATGCTTGCGTGCCTGTGCAGCTCTTTACCAGGTGGGATTTTGGCTTGGGACTGTGTGCCTAAGCCACTGGGGTATGGGTGAGGCCCTATCTGGACTTGCCTGAGGCAACATGGCTCTGGTCCACAGTGCTGCTCCTGGTGGACTTGTGTGCACTTACCAATGGTATTGGGGTGAGTCTTACCTGCTTAAAACTTTTGAAAAATGTTCTGTGCTCTTAGGATGTAGTCAGAATTCACCTAGATGATTTAAAAGTTCTAACATTACCAATTTTTTTTTCTAAATCCTGAGCTTCACATTTATTTGTTTGTTTGTGTTAACCCCACTTATTCAGCACATTATTGTGCAAGGAAACAGAGCAAGAAGGAAAGTGAAGGAGAGAGGGAGAAAGGAAGAGAGAGACACAGACATACTTACAGATATTTATTGCAAGACTGGTTCAACAGTATCCAAAGATGTTGTTGGAAGTTCTGCACCTCTCTTTGTCAATCTCATCACTCTCATTTTGAGGCAGGCAATCAGCCTCACATCATCCGAAACTAGCAACTTCAGCATAAAACCTGATTCTTTCTTTTTAGATCTTCCTACAAAGAGAGGAAGGCTTGTGATGGGCCAGGTGTACTCATTCACTGACTGGGGCACCTAGGCAGACTGCTCCTGGGACATCCCCTCAGATTAGCTGTAAGTCAGCTCTACTCCCTCTACAGGAGATCTGAGGCACTTTTTCATGGCTGTCACAAGATCTCACATCATTATCAATCAAAGGTCACTTTATTTCTGTTGAATAAACATGAGGCTTTAATATTAGGGACTAAATACAGTTGTATTTTCTGTGCCTAGCAAATTCCTGGTACAAAAACGAATAATTCTTGGACCAGGGATTTAACTCAGTGGTTCCATTGCCTCACAAGCACAAGGTCCCAAGTTCAATCCCTGGTACCAAAAAAATAAAACATTAAAAAAACATAATTCTTAAATGAATGAATAAATAAATAAATGTACGTGAATTATATAATGATCAAAAGTGACATGATATGATAGACACCAGAGAACAAGCTGTGGTTTGCCTTAGAATTTGATAACTATTTTCCAGTTATACAAAGGAGAAAGAAGTGGATCCCTTATAGCTAAGAAGATAGGAAAGATCAATTTGACCCTAAGGGATTTTCTTTTCAGATGAGCTTTATTTTCTTTGTGAAGTAAGAGGTGAGTTTGCATTTTAAAAGTAAAATATAAAACAGAAATGTAAACCGAAATTTAGAGAACAAAAACATGGGTAAGTGCAAGGACCCGAGTTCGATCCCTGGTTCA
>NW_022900926.1:39261315-39264021 GCF_012274545.1 Fukomys damarensis
ATTGACACCAATCTAGAAGCTGTTTGTTGTATTTGTACAAAACAAGATTTAGTGTTGCTGGCTCTTGAGAATGGACTGGGGAAAATGGGAAGAAGAAGAAACTGACAAAGAGGAGACTTTGCCAATAAAATGGTAGTGGCTGATGGTGCAGTCAGGAGAATGACAGGAAACAGTTGGATAATAAATGTTTTTTGAAGTTCAAGCTAAGGGATTATTATTTTTTTTGTATTTATTTATTTTTTGAGATTGAGTATGGTGACCTGTCAGACAATTGCCTTACTCAGACCTGAGGGATTTCCCTGGCCATGGGACTCTTCTAGTGCTAACTACCAATGTCTCCTCCGACTGAGTCAAATCAGTGGGTCATTCTAGTGTGGGAAGCATGAAGCTGTCCAAGGTGATATCAAGCATTTGATCTTGACCAATTAGAGGTTGGGCTTGCAATTTAACAGAAGTGTTGGTGCCCAGGAAAGCAGAAGAGGACCAGATTCAGTAGCCCCCTTCTGACATTGTAAATTTGTGATGCTTGTAGAACATCCAGGTCAGTATATGGATCCAAGAATCTGGATTTCAAGGAAGAAACCAGCATAATAAAGATAAATCTGAGAGTCATCAGAATAAAACTACATAATATTTATTTTATTAAAAGCCCTCAGGTGAAATGATCATTTCAAAAGTAAATGAAGATCTAGGGATGAAGAGGATTTTGTAACCAGATTAGAGATAGAGTGAAATGAGTGGGAAAGATGAAAACTGGAAGGGAGGAGTGTGCTGGAACCCACGTGGAGAGAGTATGTTGCAAGGATGGGGAAGGTTGTCAAACTTCAACCACAGATTCCAAGCAAATGAGGATTGAGAACTGACCCTCAGATCTATTGTGGTGGCTATCAAGAATGACAGATATGAAGATTTCCTGAAAGAATGAGAGGAGGGCACATAGCAAAGATGAGAGGAGAGCTGAGAAAGCAGCCTGGAGTCCAAGGCAACCACCTCCAAGGACTGATGGGGTGATATGACTCTAGCTGATGGCCAGGTTCTGTTGCTGTGGAGTGAGGAGGAAACAGATCTGAGTTTTCATGGAGAACAGAGTGCCATGCTTTCTTCCACTGCAAGGGTGGTGTTGAGTGGTGTCCAGATCAGGAGACTGCTGGATAGACCTTCAAAGGAAGACCTGCGCTGGGGTACAGCTGGGGACTTCTAGGTAAGACAAGGTGTACTACATTTTCTGGATAACCTAGAGGACATTAAAGTAAATGTGGAGAATTATTTTGGTTACTTCAAGGCTGACAACACTTGTGTCTATTCCCCCTGTTTCTAGGAGTACTTGATTAAGCACCCACAAAGCTAATGATAGTCAAGGCTTTATTCTAAGAAGAGCTTTATCAACTAAAGTTCATTCTAATTTTAGAGATGAGAAGATTGGGTTATAGCATATTGTTTTCTAAGATTCTATTGGTTCCTGGAAAATTTGTATAACTACTTAACTTTTTTAAAAGTAAGTGTTGATTTGTCAATCTGTGCCAAAATTTCTAATACCTTTAGTCAGAGTCATTTGATTAAAAAAAAAAAAAAACTAGCAATGGTGACAATTTTGTTTCTGGCACCTACTATATCTGCTTTCCCTAAAATCAGCAAGCTAATTGAAGCAAATCACACCTCTGAAGCACTCTGAAGTTATTTTAGCCAACAAATACATACTGAAAATTTGTTGGGCAGTCATTATTCTAAATGTTTGGAATACAATGATAAATGAGACAATGACCCTTACCTACGTGACCTCCTATTGGGTGGGCAAACATAAAGAGAGAAGCTGTGATTTTAAAACTATGATAATAAATGTTTAAATTTTAGAAAATGTATTATAATATGACACACTTCTATTTTTTATTGAATTTATTGGTACAATCTAGGTCTACAATACAATTATATTCATTATCGGGATCCTGTACCTTCACACGACAAGTCTTGGTTCTCATTTTTTCCCCTTGCCCCTGCCCTCCCTTCACCCCCCCATTTACAAACTCTTTATTTCCATTTTTCCATTTTCTCATATTTTTCCTTTTCCTTGACACACTTCTATTAATCCTCCTCAAAATACTCCCCTTTGCTTTGAACAAGATATATCTTATTGTTCTTTCCACTTTCTGAATCAGTTTTGGACATTTCTTTCTAGTGTCTTTAATTGTGCTCTGATGGCTGCTTGGTGTCCTTAACTGAATCTAAATGTTTCTGTCATGGTCATTTTGACTTTGAGGAAAAGCAAAATATTTTAGTGTTACACCTAGCAAATAGGTGAAAGTGTTTTGAATGTGGTGCTTTAGGAGCCTGCTTTTCCTTTGAATGGTACTCAGTAGCAGCATTCACTGTATTTTTTTAATCACACGATAAAAATACAAAAGAGGACTTTCGGAACTGCTTCAGAAAGTGGCAAGAAAGATGGGACCAGTGTGTTCAAAGAAAAGGGAGCAGTGTTTTGAGGGAATTAATGGCAGTGTGTCTTTTATTGCAATAATCTTTTATTTAAACATACACTGTATATTTTGATCACATCTTTTATAATAACCATAAAAACGCATATATTCTATATATGTCAGCACCATAGAAGAGCTGAAAGATAAACATGGACTAAAGTTACCTGGAGGAGTGGATGGAAGATGGTGAGTGGTCAAAGAAAGAGCATGAGGAGGTGTCTCCAATGGACTGCAC
>NW_022900926.1:39270196-39270663 GCF_012274545.1 Fukomys damarensis
GTTGGAATTCCATCATGATCCTCAGCTTCTCTATTTTTTAAAAATCTGTGTCTGCTTTAGATTTATTAGTCATGTCTTGCATTATGGACATAATCTCTGCTGTTATCTGAGACATTTATTTCTGGTTTTATTTTTTTCAGATCCTCTTTCATTGCCACTTCAGGGAGTCCCAGTGGTTGAGTTTCAGACTGTTCCCTCTCAATTCCCTTTGGGGTTGCCTTAGGTGATCTGGAAGTCTGGTTTTGAGACTTGCTTATATGTCTTCTCATTTCAACAGATATAGCCTGCTGTGTCTTTGTTGAATCAATTTTTTGCTTGCTCAGTAGTCTTCAATTCTCAGCAAGTCACAGAGTGTCTTGTCTCTGCTTTTCACCAGTGTACCAATTCCTGGGTTTGGAATGGTAACCTTCTGGATCTCTGAGCTGACCTGTTATATGGGTGGGCTTCTGACTTGGGAATATCCACAC
>NW_022900926.1:39271245-39278116 GCF_012274545.1 Fukomys damarensis
GGAAGAATACTCTAGAACGTTCTTTAATTTTTCTAGCAACAGTGAATGAATAAGATAATGTAGTATACTGCCAAGAGTTTAGAAATAGAGGATATTGTACTGACCAAGGAATGGGTATTTATTGAGTGTGTATCTCCTGGGGATGAAAAAGATAGTGATTTCAGTAAGTCTCAAAGCTACCCAGAGAAGGATATTAAATGGAGAAAAAAATGGGTACTCAGTATAGGGATTGAGCACTTTTTTTATCTTTAGCACAGAGATCTAGTAAAATAATGAAGGATCTACTTTGGCAATGACAAGAAATCTTGTATGTTTATATAGAAAGCTCTTCAGTCAGTACTGAAGACACTTACATTAGTTTGCAATGATTACCATAAGAAAGTATCATAGACTGGGTGGTTTAAACACATTTGTCCAATACTATTGAATTAGGGACCAATCCTTAGAATTTAACACTATTTACTTTTTCATAAAGTATATAATCACGATAGTATCTTTTCTGAAGAATAACATGTTTGTTGCCACATAATCCATTGTTTTTCACCCTGTAAGAATCTTAGAGCTCCGATGACCTAAATTGGCCATGTTTCTACTGCTACTATACCATCTCTGCTACTGGCTTCTGCAAAAATGGCTGCTGAGCCTTTTGAGTCACACCCAAAATCCATATATTGCATAATTTTTCAAGCATACCATTTGCGTTCTATCCAGGACTTTCTTGATTGTTATTTTTTCTTTTATTTGTATTTTATTTGTTGTTCTTTGCAATATAGCAAGGGTGAAGATTTTCTAAAAACCTTAAATTTAGGTTCCATTTTCCTTGAATATTCCTCATTCAACTCACACTTCTCCTTTGACATTTTACTTTAAGCAGTAAGGATAAACCAGGCCATACCTCGGCACTTTGTTTAGAAATATCTTCAGAAGTCTCTAGTTTCACATAAGCAATTTCTATTTTCCACAACACACTAAAGCAAAATTATTTTCCAGCTTTAGCAGGAATTTTCTTTCTTCAGTTTTTCAACAATATGCTTTTCATTTCATTCGAGTCACTTTTAACATCTATATTTCTACCAACAATTTCTTCAAAGTAATTTTCTTTAAAAATTGCTTGCCCAAAATCCACAAAGTTAAAATATAAGATGCAATAGATTCCAGCACATTAACAGGATGCACAACTATACCTAAAATCAAATTCAGGTCATTTTTATTATTCCAAATCAAAACAATCTACCCATTACCATCTTCTCCAAATTCCTCCTCCCAAAATCTAGGCAACCACCGAGCCACTTTCCATCCCCATAGACTTTCCCAACACTTAGAATTTATTTCCTATTCTTCTCTTCAAAATAGAGCATACTCAAAACAACATATATCCAAATAAATGTACACCCTGTAAAGTGAGCTGTCATACCACATTACAGTGAAACCAGAGATCAAGAACAAAACATCCTTAGAATATAATTACTCTTTTTATATTTCTTTTCTCACTCTCCTCTTTCCTATTACATTTTTCATGTAAGGGAACCATACAATATATAAGCTTGTGTGTCTGATTTACTTCACTTAACATTTTTAAACATGCACCTAAATCTTCCACCCTATAACCATTATAATTTCAAAGCCACATCCACACTTCAAGGTATCTGTTGCAACAGCACTCCATTGCATGGTACCAAAATTTACACTAGTATTTTGCAGTGGTTGCCATAACAAAATGCCATAGGCTGGGTTACTTAAATAATAGAAACTATCCACAGTTCTTGAGCCTAGACAATCAAGATGTCAACATCTTCAGCGTTCTAAGAAGGCTCCCTCTTTTTTGGCTTGCCGGTGATCAGTTTCTTACTGTGTCTTCACATGGACTTTCCTCAGTTCCCACTTACATAAAATATTTGGTCCCACTTTTATAACTTCCATTAGAAGAAGACTCAACCCTATGATTTCATCTAACTTTAATTGATTGTTAAAGGCTCTTCATCTAACTAGAGCCCCATTGAAGTTTAGAGCTTCAATAGATGAATTTTTGGAAGTCATACTTCAACTTATAACAGCATTACTATGACTCTAAGAAACCAAAATGATGATTAAGTATAGAATTCTGTTTCTAGCTATAAAATGAGCATGTAATCATCTGAAGTTTATGAACCACATGTCCATCTTCATGGGAGTTTAGGGACTACATATCCTTTCTTAGGGTGCCACAAAGTTGCAAATGAGTTTGCATTTCACCTATCATGTAAATGTCTGAGAGATCTGGTGGAGGTAAACACAAATATCTATTTTCTTTAACATCAGGGATCAAAGAACCCTGTAAAGTTGCAAAGGACTCAAATATAAATTTAGTAAGCACTTATCTCAGAAGGAGACAATTGCCATAAGTAAGATTTATGTAAAATTACAATTTACTGGATCATTGCATCAGGTACTGAAATTGTATGACACATAACAATTTTAAAAAGAATATTTAATGCTTTTAAAGAAATGAAAGTACAAATTAAAATTCATGATTATAAAAAACATTATTTGAAAAAGAAACAAGTGTAGATTTCTGGAAAAGCTTAATAATTAAATAGAGGGAAAACATGGATGAGGGGAAATCATATTTGCAAAAATGACTAAAACAACCCCCTTGCCACATCCACAGTCCTTTTTTACACTGACTCTGAGTTTGTTCTTTTGATACACTTTGGCCCATGAGCAACAGTAAATTTTATTAATAAGAATAAACATATATAAGTAGAGACTTGTTAGAGTTCACACATTGGAGTGGTCATCTTTATGTTGCTGGGATCCTTGCATCTCCAGACTTATCAAGGGGCACAGGCTAACCGGCCTGATGCTGAGGAGAACACACTCAAGTGAACCACACATTCCAACTAATGGCAAGTCAATTTGTAGACATGAGCATGAGAAGGTCTTATGTGCCTGAGATCCACAGAGCTGCCAGCTTACTACAGAAAACATATGAATGCTCCTAGATCAAGTAGATGACAGAGCTACTGCAGAAAATTATGAGAATGCTGAATGTATGATGTTTTGAGCCAGTGTGTTTAAACACCGAACTCAAAAATACCTCACACAAGAACATAATTTTCACCACCAGAAGATTAGCCACAGTTTAAGAAAAGATTAATGATGTAGAAGATCTGAAGAAATCATTCAAAATGTACCATACAGAGATAGAAAAGATGAGGATAGAGGCAGAGACTAACATATGTCTAACCAAAGTCCTAGAAGATGATAAAGAAGTAAGGAAAATGAAATACCCAAACAGACGATAGCTGGCAACTTTCCAGAATGACTGAAGAGCTCTAGTCCCAAGCAAGGGTTCCATTCAGGAATCCAGCAAATCTGAAGAGGAGAAAGTATAAGAACACCTAAATGCATTTGGCTAAAATGCAGAATACCTCAGGAAATGAAAAGATCATAGCAAATCCTAAAGAAAGGGGAAATCCACAAGTAAGTCACATCTACTCTTTAGGAAAAAAAGGTCAAGGAAGACAAAGAAAGACCAAGAAACTCTTTCTGATTAAAGAAGACTAAAAAGCAGAATTAAAAATTTAAAACAATTAGAACTAAATGTTAATAGCAATGCTAATTAAGACCTGTGGGGTCTAGCTAAGGAGATCTGTGAACACTCATATCTTTAAATGTTTTTATTAAGAAAAAGGATAGGGAAAAACAAATGAACTAAATACCCAACTTAATTTTTTTAAATAAACCCATAGAAAGTAGAAGAATGGTAGAAATAAATATCAAAGCAGAATTTGATATGATGAAAGACAAACATAAATAGAAAGAATCAGCAGAAGCCAAAAGTTGATTTGCTCAAGACATGAAATATCAAATCCTTGGGAATGAAAATCAATTAAAAAACAAAATAGAAAATGATCAATATCTGAAATACAACAATGATAGAGTTAAGATTAAATTATTTATAAAGAAGCCTGTCAACACTTATTTAGGTTGTATTTGTCCATTTTCATTATTGTGACAAAATATATGAGGCAAGATAACCTTATAAAAAAGAAGTTTGCATTGGGCCACTGTTTTGGATTCCAAGGGGAATTTATAAAGAACCCTGTCAACACTTATTTAGGTTGTATTTGTCCATTTTCATTATTGTGACAAAATATATGAGGCAAGATAACCTTATAAAAAAGAAGTTTGCATTGGGCCACTGTTTTGGATTCCAAGGGGCTCCACTTGGTGATGCCCTTCTTGCTGACAGCATCCTACATGACATGGAAAGAAAGAAGGAGGATGTGCTTATGTATGTATTTGTTCTCTCCCCTTCTTATGAAGTTACCAGCATTTCACCATGGGTCTCCATCCTAATAACCTTATTAATCCTAATGACCTTACAAGACCTCACCTCCGAATACCAGAGTCCCATTGAGTTTCTATCCTCTGCATGCTTCATAGGGGTTAAATTTCTACACATGAAACTTCGGAGGACACTCAAACTATATCCAAGCCATAGTATCAGTAAACTGGAAAATTTCTACAAAAAATTATCAAAACTGGTTCAAAAAGAGAAAGAAATATGACTATTAAGGAAGTTAAATCTGTAGTTTACAAATTGCCCCCTCCACAAAATAATCCTAAAATAGCAGAACAAAAAAAGAGTTTCTGTAAGGAAGTTTTAACAGACATTCAAGAAAAGCCTGTCTCAAAAGTTTCACAACATTTGGGGAAGTAAAAAGTACATGTAACTTCCCAATTCCCCCTTAAAACAATGATAATTTAATTTTTGAAGTAAAATAACAATGAGAGAGTAGAAATAAAGAAAACTATAGAATATCTTCTCTTACAAGCATGAATGGATTAACTGTGTGTGTGTGTGTGTGTGTGTGTGTGTGTGTGTGTGTGTGAGTTACAGGAGATTGAAATCAAGACTCTCATGCTAAGCCACATTCCCATCCCTTTCCTTTTCTTTCTCTCTTTCTTTCTTCAATTGATTTTTGTTTGTTTTACATTTTGAGACAAGATCTCACTAGGTCAGTAACTTGCCCAGACTGAGCTCCAACTTTTGACTCTCATCCCTCTGCCTCCTCGAATACTGGGATTTATAGGCATGTGCCACCATGATTGCATTAAAGACAATACTTATCTGTATTTTATATATAATCTAACATTCCATGATCATATTTGGTTTATTCCACAATGTAAAGTTGATTCATAGTTAGAAAAAATATACTAATATAAGCCCCCCCCCAAAGAATAAAGGAGAAAAGTTACAGATAGGAAGATTTCTAAGAAAAAAGAATTTTAACGAAACATAACAGAAAAAATTTTTGAAGTTAAAAGATTATGGGTTGTAACAGTTAAGTCCAGTTTTCAACTTGATCATCTTGAAAAATGCGTAGGTTAGTAATGAACACTTGTGAGTATGACTCAGTGAGTCATGGAGCGTGGGTCTTGGAGATGACATCTTGTCCTTAACCCTTTTCTCTCTGGTTCTTCCTGTTTTCTGCTTCTCAGCTGCCATCAAATGGCAAGCTTTGCTCCACCGCATCCTTCTGCCAGGATATTTCTGTCTTAGGCCCAAACAATCATGGACTGAATCCTCTGAAACCGTAGGCCACATTAACCCCATCTTCCTTTAAACTGTGAGCATCAGATATGTTGTCTCAGAAACAGGAAAGCAGCCCAATGCCTGAAGGAAAAAAGTGATGAAAGCGAGAAGTGGAGTTGAAAGTACTGAGTACTGTAGCAATGAGGAGGGTACAGAAGAGGGTCATTGTCCTATGTTTTCATTTAGAGAAAGACAAGAAAAAAATGAATGAAAGATGTGATTGTGCTCACATTTCCCAAGAGAGTTAGACTGATAGCTACCACATGACATTATAGTCTGACACTGGCTGGGCACTGAGGACAGCTGACATCGGCAGTAGACAGCCACCTGCTCTGAGGTCTGAGAAAATCTACAGACTTGAAACAAACAACTCCCTTGAAACTAGCCTTTTGTTCTGAGAGTGAGGTCAAGAATATGCCACATGTTTACAACAGCTAGAAAGTAGGCTTATTTAAGACCAAGACATTTGTACAAGTATGTGACAACCCTCTAGAAAAAAACCTGATTTCTCCATGTTCCAGTGTCTGCAGTCTGAGTGTAGTAACGCACAACCAGAGCCACTTTTGTGCACAGTTCTCCATGGACAGGTGCCAGATCTATAAGGTAAAAGCAGCTACAAGAACTAGAGACTTAATTTATGTCAAATTACCTGGAACCTGTGTGCTGAACAGCATTAGGGATATTGCTTCAATTGTCACCCTTAAACCCAATGAAACAGTTTTCTAAAATGATTGTGATAAATATGTCCTTGGAAAAAATTGAACACTCCAGATCTATTTCATATCGTGCACTGTTGAATACAGATGTCAAAATTGAGAACAAAATGACAAACTAGTGTTAAGGAAATAAGTGCATATTATAAAATGTCAGGAAGTTTTAAGGTAAAGATTTTCTACATTTGAATCTACAACTATAAGGAACTACTTTCTTCTTCTGACATCATATGCTTTCAAATCTCCGTGTGTTTTACCCTTATTGTATGAAATGCTAGTGATAGTAAATAGTAGATTTTATTTAAGGACTTTCTTGACAAAATAAACAATGACAACTTATGTTACATTTTAAATTTTATATGTCCTTGGACCTGAAAATATCTGTGAACCAAAATTCAGGACCTTTATTGTAGCACTTATGAAAAACAACTCCATAATTTTAGTAGTTCTCTCCTCTAAGAGTTATATAACCCTTTGAGGAGGCAGACTGTAATCATTCATACAGATCTTAGTGGGTTCCTGCAGAAAAAGTTGGGCACTTCCCAGAGGGCTGACATTACACACTATATATATATAT
>NW_022900926.1:39278320-39315062 GCF_012274545.1 Fukomys damarensis
CACTCTTTGTTGGACTGCCCAAGGAATTTTCATAGGTAGTGTGATCACAAAATAAGTAAGAAATGTACAGTAAAAGGCAAATTTCCATTAAACCCCTTCAAAATATTCCCTCTCCCTATGAACACATTTATACCATCCTTGTTGCCACTTTCTGTCCCACTATGTGGTTTACTTTAATGACAATTTCTGCTAAATAAAAATATGATGGTGTATCATTCACTGGATCTGGCAAATGTAACTTGTGTCTCTTCCCCAAAATCAAAAGGATCATGAATGGTAAACATGAACTGATTCAGGGCATGGTGGCAGCCATGACAATGAAACTAAAGATACAAAAGAGGACTTCCCAAACTGTTTCAGAAAGTAAAAAGAATGATGGGCCAAGCAAGTTAGAAGCAAGCAGGAATATTTTGAGGGGGATTAGTAGTAATGTGTCTTTTACTGGAATAAATTACAAACAATAAATTTGTTGTATTTTTATATCCAGTAGGGAGCCCTGGGCAGTTAAGAAAAGGAAGCATATAACTGTGTTAAAAAGACATTACTATTATATCTGTTGGATCACCTCAATGCCAATGAGAGGCTGAGGCAATGAAAGGAGAAGTCCCTCTTCTTGGCCCCTCTAAAGACACATCCTCCAGAACCATCTAGGGTATGTCCCTGGAACTCAGTTCTGCTGCAGACCCTGCCCATACCTTCCTCCCAGGAAAACTCACTATTAGTAGTTGTAATTGCGTGAACTCAGAACATGATGGTATTTCTGAGTGATTTCCCTTGAAGCTGTTGCTTCTTCCACAGTGACTCTTCCCTGTTACCACCTTCCTCCATCATACTTCTCCTCCCCTGGGAAGCCTGTGAGCGACTTCCTAAAGATCCCAGGAAACATCCTCAAAAATCCTCTCTTGTAGTCAGTGGGTACAACTCCTTCTGTAGGTAGCTTGCCACCTCTGCTGTCTCCAAATCTACCTGTGCATTTTTGGGGACATTTACTAGCAGAAATGTCAACAGTGTTCCACTTCCTGTCCTGAACACATCTCTGTTCCACTGGGTTCCATATTTACAAATGTATATTTACCATAAAACTATGAACAGATACTTGTTTTGCTTAAGTTGCAACCAGCCATTTGCCATGACAAACTATGCTGCTGTGTACAGAGATGTATATAGATCATTTCATATGCAAAGTATCTAAGAAATATTTCACTGTGAGGTTTAATATCTCATTTTTATATTAATTTTCAATAAGTATGTGAAATAAGGGTTCTGCACTATTAAAATTAATGTGATATATATATTTTTTTTTTGGTCTATCTCCTTCATAGATTGTACGAAGTGATTCTTTCTATAAGCTTCTGCCTTTCTCTGAGCTAAAGAGAAGGAGATTCCTTTTCCTAACATTAGTTCTTATAGATTTACATTCACACTTTGCTTCCACTCTTCAAGTTTGCAGCTCCTGAATCACTAGGCACCTGGTTGGTCCTTCTCCTGCTGTGACGTCTGTGAAGTAGCAAAGGCCAGTGTCCGGTGTCAGGATGTCCTGTGCCTGGCCCTCTGTCCAGATTGGTATGTCTCTGTGTCTGTCTGTCTGTCTCTCTCTCTCTCATTATTTTTCTGAATAGGTAATCCAATTAGCTCATCAAACATGTATTAAAAGTGTATCATGAAGTTTGATCTTCTGCCTTGTCTCCTGTTGGCTAATTCACAGAATGCCCTTCATACGTAATCATGGCAGTTATCTTAGTGCAAATACAAGCAAATACAAATCTACAAGACACCCATCATGAATAGTGTCATAGTATAATAGTGTACATCTTGCTTTTTCCATGTAATGTTAACTGAATGAAACGGTAGCAGTGTGGCCAGCACATCCCATTCTCCCTTCCATAGAAAATAGCAATACCTTGAACTCCGAGCAGATCCTTCCTGGGCCCTAAGTACAGAACTTGAGTACAAGCTACACTCCACTTTCTGATCAGTTCTTCAAGAAGCAGCTCTACCTCTAACAGGCTTCTGTTCCATTCCTTTGGATGGATGCAGAGCATGAAAGGGGAGCTGTGAAGGTAAGAGGTAAGGAGTACAGCCTCAGAGGAGAGCTGCCTGCAGCCCACAGGGAGACATATGAGCTTTTTTTCCTCGATGAATGTGGATTTTTTTTAATAACTGCCAGGTCACTAACACAGTGTACCATTGTTATGGTTTATATCTAGATGTCCCCCACAAGCCTAATGCTTTCATAGGCAGGGCTTTTGGATTACAGGAGCTTCAAGCTGATTTGCCTTAGGACATAGAGTCTGGTCTGATGAGGTTGTCCCGGGAGATATGGCCTGGAAAGGTTTATCTCCTAGCATGGCCCTTGGTCACCAGGCCATGAGCCACCCTCCTCTGCTATGCTTGGCTGCCAGGGCGTCCTACCTCAGTCAGGGGACAGTGAGCTGAAATGTCTACAAACTGTAAGCCAAAATAAACCTCTCCTCTTTAACTTGCAGATGTTGGGTATTTTGTCCCAGCAATGAAAAAATGGTTCAAGACAATAATATTAACCCTAGGGAATTTCTTTCTGTCTGATTCCACAGCTGTTTGTTCTTCTGTTGTAAAGATGAAATAGAATTTCTCTAGACTGCCTGTTTTTTGATATTTAAGTTGCATCCAGCCATTTTCCATGAGAAACTGTGCTGTTGTAGTATCTCTCTAAGAAATATTTCATTGTGAAATGTAAGATCTAATTTTAGTATTAATTTTCAATAAGTATGTCAAATAAGGGCTCTGCACTATTAAAATTAATGTGATATATTTATATGTTATATAATATAAATTATATTATATATAATATTATGTATTATATATTATATAATCATTATATAATATACAGTCATACAACTAAGACACAATATTTCCCAGTACCGTCTTACTTACTTTGACCTCACTTAGCCACTTGTGCATGTGAAATTAAAGTTAAATTCAGTAAGGGGGTAAAATCATCTCTGGTCTTTCAAAATAGATGCTTTGAAAACTCATGAGTTTTATTATTACAAATAAGTTTATCCATTC
Source organism: Fukomys damarensis (assembly GCF_012274545.1). Lineage (NCBI taxonomy): Eukaryota > Metazoa > Chordata > Mammalia > Rodentia > Bathyergidae > Fukomys > Fukomys damarensis. The sequence continues at coordinate 39,281,369 of NW_022900926.1, forward strand.
TTACTCTATGTCCTAATTTATCCTTACATTACACACATTCTGAAAAATCTTGGTCACTGGCATATTTGAGAATTAAATTAGAAAGAGAAAATCAGGGGAGCAGGGTGCAGAGTGGTCTGGGGTTTTAGAAAGCCCAGAGCTGAGGAGATCAAGCAGGAGCTGGATGGGGCTGGGGAAAGGCCCAAATTCAAGTCAGGCTAATGTGTTGTGGCTTACTCGCCAAGACCCTGAGTCATTTAATTTTTTTTTTTTTCAGTACCCGGCATTGAACCCAGAGCCTTTTCACTGGGCTACATCCCCAACCCTTTTCTTCTGGTTCGTTTTTCAGATAGGGTCTTGCTAAATTGTCCAGGCTGGGCTTGAATTTGCGACCCTCCTGTCTCAAGTCTCCCACAGTGCTGGGATTACAGGTAAGTGCTACCATACAGGCTTAAATCACACTTTCGGAGGTACCTTGAAGGGAAAAAAGTGTAATGTTTTCATAAATATTACCACCTTAAAGAGTAAGCTTTGATGCCTACTTGGTTATTTCTTAACAAGTCTGAGTGAGACCAGAGGTGACCAGGTCTTAAAAATTCAATACTGGAACATAGAAGGCATGAGGAGAGGCACAAACCCTTGGGAAGAAAAAAAGAAAGTCACAAGCAACATCAGTTTAGTGAAAGAAGTCCGGAAAGAAGTTGGCAGTGAAAAAACAAATGCCTTTCTGACTTCTGAGCTCTTCCTCCGGGCTGTTGCTGGGCGACCCCTGTGGCATCCTTGAACCCGGCCTCTGACTCACTTGAGCCAAATCCTCTGCCCTACGCTGACCGCGCACTCCTTCTGCAAGAACAGCCTGATCTAATCAGAACTTTGGGCCGCTCAGGGGAAATTCATTACAACCTCCTCTGGAGAGAAGCAGCACGGGTGGGGGGGGTGCGGAGGAGGACTGGCAGCTTGGCCTGATTCTTGTGCTGCTGTTTGCTTTCCCCTGCAAATTACGTGCACACACCTCCGACCTTGGCGCTCGCATTAAACTGAGTGCAGAGGAAGCCGAAGAGCTCACACTGTACCTGCGCAGGCAGCCAAGGGCAACCTTGTCCCTAGAGTCTTGTTGCAGTTCGTCCATCCCCTTGGCCACTGGAACAGCTGCTGGGAAAAAGCTGTTTGAGGCTATAGTAATGTTGCCCCCAACTACTTTTTGCAGTACTGAGGGTTGAACCCTGGACCTTTATATTGCACTAAGTCCCCAGAACTTGCGCCCGTTCGCGCACGCGCGCTCGTGTGTGTGTGTGTGTGTGTGTGTGTGTGTGCGCGCGCGTGTGTTATTTGAAGAAAATAGATGAGTGCTGGAATTACAGGAATGAGCCCCCAAGCCTGGTCCCGTGCTGCTTTTTTACACAAGGAAGGCATTGGTTTCAGTCCTGTTTCTTCTGAGGAAACTGTGCTCTTTATTCTCTCTACACTATTAAGGAAACACAGTATTCTTCTGTATTGTGTCTGCTGTTCAGTTTACCCAGGAAGCACTACTGCATCCCCCACACGGGGTCTTGGAGACCCTCAGTGTCTGCAGTGAAGCAAAGAGCCCTCTGGTGTGTCATGCTGCACAAAAAAGGAAATTATTAAAATGGCAATAAACGAGCATGTTCTCTGGAAGTGGGTAACAGGGCAACCAATTTTTGCGAAGAAGCAGATGGACTAGAACTCTTTCCTTGATCTGGAATTAACAAATTCAACTTTCTGATTATGCTAATCTGCAGAGAGTTTAGCAGACAGCATATGTGTTTGGATTCAGTATACTTCTTATTTACAAGCGAAACTAAAATTAATTTCTCCTTCCCACTTCCTGAGGCCATTTTTGCCAGTTTTAAAAACTCCTTTGGGTACCTTGATGAAGCACTGGGCAATGTTAGAAGGATCACACCCACAGGAGTTTCACACCATTATCAAGTTGGAATAAACACATTCAGTGATATTATTCTTTTGAGAAATCACACTATACAATCAATTCTCCTGCCCCCACTCACCACACTTATTCTTCGATGCAAAACAAAAAACAATATTTTGCCAACCACCACCCTTACTGTGAAAGTAGTTGTCTTATATTTGTGTGGTGCTCATTGGTTTATGGAGATTTGCTCACTCATTGTTTTATTCTAATACTCATTTGCTAACATCAAAGGGCTGGGCCAAGATCTTTGCTCTATCATTCAGGTCAGCTTGATTAAGAAGGGACTATAAAGAAAGAGAAGATGCCCTAAGGTTCCTCCTGTGCTGTTACGTTCCTCAGAAAATATCACATTACCTGAGAAATTGACTTTCTAGTTTTGATGCAAGGACTGTGAGCTTCAGTATCAGCTAGTGAACTGGGTATATCATTGCTGGTTAGAATCGATCTCTGATGCAGCCAAATGCTAAAAATTAGTCTCTTTATGTGGACCAGCAACTTTGGAGCCTGTGCCTTGCTCCTAGTGATTTTTGGCTGACTGAAAGATGCCTTATAATTACCTATAAATATAAACTCTTTGTAAGTTAGGATCCTTGTCTCTTCACTCCTGTATTTTAACTAATCAATAAGATTTTTTGAAAGTCCTGTGAAAATTCAGTGATGATCCCTGCAAATTTCTAATGTGACCACTTAAGATGGGAAATGTACTATGAATGCAAAGCAATTCCAGGTACCACACAGTAACCAGGACCACATGGAGGATGTTCCTTCTCATGAGGCCCAGTGTGGAAGAGCAAACTCCTTCTGTTCAACATTTAGTCCAAGAAGGGGATTGAAAGTAGATTTTTGAGAAGGTGGACAGTCTGGGCAGAGAGATTGGGGAAGACAAGGACTTGAGCAAAAACAGAAAAGCACAAGGTGTGTTCACTGATCACAGACTAGTGGTGTGCTGGGGATGGACGAAGTGTCCCCTGATGCAGGCAATAGAATAATGTCATTTATAGCAAATTCACTAAATACCCCTCTGCTTTTTATTATATGCGCAACCATGCAATGCTAAACTACTGTGGCACTAAAGTACTTAATCCCCAAAACATAATTTGTTGCCCTAAATTCTGTCACCATAAAATTTAAATATCTATATGGCAGCTCCAAAGGAACATACTCTTACTGCCTGTCCTTCATATGAGTTGCATTCTAACATGATAGCTGTGATAGTTAATCTCAATTGTCAACTTGAGGGAAGCATACTTCTGGGCGTAGCTTGTTGCATTAAAGTGTGACCTTGAGGATTATACCTGCTCCTTGTCCCCTTTAGTAGCTGTGCTGCTTCCCAGGCACTGTGAAGTGAGAAGCTTTGTTCCACCATCCCCTTCTGCCATTCAACCATGGACTGAACCCTCTGAATCCTCTTTCTTTAAATTGTGTCAAGTAGTTTGTCCCAGTAACAGTAAACTCAGTCTATACAATAGCTATTTCATGAAACTTAACATGTGTGGGTGTGGAGAATAAATTTACAAAATTTTGGAATCATGGAAGCTCACTATATATAGAGAGTTCTTGTCCTCAAGTTCCATAGAAAATACTTGCCTGTGTTAAAGAGTAGACCTGAAAGAGAACACAAGAGCAGAGCAAAAAAAAAAAAAAAGAGATGAATCAATGGAACTTCAGTTGCTTCAGCCCTGTAGTTCTATAATCATTTTGAACTTTGATTGCATTTAAAACATGAAACAGTGAGACAGTACCAACAGTAAGGGTTAATATTTTTGTTTTTAACATGGATATTTTAGTTCAAAGGATGAATTATTTTTATGAATTTATCTTCAATAAATTACAATGAAACACAAACTTTTAAAAAGTGTTTCCTAAATACACTGAAATTGTAAAGAAAGCACTTGGTTGCAGCTACAACAGTGAGTAGTAAAGAAATTGTATTTTAAAGAAGAAAATTCCAGAAGAAATGACCAGAGATGCTGGTATTCTACAGATCTAAAAAAATGAAATAAGGAGTGCTTGAATGTTTTGGTTATTTTCAGCAAATATTAGATTCCACTATCAGGCAGTTAATAAAATAATATAAAAGATTATTTTCATGCAGCCATTTCTATTTTTTTAAGGAAAGTGAAACTTTGAATTTTTAGTAAAAAAATAAGTTATACTATTGTGGATAGCAACGAATTATGTTATAAGGAAAGTAACTTTGAATTTTTAGTAAAAAAATAAGTTATACTATTGTGGATAGCAACGAATTATGTTAATTATGAAATTGTCTGGTAAGGCTTCTTCCCACAAATATACTCAAAAGCTGTGAGAATCAAACTGAAAAAAGAAACACCTGGATAGTACTTTAATGCCTTAAATTTATTTATTTATTTTTATTTTTTATTTTTTTTTGGTACCGGTAATTGAACTCAGGTCCTTGCGCTTGCAAGGCAGGCCACCGAACTGCTGAGCTAAATCGCCAGCCCCTTTAATGTCTTAAATTTAATGTACAACAGAGATTAAAACCTTTTGCCAAATTTATGATTTTTAAGGCTTTTGGTATATCTTCTCAGGTAAAAGGAAGCTTTGAAATTAAAATTAATAAAAATATTTCAAGTTATTAGTGAATATAAATGAATAGATCTGGCCCTATTCAATAAGATTTTTCAAAAGTCCTATGAAAATACAGTGATAATCCCTGCAAATTTCTAATGTGACCACTTAAAATGGAAAGTGTACTATGAATGCGAGGCAATTCCAGGTACCACCCAGTGCCCAGGTCTGCATGGAGAATGTTCTTCCTCATGAGGTTCAGCAAGGAACCGTTGTTGATTATCAGTGTGTAATGATCAGTTTGATAAAGTTATTAACAAATTGGAAGAAGGTAATGCTCAAAAACAGACATCGCAATTTTATGATTCTTTCATATGACAAATTGATGTAGTTATCATTTCCATGCATTATGCCATTTATGTGTAATTTTTGATCAATATATATTTCTATTTTGTATGTTTTGAAGATTTCGATATTTCTATCATATATTTTCTAAAACTATATTTATTAATTTAATTTTGTGTCTATGAGAGTAAGTACATTGATATACAATATATGCAATAGAGAATGTATAATATATACAATAGATATTATATATGTAATATATATATATGGTGCCATTCATTTATTTTCCCTTCTTCACCATGTTCCACAACACAAACACATCGTTTTATATGCATCCTCCTAGGAGTGAATATTTGATTCCAAATGTTTTTGGCAGCTATGAACATTCTTGTTTATGTCTCCCTAGGCACATATCCACATCTACCAGTGGAATGACAGCATTAGAAGATGTGCATTTTTAAAAACTTTACTAGATATGCCATGTTAATCTTCAAAATTCTTATCCAAAGTTATATTCTCACAAGCATTAGGTGAAAGAACTCACTACAACCCTCAGCAGCTCTTGTCAGAGATTTAGTTTCTGCAGATATGAGTGCAAGATGTTAGATCACTGTGGTTTGATATAATTGCTCTGATTCCTTGTGAGGCTGAACATTTTTTCCACATTCTTTTGTGTGAATTTAGCTTTCACCACTCTTACTCTGTGAATCTCACTGCTTCTCCATATCTTTTAACCATGAGTATATTCTTGATATTGTAACTGTTCAAATTTATAGTGTTCAATTTTATGGCTATTTTGCTACCAATACCTAGTACCATTTAAAATTAAGAACAATGCATTTTAGGTTAATTACGTATTTCCAGGAATTAAACATTTTGTAACTCTTCAAAGAGATATTTACTGTTTGATTTAGTTTCACCTTTTTCTGTTTAAACTGAGTTATTTATATTGCAATCTCTTATTAAGAAAAATGTTGGGAAATTCTCATTAGTATTTTATTTTTCAGTAATACAGAAAAAAAATTCCATCTTGGGACACAAAAATAATTCAAGCACAAAAAGTATCTAAAGAATTTAATTGTACACGAGTGTTTATGAAAAACACCTCATCATGTAGATCATGTCTACAAAATCTAAACTTCTTATTCTGACCTATAGGTGTTACTTTTCTGATCCTGTTCCTTTCTTCCAAAATTCCACTTTCTCATATTGAGGAAGTCAGTCATTTTGTTCTCTGTCTCTGTCTCTTTCCCTGTACCTCTGTCTCTTTTTTCCCTTCCTCCCTTTCTTTCTCACTCCCTCGCTCTCTCCCCCTTCTGCCAGATGTTTATTGCTACATTCAGAGGGCTCAGTCCATAGCTGGCTGACACCAAAACAGGAACATGACTGAAGAGTGTGGTAGAGAAATGCAGCTAGGAAACAGATCAAGGCACAGTTCCTGATAGGCAGGGACCAGGGACCAGCTACAGTCCCCAACATCATCCTTTCATGACCCACCTAAACACACTCAGAAGCATGCTTTACTAATCTCTGAGGTAGTTCCCAAGTTAGTCAAGTTGACAATCCATGTTAGTTATCACACACTTTCTAAATATTTTAGGATGCTTTTTATGACTGAATGTTATCTTGTTGTTGTTGCTGTTTTTTTGTTTTTTGTTTTTTTACCTTCTCTCTGTCCCACTGTAGCATAATTCTAAGAGACCAGGGTCCTGTATATTTCTAAATGTCTAGAAAAGCATATTAGACACCAGCTAGGTCAAATTTATATAGGAGGCTACATACTTTTCACATTAAATATATTAAAATCCATACAGAGCTAGGAAAGTGCTCTGGTGTAGACCAGTAAGGGTAGCATTTATAACTACTGCCATTCACTTCTTATATTTCAAGCATTAGGTATCAGCTTTTGGGTTGAAGGTGATTATTTGCTACCACATTAACTGAAGGGTGATGGAATTACAGGTATTACAGTTTTTGTAGATGATGAAAAATTGTGTGGAAATACAGTTGCCAAATCATAATGTTAGGGGACCAGAGGTTTTCTTACCCACATTTGCAGGAGCTACTCAATTATTAGCAGCAGGAGAGGTACCCGAAAGTCACAGTGGCTGGATGAATAATATTCATTTGGTTTTTCTGAATCAATCTAGAATGTAAATTTGATAAGAGGTCTGAGAATAAAACTGTCTTTCTGTTCATGTTAGAAAACAGATCATTCAATACAGAGACTTGGGTCATGGTCAGTGGATTGGAGCTTTACAGATATTTTTTGACACTACAAATAAATGAAACTGACCGTGCTTGTCCTGGTCAGTTCAGGCTTCTGTAGTAAATTACCATAACTCGGGGGACTTATAAACAACAGAAATTCCCTTTGTACAGGCAATTCTAGAGGCTGGAAAGTTCAAGATTAAGGTGCCAATAGATTCAGGGTCTGGTGAATACCATGCTCTGGATCATAGACTGCACCTTTTCACTGTATCCTCAAGTGGTGGAAGGTGTGAGGGAGCTCTCTGGGACCCCATAAGTAAGACTTTAATACTCCCAACATATTTCAATGCCCTAACCTTGGTGATTAAATTTTAACATGAATATTGTGGGAATACAAACATTCAAACTGTAGTAGTGCCATCATTACATGTGGATTCTTAGGTGTTTTTAGAATTTGAAAAGAAGTACTTGTTTGTTTTAAATGGTGCACATTAATGTGTCAATAATATGAATATAATATGCTGTAGAATAAATCTTTCAGAGTATAACTCAAAAGCCTCATAATTTAGAAAGTATTTGTTGGCTCCTATTTGCAAACACTTTTTTCCAGACGTAACTAATTAGTAGTAGAAACATGTTGGTTGGGGGATGTTTATATTAGTTAAGAAAAAGCATAATTAGCAAAGAAGCTACAAAGGGCTCAGTTCTGGCAGAAGGTGAAGATTAGGTGATTAGTGCCTTATCCTGAGCATCCCATAGAACCCTTTTGGAATCATCTGTTATTATCATTATTGCATTTGTAGTGTTAACATGTGCTTCCATGGTGCTTATACTTTTATATCTAAAGTAACATAGCATTTGTTTAATGTCACTAATAAAACTGCATGTTTATTAACAAGGATAACTGCAATTCTATGCAGTTGAGGAAAGGTGTCTTTCTTTTATATTAACCAGAAAGTATAACTTCTAACTCAAAAGTCTGGAATATTTTAAGAGAAGTTACTAAAACCCTTTTTTGCATGTACATATCGTGGTCCATCTCAACTCCTCATATACTGACATTTTCTAATATTCCCTAAGTTATTATTAAAAAGAGAGCATAAAGTTAATAGAGTAAGTCATGTAGTTTCATCACTTCAGCTGGGTGCAAAGACACTTATTGCTCCTCTCTATTCAAAAAAATTGTACCCACCAAGACTATGTTTCCTCAATTAGAACCTCCCATTGATATTTCAGCAGCCTTTTTTATAGGTGACACTTTTGCCATTGTGAAACTTGGAAACAATAATCTACTAGACCAATGTCCATATCTAGGTGGATACACGGAATTTAGGTGGATACATGGTCTTTATGAGAGAGTTCCTTCATGGCTTTTCCTCTCTGTCTAATGAACCTGTCTCAGCCCAGAAATCTCAGCTGGTAGAATCAATCGGTGAGTGAGTGAATGGACAAAATGCTCTGTGCTCAATGTGTTGGAAACTAAATTCTCAAAAAAAAAAAAAATATTGTTGGCCAACCCCTAGATTAAGAACAACTCTAAATGCACAATTAAATAGAGCAAATGTTTTTTTCTAATGAGCAGCTTAATATTTTGGATTTTGCACAGAAGTGACTAAAAGAAGTTCCTACATGAACCCCCTTTCTACCCTCAGGAATAAGTACATCAGCATGGCATCCTCAGTACGTTAGCCAGAGCTGCAGTTTCATAGTTTTCATTTCAAACTATTTTTCTTTTGCATGCAAAGAATCATAAAATTCTGAAAAAGCTTGCTCTATTTCCGATTCAAAAATTTCAAAGTAATAAATTGAAAACATTTAGTATGTTGTTTTAGCCCATTGTGTTTTTGAAAAGCAAAATAAAGCCACTTCATGGAGACAATTATAGTAAAATTAAGGGAGGCAGATATTATATTATTTAAAAGTGCAATTTAAAACTACATATTGAAACTTATGACCCATTAATGTAAATTATTTTGCAATGAAAATATATAATTATTTTTTCCAGATAACAAATATAAATGTAAATGTCTCAACCTAATCATCATAATCTGCCAGGAGAGAAGCTGCATGTTTTGGATCCCACAATGTGTCCCATCTTGAATTGTGTTTGAAATTTACCCATTGTGCCTCTAGTGTGCTGTTTATGGGTGCCTCCTTTATAGAACAGGAACAGAAAAAATTTACTGGATTTTACTGTGTTGAAATTTCTTTTTTTATAAAAGCAATTATTTGGTGTGGTAAATAATGGCAGTGATTTGTTCCAATTTGAAATCGTCACAGTTCTCAGTTAAAACACATCCTCAAAAGTGTGTATATAGTTTCAAGGTTTTTTTTTTTACTCATTCATTTAATGTCAGAATTGTTAATCTTTCCATAGTTAAAGAAAAGTAGAATGTCACTGTTTTAAATTTAAGACTCTCACTGACACTGTTCTATCATACAAATAAGGAGTCTTAGACTCCTGGTAGTTGCTGCTTGGCACAATATTTTATCCATAGACATTGTCACACAAAGAGCTCTTTTACTTTCCCCTACTTAGACCTATCTAAGCTCTGTTGTCATTACAACAGCAAAACCTTGGGTCAGGAGACTAAAGTCTGAGTTTGCAGCTATGATTTCAAATGTTCCCTTTGGTTATAACAATTTTTGATTGCTGCCAATGAAGACAAGGCATCTGTGATGATAAGAACAGAAAATATTCAACCTGTATATGCAAATAGAAGACATTAAGAACTTCATTACTACTTCCCCCAGTTTCTGTTGCTCCTATGTATAATTAATTGAGAAACATAAAGTCAATGTGGATTTTTATAATATTGTGCTTCAGAAAGTTTCCAGTGCCTTCAATTTAACAAGGAGACTGGATTGATTCATGTCAGGGCCTTCAATTATTTGAGAGCTCCTTTTAGAAGAAAGAAGAATGGCTCCCCTGGGTAATTAAACAAAACAAAACAAAACAAACAAAAAAAAAAATCCCCAAGAATTTGTAAAGACACCCAAGAGATTACAAAAAGAAAAGAAAAGAAAAAACAACTTCATTTAAACTGCTGATTCAAGAGGAAAGTCACACAGGATGTTCTCATGAAGCTGGGGGGCACTGGATGGTGATTCAAGACCAAACACATGCTTAGTAGCTACAGTTTTGCCACTCTTAATTTAGCTCCTGCCATTAAAATAATTTATGTGCTTGCTTTCTTTTCTTCTATTACTCCTCTACTTCCTGTGTGATTCTTCCTGGGGCACTGAGTTAGTAGACTGATAGGCTTGCCTTTCAGTTAGAAACTCATCTCTCCATCATTGAATTACAGCCAGAGTGATCACAAATGGGCCAGAGCATACAGACATAGGGATCCTAATTCTTCCGAAGAGGGCTGTGCAAAATCTACCCCAAATTCTACTGAAATTTCTGGTATGCTAAGCCTGTGTCCAAAAGATTTCTAAACTGTCAGTTTTTTACCTTTGCTCTCCTGGATAAGGTGGTGTCATTTGAATAAACACCTCCAGATTTCTAACTTGTTGCATACCTGTGCATAGTCTTCTATACTGCAATGTTTTTAAAAGGTACTTGGACAGATGGTGCCTTCCCACAATCCTCATTTACATGTATGCTAACTTTGGAGAATGTCTGCTTATCTTTCAAGACTCAGGTCAAGTTCTATAACAAGCACACCTGATTTCTTCCTTGTGCAACCTCTTTTCCTCTTTCTTTTGGTAGTATTCTCTTGAGGAATGTCTGCTTTCCTTACTTTGATCCACAGTGTTAAGTGTTCTGCATGCTATGACCTCAGGGCTGGAAGAATGATCTTCATCCATCCATACTTTTATTCTCTTAGGTGAATGTTTAAATCAAGAGTGGCCATGTGATCTAAGCAAAGCCTGGGACTTCCAACCATCTGGTTCAGTTTGATAGAGCTATTAGGAAATAAAGTTTGTTTATTTGTGTAATAAAGTTTAACACATGATAAAATATACATTTAGAGTTTCTTGTATCTGTATGGCCCACTGCATGAGGATAATCAATATAAGACTCACAAAAATATAATTGCAATTGACAAGACGAAGGAAGATTTACAACCTATTGGGACAGCCTGATCAAACTATAACTGAATATAAACAACCCCTGAAGTTTTCCTTTGTTTAAGAAAATAAATTTATTATGTTTTTGATAAGTGATCTTGATTTGTGATTTCCTTTTGATTACTTACTAGATACAGATATACCTATCACAAGCCAGGCTAATCAAAGTGCTTAGGTTTCATTAAGAAATAAAAACTTTGCTGTTAAATGAAAATTCAGTGTGTTTTCATGTTTTTTGAATCAAAATTGGCAAAATTGGTAATTCAAAAAACTTCTCTTAAGAAAGCAGCTAAAACATATCCATCTTTCTTTCATTTGTCATAGTGTATTGAATATTTTTTATTATTTGGGGACTGTGAGCTCATGAAATGTTGGGGATGATTCTTATTTATTGTGGTATGACTGGTGCCTGATTTATTGGGCAGTGAATTACTGGCATCATTAAATATTGTCTGAATAGATGAAAAAGATAAAATTTCAGTTACTTTTCCTAGTAGTTCTAGTTTGTAACTTACTAAATGGGCTTAGTGTTTAAAAAAATAAACTATTGAATTTCCCTGAAAACCAGAAAAGTTTTTATTTTTCAATCAAACTTAAGATTTTCCTCTCTTCAAACTTTTTCTACAGAAAGAATCCAATGAATGTATTGGTGTGTTTTCTCAGTAGAACCTAAGTATTGTTTTTAAAACCTCAGTCTATAAATCTAATTGTGGTGGTTCAACAACAGTGAACAGTTTAATAAAGAAAGAAATGAGGTTGATGAGAGAATCAGGGTCTGGATCATGGAGGGTCTCAATTTCTATGCTCAGCAGTTTGGATTTGATTGTGTAGGCAATTTGGAGCCAGTGAGCAGTAACTGTACATGATTCTCATTTGGGAAGGATCACTTGCGGCAGGTTTGGGATGTGAGGAAAGGCCAAGAGACTCCTCATCTAGAAAATACACATGCACCGGGATGAGAGAAAATAACTGGGAACTGGAGCGATGGCCAGGGAATGAGAAGGACATGGCACTCAAATCTGGGGCTGGAAGTAGGACGGAAAGACAAATCAAGAACACCCCAGATTTCTGGCCAGAATAACAGTCAATGACTAAAACAAATGAGGTAATAGTACTACCAAAAATTATGGTGCATGTTTACATTATTAAAATACTTATCACATTAAAAGACTCATTACCTCAGTGCCCCCTTGAAATACTCCTCCTTGCTTTAAACACACTTACTTATACCATTATTCTTCTGCTTTCTGAAGCAGTTCTGCAAGTCCTCTTTGCTGAACATCTTTAGTTTTGCTGTTGTGGCTACTTTGGTATCCTCATTTGATTCAAAATACTTACCTTCTGTGGTCAGTGAGTTTGGGAAAGAGCCACAAGTTGTATGGTACAAGATCTGGTGATCACTGTGGAGGAGGCACACAGGTTTTTTTGTGGTTTTGTTTGTTTGTTTTTGTTTTGTTTTTTTAGCCTGCCTTTCTGCTGGATGGTATTTAGCAGCTGCATTGAGCATATTTTTACTCTGTAAGATATAAAAGAGCCCTTCCTGAACTACTTCAGAAAGTGGCAAGAACCGTGGGATAGGTTTGTTCAAAGGGAAGAAGAGTATTTTGAGGGCAATGTGTCTTTTACTGTGATAAATATTTTTGTTTAAACAGAAATTATGTTTTATCAGCTCTTATAAGTAGGTCTGGGAAGTAAACTGGTTTAAAACACAGTATGTAAAAAAAAATGGCAAAAATCAACTTTGGGGCTTCATTGCTCTTTGCTCTGGTGGACTCTTTATCACCAGCTAAGGCTGCACTACTCACTCCTCCACCTTCACCATGTCTTGTCTGTGTCTAGAAAGACAGAGGCTTCAGCTGAGCATGGGCCTAGGATTCCTCAGAGATAGTATGGTGCTATTTGTGGGCTTGAGGGTGGTTGGCAAAGGTAGACTCTAGAAACCAGGTATGCTAACTGTATTTCAGGTTAAGATATTTTTTGCATGGATTTGAAAGAATATGAGTTTTACTTATGAAAATCAACACTAAAATTTCCTTAATTTAAAGTAAGTCTCCATCATTTTGTCTAGTTATAGCTACTTAGTACTGGAAGGAAGGGACAGACAGACAGCCTGCAAAAATCCCTTCTGCAATGATGGGCCAGTCAGGCACAAGCCCTGCACTGCATCTGATTGCTTGTTTTTCGTTTCTTTTCCTTTCCACCAATAGATGTCCCTGTAGCAAATAAAAGAGTTTTGAAAGGGATCCAGGAGTATAATTAAGCGAGACAATACAGATGCCAGAATTCAAACACTGCCAGTTTTATGTAATTTAATTAATACTGTGGAGAAGGAAAAAAATGCTTGCTTGTGCAGGACTTTGTGAAGTAAAGAGCTGCTGACTAAAGGCATCACTCTGCAGAAGCCAGAGAAACAAAATCGCTCTATAGATGGCTCTGTTTGATTAGGAAGAGCACAAAACCCAGAATCCTATTTATTATTTTATGTCTGACATTTTACAAGTCTGTGTAATGTCATTATCCATAGAAATTCCAACAGCATGCCAATTGCTCCTTACAGGTATCCGTGTCTTGCCATACAACCTCTGCAGACACCATGAAATGACTCAGTGCTGTTTAGTTGCCCACACATTGCACTAGATGAGGAAATTTTCCTCCAGAGTGAGAATGGGGAAGAAATTCTGAAGTGAAAGAGTTAGTCTCTTCCTTTAAAATACAAACAGGCCAACATCTTTGTTAAGATCTGTTGTTATTATTATTTATTATTATTATTATTATTATTATTATTATTATTATTTAGCAAGGACATTTTGATAAATATATGTTTCAGCTTCCTTAGAGAAATTAGGGGTACAACTTTAGATGCCTACTCAAAATCAATTTTCATAGTGACTATGGGTATGCCTCCCAGCTCCCTGAATGGATATCAGGCAACATGAAAAGGGAAAGAAAGGCTGTGATCAACAAAACACTCAAATACCATTCCTGTGTCTCAGATGGCTCCTCATTTACAGTTTGTATATTTTGAATGAGGGAAAATGATTTGAAATTTCAAAGAGATTTGGGTTTTAAATTTGCCTTTACATGAACTGTTCCTTTTTATTCTTTGTGCTTTAAAGTGCTTTTTCTGACTTTATTTCAGACACAAATCAAACACTTTACTCTTTTGTAAATGAAAACCAGGGTGATGGGCAGGAAGAAATAGAAGAATACAAAATGCCAAAGAAGCTTACCTGTGGATCCCATTATACTTTTTCACTCTGAATACAATGACTTAACATTGTTTCTGGTTAATTATTTCTCTCAAATATGCTCAGAACTAAATGATATAGTCAGATTAGCAGTTTCAGTTAGAATGTAGATTCAATATAACTATAAAATAGTGGGCAAATTGATCAAATTTCCATTATTCTTACAATAATATATATATGATGTGATCAAATTTAATTATCTTTGAATATGTTTCCTTTATTTTAACTGAGCATCTATTGAAGATGCACCACAATTATGCTCTGAAATGAACACGAAACTTCAGGAAATTTAGAGTTTGGAGCTTGTCCATTGCATGATCAATGTACTAGTTCTTTGGCTTATGCATTTCTGAGTAAGGAGCTATCCACAAACTTTGTGATCTAAAACCATGCTATCCACTCACAGTATTATGCATCATAAATTTTGGTTATTTGAGAAAAGCTTTTCCTTTGCTCAGACACATTGCCAGAATAGTTAACTGATAGTCAAATGGAGTCACTCCTATGACTGTTATGTTGGAGGAGAGACAGACTGTGACCCTCATCATGTCGCCACTCAGCCAATTTAGACTTTTTGATATGTAGATGGATCCAAGATAAGTTCCAAGAGGAACAAAGGCAGAAATTGCTGCTGAATCCTAGTTGTGAAATTAACACAGCATGCTGTACTGCAGCTCTTGATCTCACCGAGGCCAAAGGCCCAATTAGATCCAACAGGAAGAAAGCAGACACTGCCTCTCAACAGAAGCAACAAGACTTTACATCCACCTATTATCTACAAGAATCCGTACTCTGGCCACAAATTATTTACATTCTCTGAAATGAGAAGTATACTCACTCACTCTCAAGATTCCACAATTTTCAGCCCACTGTGGCATCGCATCATAAGTCAGACACAAGCAGACCACACAATTAAAACCAAGCCAAGGGCCAGTGACTTGGCTCTGTGGCACTGTGTCTGCTTCAAAGGCACAAGGTCCTGAGTTCAATCCTTGGTAGTGAGGGGAAAAAAAAAACTAGCTCCTCCCATATATTTAGTGACTGTACAGGCACTCCAAGTCAGAAAGGAAACTTGGAGGACAGAGTGATTCTGAAACCAACCTGCTTGGATCTCCATTTTCTGCTGTTGTGTTAGGGTGTTCTGGAAAAATGACTTTAAGAGTTTTAGGAGAAATTTTGTCCACTTTATAAAGAGTAACAAGCATCTTTTAAAATGTTCTGAGAGCTCAACAAAGGGTTTTGCATCTACACCCTTGACTTGACCTTAACCTAGAGTCCATGTGTTCCTACCAGCACCTGTTTTTGAGTGTGCCAAAGTCACCTCTTTCCTTGAGAATCTTTTGCTCACTGAACAAGTTAGAACAAAGAAAAAATTATTTCCCAGCCTTATGGAATTTCCTTTACATTCTGCTTCAAAATCAAACAGTTCCTATAAAAATCCTTCTTTCTGTTCACATTACATTACTGAAGGCTAAAAGAATCCATAGAACTTTCAACACTCACCTGGGAATTTCCCTAGCCAGAGCTACAAATTTGTTAGGCTTGTGTTCTGTCTCCTGTGTTCCCACAACTATCATTTTACTAATTGTTGTTCATTTGCAAAAAGTTAAGTCAGTACTTTTCCAAGCATGAACTATGGTGTCCTCCCTTCTTCCTCTTTGCCACAAACAGTCTTCTTTCTACATTTCAGGCTTTTGTCCACCAAATCAACACCATCACTTCGGTGTTTGTGTTACTGAATCACCCCACTTCTGACACCAAATTCTGCTTCAATTTTTCTGTTGCTGTCTAACAAAGCACTTCCAGAAACTGCCTTAAACAGTTGATTATTACTTATAATTCTTAAAGACTTCTGCTGGATGTGTTGTTATAGGAAATGGAATGCCAGAACATTAGTAGGGCTTAGACTACCCTTACTCCCTTGACTGCAAATAGTGTCCATCACCAGCTCTGTTTAGGCCAGTGCTGTGAACTGGAGGCTACCTTCTGTTAAAGCTTTTCCTCATGGAAGCTGGAGTTTCATCACAAGGTGGAGGCTGGTGCCTCTAAAAGACATTCCAAGGGTCAAAAAGAGAAGCTTTTGATCACCTGTGGTTTGACTTCAGAATTTACACAGCATTTCTCCCACCATGGGAGTTCATCAGCAGCCTAATTCAAAGCAGGAAAAAATAAAGTCTCTCTCTCTTACTGTAGAAATGACAAGGTCACCTTGTAAAAATTTTATGTAAAAGAGATGATGTGATACAGCCATCTTTGAAAACACCTGGCAATGTTGGGATAATGCGAACGTACTTTGCCTATAAGAAATACACACATTTGTAGGGACAGAGGGAAGAGGGCTCTGGGAAGAATTGTATCTAACTAAATTGTACATGTTAAAGTTTTAAACCTCATTACCTCAGAATGTGACCTTATGTAGAAATAAGGTCATTGAAGAGATAGTAAAGACCAGGTCATACTGGAGTAGGATAAGTTTCTAATTCAGGAATACCTTCCATATTATAAAAAGGTGATAGTCAGACAAAGAAATTCCCAAAGGGAGCATGCTTTGGGAAGATCAAGGCAGAGACTACAGTGATGCAGGGAAATTCAAGAAATGTCAAAGATCACCAGCCAATCCTGGAAACTTGGGCAGAGACCTGATGTATATTCTCCTTCACAGCCCTTGAAGGAACCAGCCATCCAATACCTTCATATCAGAATTCCAGCCTCCAGAATTATACAAAAATACATTTTTGTTTGTCTAAGTACTCGGTTTGTGATATTTTGTTACATCAGCTTTACAAAACTAACTTAGGTAGCTAGAGGCCTCTGGGCAGGTAAAACAAGAACAGAACAATTTCCTGTAGTTCAAACTTTCGAATTCTTTAAAAATCTAGGTAAATAAAAGCAGCAGTATTTCAATAAGAAGACAAAAGCTAAAACAATTTATTTTCCAATGCATGCAGTTTGTGCCATCTTTTATTCCAGAAACTCAAATGGAATATTGATTAGGAAATTGGTAAAAATGTTTGTGGCTGTGACGCTGTGTGTGTATGTCGTCCTCCTTTCCTCTAAAACCGCAAAGTATATCTGTTCTTTGTGACCTTTTTGTCATTGCACTGCTTTCAGTTTCATTTCAAATCCTCATACTCATAAAAAGATGACTGCTAAGTCCTAATGCCTCTTACCCAGAGGAAAGTCCACAGAAAGCCAGGATTAACCAGCTAGCTGTGTGTGTGTGCTGTCCATACCCAAATCTTCACACAAACAGGTAACTGGTGATCATGTCTCTTTTTTTTTTTTCCTGTAGAACACAGGAATTTGGACCCTGCTTTATTTTGGTTTCCCAGCTATCAGCTTTGCTGGTTTATCCAAGAGAGGTACTGCTGCCTCATACCCGAGATGCTGGAATATATATAAGTAGATGACGAAGATGGATCGGTCCATGGAGGATTGAGATGTGAGCATCTGCTGTAATGGCACTAAGAAGAATTAGACTCATCAACTATAGTGATTCATAATGATAGCTGTGTTTGCTTTCAGAATATTAAAAGAATCAGCCATTCACTTAATTGCCAAAGAACTTTTTTTACCCTACAACCTCACTCCCTCTCTCTCTCTCATTCTCTCAATATATAGATTTTTGTATAGATATATCCCAAAATGGTACTACAAGCCTGTGCATAAATGTAGCAAAGAAAAATTAAAATGAGCTAATATTTTTGATTAATGTTAGTTTCAATGCCTGAACTTAGGAGCATAAATATCCCTTTAAAAGTAGTACTGTCTGCAAATAAGATCAAATCAAATTCAAGGCACTTTGTTAATGAAAAGTATTGATTTTTATAGCATTTGGTCCAAACCATTGCCAACTTTCCATTTATCTGATATTGCCCTAACAGTGAGCTTTTCATCCTTTCCCATGCAGAGGTCCTTCTCTGTCTCCTTCAGGAGCTGCTTATTTTCCTCTTTCTCTCCAGTTTTAGGCCTCAATTCTATTCTCTTTCTACCTTTTCTTTCTAGATCTTCTTCATTCCTGAAATTTTAGTGGTCATTTCTAGACAGATGATTTTCATTATCAATCATTAATTATCTCAAAATGTTATCTCTTTTTCCAAAGTAGCCCAGGAAACTTACACTTTCTATCCTGAATGCTCACTTTCCTCTTTCTTCCTTTCTGTTTATGTAGTTCTAAGTCTGCACACCCACCTCCCAGACTACTCTCCTTAGATATCAAGTTGAACATCTAGGTCATACTTTCTAACTGACTCCAGCCTAGGATAACCAGTATGCTTTCTTTTTGCACACAAGAGCATATCAGATGCTAGCGTAGGCTGCTCTGCTCCATCTTGGGAAGAAGCTGGTGCCTGCTCAGGACACTGTTAGAGGGCACTTAAGGTTGAATCAGAAGTGAAAGAGTTCAAACAGTACAAGCTACCAAATCAATGTAGGAACTATTGAGGTGATTTGTACCCCTGACAAATCACACAGAATGCCTTGGTCTTGGCTTTACTATTTACTTAAGTAGGAATCATAGACCATCATGTGACATCTCTTATGTTTAATTTAAATTTTTTACTTAAATCTAATGTTCTTACTTGGTTGCAGTGTGTTTGTTTTGTTTCCCCATCAGATTATAACTCTGGAAAGAAAAGATCATATCAAAGTTTTCTGACATACCTGAGAAGGTATAGACCTGATCAGGCAATATTCACTTGGTAGACATTCAATTTAAACTATTGCTATTTGGTTAATTTCATCAGTTACCAGACCTTCATAATGGATATTCTATCCCAACTAGAATGGAAAGATTACATTAAACTGAATAAATAATGGTGGAAAACAAAAGTAGAAAATAGAGAAATAACACTGATAGCTATTTGAAACAATAGATAAGTGAGTGCTCCCAAACATGACAGGAAAAAAATGCTTAGAAATAGTGCCATGTCTCCCTTCAAGGAGCTGCCTTTTGCAACACATGATAAACATACTGATTTAACTTCATTTCTGGAGTAGAACATGACTGCATGAAAGCACTCTTCCAAAGTAATCATTGTTGTTTGAAACTTTAGTACTTTGTTTGACAAACAATATCCTTGTGTGTTTGGGGATTTGGTGTCCAGGAACAAACAAACAAAACGCCACTAATAAAATTTTTAAAAAGCCATGTTGCCTGTGATGAACTGAGGATGGGAATCATAGCAACAATTGTAGTTTCCACTCCTCCCAGGGGGAAGCAGGCCTTTGAAAAAAAAATAGAACAACAAAAAAAAGTATATGAACATCAGCAATGTTTCTCTATACAAGTACTTTCTCCACTTCACTCATACATATGAGAGTTACGTCACACAGTCAACATAATGGAAGTGTAGTACAAATGAATCATTGTAGATATATCGTGGCTGAATAATAAAGATCAGGGAAGCAGAAGTAAAAGAGAGGAAAACAAATCCTTTTCAAGAGAACAGAGTTTATAGAAGAGCAGTGGTGGAGCCAACGTGAAACCATTAGATTCCCAAACCTGAAAGCCATCTGCTTCTGCTTCCACCCTAGTGGGCTACAGGAGCAGCAGCCACACAGCAAGCAAGCTTGGGGCCTAAGAGGATGGCCCACCGCACCTTGCTCAACACAGAATCTGCCCACAGCTGCCCAAATAGCTGAACTGTTGGAGAAGATGTGCAGCAGTTGATTAATTATGCAGTGAACATGCATAACCCATACACCTTTCCCCTGCATCCTTTCTCTTTCATTTTTGAAGTCTGCTCAGGGGAATCTCTCCAATAATTACTGGAGATGATCATCACTGTAACTAGGCCAAGGTCCTGCTTCAGCCCCCAGAGCTATCACTGAGGATGTCAGAGGCCCCAGGAAGATGAGGAATGCCTGGGAGGAGGTAAATCTCAGAGACATATGGCCTGCTTTCTGCCTGAGGCAAAGGGACTCCATCTTCTATTTTAACTTTCATAAAACATGTTTTGGGACCTAGACATTTTTGATGCATAAATCTCAGACATTGAAAGTTCAATCCTGTTCTCTTGACTCTGGAGTTATTTCAGGCCATATGTCAATGCCAGTATTTCCAGTATA
Organism: Fukomys damarensis; assembly: GCF_012274545.1. Classification (NCBI taxonomy): domain Eukaryota; kingdom Metazoa; phylum Chordata; class Mammalia; order Rodentia; family Bathyergidae; genus Fukomys; species Fukomys damarensis. Next base: position 39,301,781 of record NW_022900926.1, read on the forward strand.
ACCCAAGACATGAGTGGCAACAAAAGGGACAGGGAAGGGAGCCAGAAAGTTCACACATTGAAAAAAATCTTATTTTTTACATGAAAACTTTGCCATGCTTCTGTGTCCAGGATTTATTACTCCGGCAAGTAAAGAATGGAAACCACTGCCCAAAGAAAGAAACCACAAGATCAATGAATCACAAAGTCATTATTGGAACAACCAAAGCTGGATCCTTTGCACAGGAACACTTGATCTTGTCTGTGGCTGTATTGTTGTTGTCCAGACTGCAGTGGACAATCTCCAGAAACAAGGAGCCGGATCAGGTCAGCCCGTGCTCTTTCAGTACTCTGCCTTGAAACTATATTCTCATTCTTCCATGAAATAGAAATAAATTCTTAATAAGAATTTGAAACATTCTTGAAAACACATAAAGCTTGGTGATAAGAGGATAAAAGTGAATAGTTGAAGTACTTAGAACTCAAAAGCTTACTATTTGAAGTGAAAATTTCTCTCGTGCTGAATATTAACATCACTTTAGGACAGACTGTTACCCTTTCAAAGGATTTGTTAGAAGTGAGGAATCGGGCAGAAGCCACCTCAGATGAAGCACACTGTACAGAAGATTAAAGGGCTCCTCACTTTAGTGCACCCACACATATAGGAATTGGAGGGTAGATGACTTGGTTCCTCTCCACATACAGCCATTTAGCCAGTGCCAAGGAAGTTACTCTCCTTGATTGCCATATTAGACTAATCTACTTTCAAATCTTGGAGATAGCCTGGAAAAGTGGTCTTCAGCTCAATTTTTTTTTCTAAAATATAGCTGATTTTCTTTCCCCTTGTCCTGGCAATTACACTTCTTTTACTGCTTCCTCTTTACTGGAGTAAAAACAAGCATATCTAAAAATATACTGAAGGATTCCACCAAAAATACAATCTTTCACAGACATTAAATAGGAAGGAATCAAGACCAGAGGCCTAATCCAGTAAGCTCTCTTATTTCACCTCTCTGATTTCCACTAGTACAACCAAATGACAATGATAACCTCTTCCCTCTTCCGAAGACTAAGCATGCTAATGTAGTAACACTCTTACTGTATCATGAAAAGCATCACCTAGGCACACAACTGATAAGGCGGGAAGTATATTTAAAAATAAATTTATAAATTAGCAGCATTCACTTGTTGGAGCTTGTTAGAAATGCAGCTTCTTGAAGAAGCTGCACCAGCAAGTATGGGGTAGAGCTCAGTGGCCTCTGTGTTACCTGCCTCCAGGAAACTCACATTCTCCAGTTTGGAAACACTGCTCTGGGACACAAGAAGTTGAAACAGGCATCTCCAGCGGAGAATGAGTCACTCTTCTCCAAAATGCAAGAGTTATACAAGTCACAAACCCCAGGATTTCCTATGGAGGGGACTCGAATTAAAAGTTGTAGACCTCATTGCAAATTGTCAACTTTGAATTTAAATTCTCACTCTTAATTTTATGATAACAAAGCTCACTGCCAGGGGAATAATAGAATGTAGTTAACTGCCCTCAGTGACAATATTTCATCCAGGCTTGATGGGGCAATTTGAAAATATCATTAAAGAGACAAGTTGTACAATACAGCACGACACAAATGTGATTATCTTAGGAGATTAAATCCTCAAGCATCATATGGCTTCTAAATATACACTTCCTATTGATTTAAAACTCTTGGCTAATAGCTGTGTTTCCCAACTACTGTTTCAGATAGAGGCACATGTGCATCTCCGCACACTTTTCTGGGGTTTTTTAAGTACTGAAAGATCGTGAATATTTTTAAAGCACCTAAAGATCTTGAATTTTTAAAAACTATTTGATCCAATAACCTTCTAAATTACAGAGTTCTTTTTTTTTAATTTGGAAAATGAGAAAGAAAAGGAAGAAAGAACAATAGAAAAGAGGAAAGCATGAGGAAGATAAAATTCACCCAAGCCTCAATAATCTAGGGAAAAGCACTGTTTCTTGTCATTCTACTCTCCCAGATAGAGACCTGAATAGATGAGAAGTACATGAACAGCACAGTCAGTATAAAAGGTAGAGTCATTCTGTATGTTCTATTCACTAATCTGCTTCTTCTTTTCAATACCTGTCAGGAGCATCTTTTTAAATTGATAACTCTCATCCTTATTGATTGCTACAGTGTTCTGCTTTCTGAATGTTTCATATACCATGGTTTATTCACTAAACTTTGTGAAATTTTGGCCTTCGTAACAGCACTGTTATGAGGATATCCAGATATTTTGCTATTTCTATACACTATCAATCAATGTGTAGAGCACATTGCAACACCTCACCTTGCAGTACACTACTTTTAAGTGCTGATCCATACTGACAAACAGCTCTTGCAAAGGTGGCCCCCCGCCTACTCCCTCTCTCACACAGGAACATGCACTTGGTTCTAAATTTTTGGCTTTTGGCACTGAAGATATTTGAATTTTTTGAAATAATTTTTTCAAATAATTTCCTGTGCAATACAATGTATTTTTTTCTACTGCTTGTGGGAGATCCCTCTTGTGTTCAGGTGCTCATTTCTTAGTTACCAACTTGCGAAAGTTATTGTGTTTTTTTAAAGCTAATATTCTTTGTAACACATATCCAAAGTATTTTACAGTTTTATTTTGTTTTGCTTTTATTCACTTTGCTAAGGGTCTATTTTTGAAAATATCTTTATAATCCAAATAACTTTAGGGTTTCAAACTTTCATGCTGCTTTGTGAAATTCCTTCCCAACACAAGTTTTTCCTTTTTTTATGTCAAATAGTTGAACATCTGTGATTTATTTTTGTTGTAATGACTCCTATAGGCTTGTAGCTTAAAAAATAAAATTTAAGGCTGTGGATGTTGCTTGATGGTAGAGTCCTTGCTTGGCATGCACAAGGCTCTGGTTCAATCCCCTGGTGCTATTGATGAATTAATTAAATCCACTACACCTATGTCACTTATTACACTTTTTCCATATCTTAAAATAACGTTTGTTTGGTTTCTCTATTTACATTCCTAGCTAGAAATCAGCCTATCAATTCCAATGTGAGAATTAGTTTTGTTTTATTTTATTTTTTTGTTTCTTTTTATTCTTATTTTGAGACAAGATCCTGCTAAATGCCCAGTTGAAACTCAAATTTGAATTCCCCCTGCCTCCGCTCCCTCACTGCTGGGATTACAAGGCTGTGCTACCTGTCTTACTGCACTATTTTAAATACTATATATTTTAAGTATTATGTATATTTTAAATAGCTACAGAGTATATTTTATATGTGCCCCAAGTCCCACTTCACTAACCCTTTTAGAAACAGTCTTGTTGTACTTGTTTGTTTATTTTATAGGTACAATTTTATAGATACAATTGAGAACTGCTTTGTCAAATTAAAGAAAAAACTTCAATTGATATTTTGATTTGGATCATACTGAATGTTCTGTAGTCCCCTAGCTGCTGTTCTCAGAGATTTATTATGTAATTTTGTTTCAAAATATTCCTACATTCTTAAGGTTGTTTTTAACTCCAAGTATAAATGGGATATTTTATAATGTTCTATAGCTGTTTATGTTGCACAGGGAATCTATTGGCTTTTTTATGTTAATCCTCTAACTTCTCATTTCCCTAAAACCTCTTACTTTTTCTGGCAGTTTGTCAGTTAATTTCTTATCTTCCAGCTACGCAACTATATAATCTATGAAAACAGAAAAAGTCATACAGCCATCTGGCACCTCTGCTTTTTACCCAACTCCTGATCTAACTCTGGTGGTCACTTACATTGCTCTGGCTTTAAGGACGCTGCCATTTTTTTTCTAGTTCCAGTAAGCTGACTTCCAACTCATGCAGACAATTTCATCAGCTATTATCATAGATTTCTCCTTTCATTGTTCCAATAACTATCATATATTTTAAAAATATGGAATACACATAAAATACTTCATTAGCATTTATGGTAAAGAGCATAGCTTTTAAGCCTAGTTTTATTCATCAAATTTATAGTAAAGTATCTTTCTTAAAATAATTAATTGTGATCATCCATTAACTGTCAACTGCTTTACCAGTATTTAGGCATTTTTACTTCAGTATCATAAGTGAAATTGTAGTTTTCTTTTGGGTACTGATTTTTTAAAAGTTTGAAACTTAGCGTTTTGTTAAACTTATAAAAATAAATGAGATACTATCTTTTTCATTCTTAAAAATGCTCATATAGGAGGTATTTTTCTTTTAAGATTTGAAAATACTTTCAATTGGGCTTGGCACATTTTTCTGGAATACTGACTCAACAATATTTTTTAAATTTTAATGTAGTTTGGCTTATTTTACTTATTTTTCTTAATTTTCATAATTTATATTTTCTACTGAAAGTCAACATATTCTCCAGAATTTACTTTGTACATAGATCATATTAAAATTGGATATCGTCTTTCCTCCTTTATCATTTCTTGTTTTCTTTGTTTCACAGTAGAAACAGATCTTGAATGTGTTTCCATTCTGCTTTCTTTATAGCTTTTAATTAATTGTCTTCTTTTATTATAAATACCTCACTCTGCATTTATGTTCTCCTGGGTAAAACTGATATTTTTATGATTTCTGTACATATTTTCTTCAGTATACTTATTTTCTATAAAATTTGTTATAATAGTTATATTTCTTTTTTCTACCCTGTTGGTTATTTAGCTTTTCTTAAGGAGAGAATTTTAACCTGCTCACAAGGCTGAGGTCACTTTAATTATTTCCCCTTTCAGTACCTTTTCATGGATTTATCACACTGTAGTCTGTGCCATATGTCTGGTTCAAACAGTAAGAGATTCTCTGTTTCTCCTTAATTCTGTAAAAATATTCTTATTTCCTCCATGTTCCAGCTGTCAACCACTGTTCCCACCCAGGAATCCCCAACCAGAAGAAGGACACATCCTTCCACCCAGTGGGACAAGCTAACCCTGGATTGGACCTGGGATGGGGATGGGGTGCTGGTAGTGGAAAGATTTTAACCCATGGCTGCAGGGCCCTTGGCAGCCTGTGTCAAGCTCCTGCAAGACTCAACACATCCAGACATCTCTTTCCATCCTATTCTTGTCTCATACTGCTGACTGCTTCCTCACCCCTGATTTACGTTTACTCTCCAACTGGGCAACCATACTCCCCCCAAACTGCTCCTATTTATTTATTTATCTACTTATTTATTTGTTGGCTGTATATCTTTACTTCTATGTTTTTAATTTTCAAAAGATCTGAATCAAATTATTGGGGAGTATGAAGTTTCACCTATTTTCCGCAGCTTAAATTTGTTAATTTATTTAGGAGTTTATGGTTGGGTTATTATTATTATTTACATTTGCATGTAACCTACTTGATTTGATTAGAAATAATCGCACCTCGGATAAACCGCATTGGCTATGATACTGCCACTGTGCAAAGCTAACCTACTTGATTTAGCTATAGAAGCTTTTCCTTCAATCTTCAATTTCAAAAACTTTCAAGAGGTATCTTGGTATTGAACTTTATTATTGGACAAAGAATTTCTTTGACATATTTATACACTTTTATTTCAGGAGTTTATTTTTTCTAATTATGCTTGAATAGTTTTTTTGTCCTTAAATTACTGGATGTGATTGTTAATCACTGGAGACATCACTATTTAAATTTTCCATTGTACAAACTCTCTTAATGACCACTCTTTCTATGAATCCTGTGTCATTTCTGTCCAAAATCCTATCCCTTCTACCAAGGCTTTCTGTTTTTTACACTATTGTTCATTTCTAATTCATTTTTGCATTTAATGACATAGTTTTTTATTGATGTGATTTTAACTCAATTATATATTTTTTAAAGTCTCGGTCTGTTGTTCTTTAATTTTATTTGGAGTCATTAATATTTTTCATGTTCTCTGGAGTTTTAACCATGGTGCAATAGAGAGAACCCATAGGAAGTAGACATATGATAGAGAGAGAGATAGAGACAGAGATTTAGTAGGGAGTTGGTTTATAGGGAAGACAAGGATGCTAGGTGTCCCCAAGCCCACTCCTTCCCCACTGAGGCACCAGCGGGGTCTCTGGAGCCTCCTTCACTGAACATCTGTAAGTTCCCAGTTCTGTACCACTGTGTCTAGAGTATTCTCTACTCAGCCTATTTTCCTGTTCTGCAGTTTTCTGTTTGAAAGTGAAGATTTTACTCTATTTTTAGTTCTTAGGGTAGTATTTTGTGGGTTGAAGAGAAAAGTCAGAGGAGTTTGTAAACATGTAATTTAGCTGACATCTCCAGAAGTTCTTGTTACATTCATGTGAATTAACTCAGTGTGTGCAGATTAGACTCCATAATATGTAATTTGAATACATATATGGCCAAACTAATCACTTCTTTCCAGGAGTCGTTTAATATAAATATATGACACTTTCTCTGAAGTCACTCTAGATAGAACTGGAAAAATAATTCAGTTAGCTGAAATTCTAAACAATTAAACTGGTAAAAGCAAAGGTTGATTTTTATTATTTTTTAATGATGTAGTCATAGGCACTACTCTCATGTTTATCAAATAATAGCTAACAATTATATTTAGATCATTGTATTTGCTTTAGGCACTTGGGCAAAAGTTGTGAAATATGTAATGTGCTTAGGAAAATAATTGGAAAATTTTCAATTCAGGGTTTGGCCTTAATTATGCACATACATTTACATCATCATTACTATTGCTAACAAGTCAGAATCCTGTTTCTTCTTACTATATACAAAGATGCAGAACAAAAGCTAGAAGACTAGCCACACATTTCACTCTGATCAAGGTAGTTACTCTATTGACAGGAGATACAGCAGTTTATGTTCTATGTGATCATTTCTACTTACTAATTTGATATATAGCTGTGCTTCTAATGTCAAATAAGTGCCCAACTATATCAGATATCAAAGAAATATATTTGCCTGTCTTGGCACATCATGAAACACACTTTCCCAAGGAACCAGTTAGCCTTCCAAACCATTTATCCTTTAGCTCCTATCAACCTTACCCACCCATGTCTGACAAATTCTATAAAACAAACAAATTAATGCCGTATTTCTATCTGTAAATGTTGAGACTGAAATAGACCGATTTTAATAACAGCATTAATTTGGTATCCTTTTGAAGATTAATGTAAGTGATCTCTCCTTCCCAGGGGCCACAGCAATTAGGCTACAGGGTATTGTGAGCAGAATCATCCAGGTGAAAAAGACATTTAAGTGAGGAACTTTTCTATTGTCTCTTTAGAACAAATACTAGGAGATAGGCCTCATTGCACTCTGAAATTCAGATAGGAGACAGGAGTCTCTGAATACAACTCAGTAGTAGAGACCAGCATGTGTGAGAACATGGATTCTATCCTCAGCACTGCAATAATAATAATAATATATTATTATTATTACTATTAGATGTGGAGAAGACAATGCTTGTTTCATTTACATGATAGCAATCCACATCATATGAACTGTAAAAAAATGGTTAATGTCTTGGATTAAAGCAGAAGCTTGGGTTAAAATTTATCTTTATATATATATGCACATATATAATACGTATGTAAAGAGAGAATAAAACTAAAAGCATTTATGTTTAATAGGTCATACTTAAAAGTTATTATATTTAATTGCCTACATGATCAAGTCTATACTAACAATGTACCCAGCAGAGTGAACGGAAATTCATGGAACTATATGTAAATATAGTCTGAGTTTGGTACTCAGAGCATTTTGACATGAAAATTTTATCCTGGTATTAGTAATTTGTTTGGTACTCAACATGAATGTTGAGCCTCCTGGAAGCAAATAAAAACAAATAGTGGGGCCCCATTAAACTGATTCTTTCTCTCGAGGTCTCCTTTGGAAAGGCTCTGCCTCCACAAAGGAACTAATGGCTACCAATCCAGTCTTCTTCATGTAAGATCCTGTGTCATTGTGAGATTCCCTCTTGTCTAATTTCCTAAATATAAAAAGAGGAAAACTGACATTACTGACCAAGTGACAAAACTGTTAGCATGTGTCTTCTAAGGAGGTTGTTTTTTTTTTTCTCATAGTTTGTAAAGCACTTTAATGCAGATATATTATTGTCCCACATCTGTGTACATTGTTACCTTTACTCAATCCGGGGCTAGCTGGAGCTGGCCTTACTACTTTTCAACACAGAAGGGGACTTAACTACTGACTTCAGAGCTGAGTAAACCCCACAGCAAGAGGCACTGCAAAGGACTACTCTAGACAGATTTCCACCTCGTCATATCAAACATCATACTATTCCCTGATTCCAATATGCACATCTAAAAAGCCTCCAAAGGATTTCTCAGTATAAGAAGAGAATATACAACATACACACTCTCTCTTTTCATCTCATCTAATTCTCTCCTTTAAATACCAAGTATTAGCCAATAAACCTTGTGGGAATGGGTAAGTAGATGAGCTGCTCTTCCGCTGCATTACATGGGGATTGAAATGGATTAAAATTTCATCATTTATCTTCCCCATCCCCCAAATGCCAGTGTTATTTTTACCATTGTTTGTAAGCCAAGTGGATGTGCTTAAAAGACTTATACTCTTCCCTTTGAAATCCATTTGTTTTATAGATTGTAATTTCAGCATTATTGATAAAAACTAATAATTATAAAGAAAAAGCTCTTGTTCAATGAAGGTTAGATGCAAGGCAGAACTCATTGAACATATTTCAAGTAATACAAATTTTGATGAGCATTTTAGGACCCCCCCCCCCAGGGTTTTGCCAAGTGTCACTTTAACAAGCTGAGTTACAACTCAGCCTTGAACAAGGCTACCTGTACTTTTGCTGGTCTCTGCATGGATTTCTCCTCTTCCCTGGCCTTTTTTTGGAAGAATAATATGTCTGGGGTAGCACTGTTACCAGTCTTTCAGACAAAGGGAATTCTCCAGCTTATCAGACTATGGAGAGTACTTCATTTACCCCTGAGAAAAGACGGTATAAAGACATCCATGAAAGTCACACAGGACATGTGTACCTACCTAAATTTTATATTTTTAGAAGTAATTCTCAGCTTTGAACATGGAGAGAGAATAGGCTTAACCTTTACCTTTCAGGGCTTCTTTTAAGATCCTTCAGATACTAATGAGTTATGCACATGATTCCTTTTTTCTAAGATGCAATGAAAGTAGAGGTTAGCAAATACTTACATGTTGGCATTCTGATTTATTATTGATGTTAAAATAATGTTTGCTAAAGTTGTTGTTTTCGAACAATATTGCATACAGAAAGAAATCCCACCAAATGTAGCCTTAAGATATATACAGAGAAGAATTGTAAGAAGTCAGTTATATGGAATGGGGTTCAAAGATCCTTAGAGCACCAAATCACACTGCCTCAGGAGGCACACAAAAATAAATAAAATCTAATGGCATTATCATTCTCATCTAATGTCTTCTTTATTTGTCCTCTTCATTTTGACCTGAAGGTTCCCCAGCTCCTAAAATCTTTTGACGAAGAGTTCCCGGATGGGAAGAAAGCATCTAAAGCGATTTCCCTGTAGAAAATTAATCCCTGTACCTTGTGTCCCATTTCTGTTTCTTATGCCCATTCCATCTTGAAATGATTCTATGGTTAGATGCATCTGATTTCTGTAGAAGCTGTCCTGAATTTCCTGAAGAAAATTAGAGAACTCTTACAGGGACATGTTTCAGAGATGATATCTACAACTAAACTGATTAATAGCTGTTCTACTATAGAGGGACAAAGAGAGGAGGGGGCACAATGACTTTCAACGGCAGTACTGTGTTTGCTTGCTACTAGGGAAGCGAACCAGGAGGGGTGCAGGTAACAGGGTCTCTCTCGCTTTTGTACTGTTATATGTTATTTCACTCCACATTCATTTTAATTTAAGCTTTCCTTTTCTTAAGAAAATTACTTCCAATTTCTAAAATTCTATAGAAACACTCCCAGAGAAAAATAAAAAGGCTTTCTTTCTTCCTAAGCTCAATTTACTCTCAAGTATTTATAGTTTGGTAGACTGGACCCTCAGTCTGCAATTTACCTTTTTTTGTCCATGTTAATTTCAAGTATTTTCAAAAGTTCTGTATTTGGGAAATTGCTCATACATTTTTAAAGCTGCTGACAAGAACAGAAGGAAATCACCTGTGTCTATAAATACAGCTTCTGTCACTGTCACAGATTCAGTTACAAAAAAAAAAAAAGAAGAAGAAAAATAATTCCTTTTTACTCTGGCAAGGAGATTTCCAAGGCCTAACTGAGCATTACTTTATGAATGTTATAATGAGTGACAATTTCTGTCCTTGTGCCCAAACATTGAGGCACACTGTCCCTAGACATGAAGGCCTTGAAAAAAACAGTTATACAGAATGAAGGCTTCTTCAAATTCCTGATGAAGAAGACTTCTGTTGGCTTCACACCTCTCACAATGACAGCTGGAGGGCAGAGTGGACTGGAGGGAGAGCTGGTAAGCTGGTAGAAGAGAACCATCTCAGATTCCACATCCTTTACTTCTGTAGGAATACAGGGGTGGAGCTACATACCCACAATAGCCTTTGCCTCAGGCCTTGGGTTTGCAAGGGCACTAAAAGAAGTTAATATTTTACTGCCATCAATTGAGAACCCTGATGAGATTCCAAGTTATTGCCAGATTTATTACAAGGGGGTAAACTCAACTAGTAGCTAAATTTAGAGAGCTCTCTTGCACTAATTTAGCATTTATGACCTGTCGCAAATGTACTTTGTTCATGTTTTAGTACATCACCCAGAAATACAACTTCTCATTTAAAAATTTATTAATCTCACAGCATAGTAATATAGCTGAAACAGTTAGAATAAATATGAAGTATGCACAAAATGCTTGTGAGCTGTCTCCAATTAAATAGCCCAGACATAAATATTGTTTTCCAAGTTATCTATGTCTGCAATTAGGTAGGTTTGCTGGGTCTGCTCTTAACACTTGCTACCTTTATTTCCTTAGTCAGCTGATCTTTTAATTCACAAGTATTTAAGCTCTGATAAAATGAAAATTCTTATATAGAGTCAGTGTACAGATTGAGGGAGGGAGTTGCTGTTGAATTGAACACAAAAGTCTCCATTAAACTGAACACTGCTTTCCTATTAAGGTGTATATAGCTGCCAAAAATAAATAAACCAAGTTAAAGAAAGTGCTCACTAATAAGAAAATATACAAATACTGTACAACTAGTAAAATGAATATATTTACTCAATGTCTGTCCCTTAGCTTGAAGAGTTTTAAGACATTATTGTTTAGGAAGATAAAGAAGATGCCCCTACTGGGAGATAATGAGCCAGATTTTAGTGAGGGGTCAGTCCTCACTCCAGATGTGCATTCCTGCATTTAAATATGGGTATGTGAGTGTCAGCAAGATGAGCCTGGATGGATGGTCCACTCTGTGGTCCAGAGCAGGGAAGGAAACAGAGAGAGGAGGGAACCATAGGGGATAATACAGAAGAAACACCTAGGTACTGAGACAGGCTTTGATGTGAAATCATTAGTATAAAACCTTGCCTTGGTATACAAACATGAAGAGGAAGAGAAAACATTTGCTGAATTGCTGGTACTGTACTCTTAAGGCAGAAAATGCTTAGATATTGTTTCTGCCTTCTTATATTTTTCTCTTTGTTTTAAGTTAGTGTTAGTTAAAATCTAAAATATCACCATAAGAATCTTATGTATTTAGAACTGAGAATTTTTGAAGGTCACTGGATCATGAAGGAGCTTTGAGAGATCCATTGATTAAATCATAGGTACAGATGCTGCTAGGAGATGGGGCCTGGTAGAAGCTGGTCATTTCTGCCGTGCCTTTGGAGGGTGTATCTTCCTCTGTCCGTGCTTCCTGACCACAGTGGTTTGAGAGGTTCTCCTCCACCACACTGTTCACTTTCCTCTTTCTGACTGGAGCCAATAAACTATGGACTGAATCTTCTAAAATATGTCAACCAAACTAAACCTCTCCTTTCAGCTATTGATTCAGGAACTGTATCTCAGCAATGTGAAGGTGACTAAAACAATGAGTATGAATGATGTATCAAAATCAAATTAAATAGCAATACGTATTTAATACATGTGTTTTAATATATGACGTATTAAAATATAATAAATATTCTCCTCTAGCACAATTATGTTGAGTGAACATCTTTATAAATATAATGCATGATAAATATGACAATAGAAAATCAGTAAATAGCCAGAAATATTCACATCTTTTGTGCAAATATTCTGTACTTTTATTGTAGCTCAGTGGACTTTTTATGAATGTTCCTGAAGTATATACTTAATGTTGGGTTACTTTGGTCATTAAGAGAAAGTCAGTCATAATCTAAAATAAAACTACACAAACTGGAACAGGTGTTTGCTCTTCAGTAAAAGAAGCAGTAAAATATCTCCATGCAAACAGATACACAAACATGCCTGCATGTGGACAAGTGTGAAAACACTGGTTCAGAAAGGAGGACTACTGAACTCCAAATCCCCACTTCTCAAATGTGCTTCTGAGTTTTACTAAACCTCACTTACCTAATCTATAAACTTGCTGGTAGGTAAAAAAATCAATCACTTTCAAACCTACCAGTTTTTTTTTTCATTACATTTATTGGTACTTTTTAGGTATACAGTACAGTTGCATACATCATTGAGATTTGTTACCTTTACATGATGTATCTTGGATCTTATTTTTCCCCATACCCCTGCCCTCCCTTCACCCCCTCCACCCTTCCCTATTTACAAAGACTTTGTTTCCATTTTTTCCTTTTCTCATTTTTCTTTTCCCTTCTTTCCTTTCCCCTACCATTCCCACATCTTCTACTCCTTTAGCCCTTTTCTTCCTATTTCACATTATCAGTTATAGAATTTCAACCTTATTTATACTTTTAGTTTTTCACACCACAGAAATTATTCAGTATTTACACACGCATGCCTTATTTATTTCACTTAAGAGTATGGCCTCAATATGCATCCATTAAGCTGTAAATGCCTCTAGTATCTCATTCTTCATGGCTGAGTAGTACTCTATTTTATAGAAAAACCACATTTTCTTTATCAAGTCTCCGGTTGACAGGCATTTGGGCTGTTTCCAAGTTTTAGCTGTTACAAACTCTGTCACTCTAAACGTAGGTGCACATATATTACTGTGGTATGATTCTTTTCATTCTTTTGGGAAGATACCCAGGACAGGGATGGCTGGGTCAAATGGGACCTCTAATCCTAGTTGTTTAAGGTGTCTCCATATTGATTTCCACAGTGATTGCACCAGTCTGCACTCCCACCAACGAGGAAGAAGGGTTCCTTTCTCCCCACAACCCGCCAGC
>NW_022900926.1:39315100-39430299 GCF_012274545.1 Fukomys damarensis
TTTACAAAGACTTTGTTTCCTTTTTCCTTTTCTCATTTTTCTTTTCCCTTCTTTCCTTTCCCCTACCATTCCCACATCTTCTACTCCTTTAGCCCTTTTCTTCCTATTTCACATTATCAGTTATAGAATTTCAACCTTATTTATACTTTTAGTTTTTCACACCACAGAAATTATTCAGTATTTACACACGCATGCCTTATTTATTTCACTTAAGAGTATGGCCTCAATATGCATCCATTAAGCTGTAAATGCCTCTAGTATCTCATTCTTCATGGCTGAGTAGTACTCTATTTTATAGAAAAACCACATTTTCTTTATCAAGTCTCCGGTTGACAGGCATTTGGGCTGTTTCCAAGTTTTAGCTGTTACAAACTCTGTCACTCTAAACGTAGGTGCACATATATTACTGTGGTATGATTCTTTTCATTCTTTTGGGAAGATACCCAGGACAGGGATGGCTGGGTCAAATGGGACCTCTAATCCTAGTTGTTTAAGGTGTCTCCATATTGATTTCCACAGTGATTGCACCAGTCTGCACTCCCACCAACGAGGAAGAAGGGTTCCTTTCTCCCCACAACCCGCCAGCGTTTGTTATTGGTTAATTTCTTGATAGCAGCCATTCTTTTTGGGGGGTACTGGGGATCAAACATGAGACCTTGCACTTGTGAAGTATGCTGTGGCACCCCTGAGCTAAATCCCTGGCCCCAATAGCAGTCATTCTTTCTGAAATGGGATGGAATCTCAGCATTATTTTCATCTGCATCTCTCAAATTATCAGTGATATTAAATATTTTTTCATATGTTTACTTGCTGCTTTGACTTGTTCGTCTGAGAAATGTCTGTTCATTTCAGATGCCCATTTTTGAATCAGGTCTTTATATGTGGGCGGGGTCTGATTTTTTTTTGAGATCTTTATATATTCTCAATAATAGACCTTTGAGGAACAGCTGGTAAAAATTTTTTCCCACATTGTATCAAACCTATCAGTTTGTCACTAAAAAGTTTTCCAAATGTTTCACTGACAGAAATTTTGAACATTCTTTAAAATAGAAATAATAAAGGCAATACGTACAGAGACATGTTATTTGTTTCAGTGGAACACATTTGAGACCACTAACATATCAAGATATCCTGTGTGATGAGGTGTTTATAGGATTCAGATATAATTTTTCACAACATTTTCCAATGAATGTATCTGTGAAATCTTTGTAATTAGATCATTGTTAGAAAACCTTCATCTATCCTTTTTCCTGTTTATTTTTTAGATAAATAAAAGTTCACAAATGTGCACTGCATAGCCCATGGTGAAGGAAATATTGGGTCCTAAGTTTGCTTCTGTCCCTATGTCACAGCAGTAAGTTTTTTTTTTTCTTTTTATTGAGGTTATTGGTACAATTTAGGTATACAATACAATTACATTCATCATTGGGATTTTGTACCTTTACATAATAGGTCTTGATTCTCATTTTTCCCCTTGTCCCTGCCCTCCCTTCACCCCCTCCTCCCCTCCCCATTTACAAACACTTTATTTCCATTTTTTCAGTTTCTCATATTTTTTTCCTCTCCCTTATTACCTCTCCCCCACCCTTCCCACTTTCCTTACACCTTTAGCCCTTTACTTCCTATTTCACATTATTAATTGTCTCATTAGGATCCTGTGTACTATTGTAGTTTTTCACACCAAAGAAACCATTTGGTATTTCAGTTAAAGAAATCTCTGTATGAACGTTAAAAATAGGGAATCCTAAATTGAAACTAAAAAGGAAAGTAAAAGAGAAAAGGCAATGATGTAACATCAAAATAATCCTTAATTGTGGAGATGAAAATGGTCCCTGAACATATTTAAATTGCTTCTCACTCTTATAGTCTTATCTTATTCTTTTTTCATTATTTAGAGAATACTTTCTTAGTTTCTGTAATCAAACCCACGTAGATATGACCTTACATATTTAGTACAATGTATTACCCCTGTACACAGGGGAAAAAAAATAAATTAACTTTTCTAGACCAATACAGTTGTCCATTTCTGTACAATGCCAAGTCAACACAGTAAATTGGGATGACTTTTTCCAAAGTTGGCAGCACAGTGCATATATATATAGATAGATAGATAGATAAATAGACTAATAATAGTATGTTATGCATCAATAGCAGCAAAGCTTTTCCAGTTTCTGCAGTCATTTGAACAAAATTATACACATTCAGCACATTCCATTAAAAAAAAAACAAACAAAAGAATAATATCCAGACAACAGCAAAGTTCTGTTGCTGCTGTGGTACCTGGCACCATTTTTTCTATTAGCCTCTTAATCATCATCTGGAAAGAGAACATTCTAGAGTAATATCATTGAATGTAGCTCTGATAAAGCACGGTCCCTACTATGTATCATAAAGCAGGTACTAGATATTTTACATTTATAGAGGTATGATACAGTATTGTCCTACATCAATAATACTAGATTCAGTTTTGGTTTGAAATTTACTTTGTCTGCAAATAACATCGCTACCCCTGTTTTTTTCTGGGCTCCTGTCACATGGAGAATTGTTTTCTATCTTTTAACTTTCAGTCTATGGGCTTCTTTTTGCACTAGGTGTGTTTCTTGTATACAACATATTATTGGATTTTGCTTCTTATTCCATTTTGCCAGTCTATTTCTCTTGATTGGTGAGTTGAGGCCATTGACAATGCTGGTTATAACTGATATGTACTGACTTATTATTGACATGTTATTGGCCTTTTGTTGACTCTTTCCATAAAACAGATTCAAACAGATATCCAGGAGATTAAACACTCTATTGAAAGTGTACGCAACAGAATAAAAGAATGTGAAGATAGGCTGTCAGATATAGAAGATAAGATTGCAGTCAATGGCCATGAAAAGAAAGGTCTCTTAAAAACAGTAAGAGATCATGAGAAATCAATCCAACAACTCCTAGATGATGCAAAGAAGAATAACATAAGACTGATAGGAATACATGAAGTAGCAGGAGAAAAAACAAATGACTTTAAAAAGCTGTTTGCAGAATTAATGACAGAAAACTTCCCAAACAGAGAGGAAGAGTTTGACATTCAGATAACTGAGGCATATAGGACCCCAACTAGCTACAATCAAAAAAAAATCTACACCTAGACATATAATAATCAAGATCCCAGAAACCCAACAGAAGAACAAAATACTACAAACAGTAAGAGAAAAGAAGCAGATCACATACAAAGGAAAGCCCATCAGAATCACAGCAGACTTTTCAACACAAACCCTTGGGGCAAGGAGAGCCTAGAATGAGATATTTCAAGTACTAAAAGAGAACAACCTCCAACCTAGACTGATGTATCCAGCAAAACTCTCTTTCAAAATGGATGGAGAAATAAGACACTTCCACAACAAAGAACACCTGAGAAACTACATGAATACCAAGCCAGCACTACAAGAAATTCTAAACAAGATCCTAGAAAAAGACAATGAAAGCAGCAACACCATGAGGCCCAACAGAGCAAATCAAATAGGCAAGGCAAGAAGTTAAAAGGAGAAGGTGAAAAAGCAGTAAGTTTTAATAACAACTGTCTTGGGCAGTTTCTCACTGCTTGGGCAAAATAGTTAACACCCACAAGTTACAGGAGGAAAGGTTTACTTTTGCTCATATTCTGTAGATTTTTCAGTCTGCAGTTGACTGGCTCCAAGGCAGGGTGGCATGGCAAAGCAGCATCACAAAGGTGAAAGAGTCTATGGTATGGCAGGCAGGAAATCAGCAAGCTTGTCTTCTATCTCTCCCTTTATATTCTTTCCAGAATACAAGCCTATTAGGTGGTGTCACCCACATCCATAGTGGACCTTCCAATTATATACCTAGAACTATACTAAACCAATCAGTGGACCAATTTAGTTATCTCACACACTTAATATTCCTATCACAAACCCATGATCAAGCCACCCCCCAAAAGCCCCACCTATGAGCACATGAGGCATTAGGGGAACATATAGTAGAAGCCATAATAGAAACAAATACATCATGTACCATGTTCATAATTTGTGAACATTGAACAAACATGGGAGCTTCAAATTAAGTTACAATAATCTAAATAGCATACATTCAATTGATTAAATTATTAACACACTTGAAAATTCAGCTCAAGTGTTAATAATGGAACTGAAACTCACTGTTGTATAACAAATCACATAGATGTCAATGATTTAAAATTTTAATAAATATCAACCAATAAGCATTAAGGTGTCTATGATTCTAAAAAATATGGTAGTAAATATTTCAAAATTTTGTAAAGTACTTTGAAATCTACTTTTGCCAAGCAATGTAAGTGAACTGGTTAAACAAACCAGTTTCGACTTTCTCCAATCTGAATATTCCCCACTTGAAAAATGCAAACAGATTTCATTATTCTTAGAGATAGTTCTAGTTTTCAAATTTGAAAATTTTGTCACTAACACATACTTCACCATGAATGACTTTGTCCCTTATCTGCTTACTGAAATTTGTTGTGCTATGGCTTAGTTGCAGGCTTATAACTTGACAGCTGCTTACTCTTATTTCTAGTATTTCTTGCTTTTTTTAGATTTGGAGAGGAGGTCAATTCAATCACTTCATTGAAGTTAGTAGTGGCTGTGAGATTGGCAGTGAAATATGAAAGATGTTGTGGCATAATTTTCATCAAGAATCTTATGTTCCTGTTCCCTTGACCAAAATTACTAGCCCTTGGGCCAGTATTGCATATGCAGAGGAGAGCCAGTGTGAGGAATCTAGGAAGGAATCTTGGGAAAAAAAAATGGCTTTCAGTGGTAACCAACTGTAGCGATTCACTGTCTACCAGCCTTCTGGGCATAATCCACTGGATAATCAATTTCAGAATTAGTTAATTTTACTCCTTTGAAAGCTGATGATAAGACGAATTAAATAGGGCTATCTTAGAAGGAGGAGAAAGTTAAATGAAGGGAGGGAAGTTGAAATAGCCTCAGATTTTCACTGTAAACTTAAACATTGATGTCATGTCATGCTGTCTTCTTAGGGAAATAAAGGAGTTTCAAATTCAACACATATGTTTTAAGTCTGTACTCTATCAAGCATGGACAGGGTAATAGGAATGCGGTAGTAAGAGACAAGCATGTAAGTTTCCTCCCAGAGCTTAGAGTTCTCAGGGAAAGATGGATGATCAGGCAAGGACAGTAATGGCACATGCTATCATGAGTATGTTATTGAGGAACAAGGAAGAGAAAAGAGATGGACCTGATAAGGAGGGACAAGGAGTTCCAGTGAAAACCTAGCAGAAATCTGCGGAAAGAGCATCCTGATACTAAAGAAGAATAGGACCGCTATTCCCATCAGAGGGAAATATGCAGGGATTCCAGAAGAAGGAAAGTAGGGCACATTAGAAAACCAGACTGCAAGAGCTCAAGGTATCTGAAAGATAGGAGATAGATGTTAAGTGGCTCAACTTTAAAGAATCTGCTTTAGATGCAAATGACTCACGTACATTTACACTGTATTTTTTATAACTATGCTGGAGTTTCAGCTTTCAAAGGAAAAAGTTTGTGAACCAAATCTTAAAGGAGGAAAATGTATCTCTCTAGGGGATTTTTTAAAGCTGAGTGAAGAACTTCCATATAAAGTACCCAAAATGAAAATATATCATTTCCAAAACTGAAGTTGATAGAAGTGTTTTTAATAATTCTCAATCAAATATGTGGCACAATGAAACAACAGAATTCTGCCCAGCTTAATCCTAACTATCATAAATTTCCAGAAACAATAGGGTGCGATTATTTAGGGAGCTTTTGAAAAAATAAGGTATAGCAACTGGGTAATAGAACTATAAACTGTAACACCAGTTAAAACAATTGGCAAATGTTACATATTCCAAAATACCACTTGAATAATTATGAGCTAACTTTGTCTTAAATGCGCAGACCTCTTGCATCTTAACATATGAATAACACAGAATCTGACTAGCATTTTCTAAAAAATAAGAAATGTAACTTCTTTTCTGTATCTTCTGTGTCACAATCATAAGCTACTAGAAAGTGTGAACAAACTGCTTAATTCTTTTTATAGAGTTGACATGATATTAAACATAGTGATTGCTTTTTAAGAAAGATGATGAAATTAAGTTCTAAAATCATAACAAACCTGAACCACAGCTACTCAAAATGAGCTGCTTTAAAAAGAAGTGTAAAAAGAGTAGCAAATCTGTGAAAAGTTAGGTATAACATAATTAGCTACAGATATTAATAATTGTCAGTTTCAAACTTTAGCCAACAGAAATGTATTGGTATCTGCAACAAGGTAGAAATTAGCTCAACAAATATTCAGGGAACCACAGATTGCTCTGTTTACTTTTTCAAAATACTTTATTTTTAAAGAGATCATATCTATTGTTTAATGCACTTAGATCAATGTATCTCCTGCCAGAAGCCTGTCAAAATTCTTGCAGAACTAGTTTCAAATGTGAATTATTGGATCTCAGTTCAAGATGGTCCTCATTTCTATCTCCACTTCCTGAGTCATCCTAACGGCATAGGTACAAATTAAATACCAGGGAGAGAGAGAGAGAGAGAGAGAGAGAGAGAGAGAGAGAGAGAGAGAGAATATTTATATAATGTAAATAGATAAGCACGCCCATAGCAGACAAGGCATTTTCTGTAGTGCTTAGTGACTTTAAGTGGACAGGCTCACTCTGAGAAGAGACTACAGAGGAAATAGAAGTCCACCTGAATCTTCTCATGAAAACCCCAGAGAAACTTAAGATTTTGAGTCAAAGTCTAAGAGTAGAGGTAGCTTGTTAGGACCATTCATTGACCATTCACTCAGTTCCCTTTTGTGCCCCTCCCTTTTTGGAGTAAACAGCCAGTGTCAGTGACTTTGGCACCACTCCTAAAAAATTACTTGATAAAGAAAGCTGCCTCTTGGACCAGGGATTTAGCTCAGTGGTGCCACCTCCCTTGCAAGCAGAAGATCCAGAGTTCAATTCCTGTTACAAAAAAATTGAAAACAAGCTGCCTGTGTTTAGAGAGGGCTTTGAGGGAGAAGGCCAGTGTTTGAGGTAGAATGATGCTCTAGCTGGAAAGTAAAACCTTCCATGCATTGGAAGTTCAGAATGCAAGCCAATCTGTGAGTCCTTACACCCCTATGAAAGAAAGAAAATAATGCAAAGACAAAATGCTTTTCAAGTAGAATACCTGTAAAAATACATCAGGAATTGAAAGTAAGATAATACATATTCCCAAAGAAAGATAGTAATATTAAAAAAAAGAGCTCGTGTGGGAAAATAATAGCTATGAAAATAATATTAATTCAAATAGAGAATGTATTGATGGAGAAAGCAGCAGATAGAATTAAGCATGAACTAGAGAACTGGAAAATCAGATAGAGAAAATGTCTTAGAATGATAGAAAAGAGTGGTGCCGTGGAAAAAATTTAAGACACAAGGGATGCAGAAATAGATCTGCCACATCAGTACATAGGGTCTGGAGAAAAAATAACCAGGGAAGAAATAGTGACAACAGCTGTTCCCAGAGTTAAAAATATAATTTCATAGTTCAAAGCTTCTTAAGTTCCAAGCAAGGTAGATATAACAGTTCACATTGAAATATTGAAGTGACATTTAAGGGTAGTAGGGGTTTTTAAAATCTTAAGCCAACCAGAAAAGGTAGAGGGATAGATAGATGATAGATAGATAATAGATAGATAGATAGATGTATTAATAGGAAGAGACAGATACACATACACTTAATAAGAACAAAAACTTGCTTGACATCAGGCTGTCCTCAGCCAGAGTATATGCAAGAAAATAATAACACGTTGTTAAAAAAAAATTTCAGGAGGACAAAAAAAAACAAACAAACAACAACAACAACAACAACACCTCTGAAATTGTGCTTTAAAGTTCAGGCAGGACACTTCCTCCCAGAGGTTACAATGCTACTCTCATCCCACCTCTGCCTTCAATGTCTGGTCACACTTTTTGATCCTGACTCACAGGATTCTCTCAGGTATAATTCTCTGTTCTCTCCCCAGAGTGTGGGCCCTAGTTTTTATACTCATATAACAATACCTCTGATGAGTCAATTGCAAGGATCTGCTTGCTGTTTCTCATACACC
Organism: Fukomys damarensis; assembly: GCF_012274545.1. NCBI lineage: Eukaryota > Metazoa > Chordata > Mammalia > Rodentia > Bathyergidae > Fukomys > Fukomys damarensis. The sequence continues at coordinate 39,323,207 of NW_022900926.1, forward strand.
CAGTCTCATACCCGAGGAGCCCTCTTCAGAAGTGTTTTCCTTCTCACCCATTCTTATCTTTGCAGTATGCAAACCAGACCCCTTTCCATGATTTATCCCTTTCTTTCTTATTCTTGTTATAACATCCAAGAAAATTAATCAAGACATCCCCTGCAATTATTCTTGTATTTTGGCATTTTTAGATACCTGACCGCTGACTAGCTCATGGGTCTCAGCTGGTCACTACTAAGCTTAATTCATTTTCTGATTTACTGAAGTGAATGAATTCCTTCCATAGTTTAGTAGAATGGGTGCTCAAATATGTATACATAAATGCTTTTCAATGCCAGTACATCCAGGAAAGAAGCAGGAAATTTTCTCCCTGGCAGTATCCCTCTCTCCTTTAGGCCCTATGCAAAGATAATAGTGCATACAATGAACCCGGGCTGTGGAAGCCAGGAGTGGTCATTGCTGGTGTGGTTCCTCATTTGCATGCAGGAGACACAAGAACATGGCAGAGTAGTTGCTGTAAATCACCCAAGAGCAGGGTGACAGGGCCTCTTGCAATGTCTGGTTCAGAATTATTAATTAACGCCTCCTCAAGGATGGTTTGTTTGCACATCAGTTGAGCTAAGCCACACTGGTATCCCTGTACATAATAAGACAGCTCGATTAGACCTAGTCATTAATTAAGTGTCTGCTGTGAATAAACAGTGAAATCTTTCAGTCTGAGAGGGCCTCTGGCACAGTGATAAATATGCAGCTGTTGACACTCCCATGACACAATTTGACATCTTCATCAGTTAGTGGGACTCCCTCCCTGGGGATACCAGGCTTGTGTCATGTGAAGACAACATTTCTGCCTCACTTGGGCCCTAAATTATGTCATCAGCAATATCACAAATAATCCAAACTGGGAATAAACAAAAAAGAATGTAGTTCAAGCCCTTAATTGTGACCCTCAGCTGTCACATTTAATTGTCTAAGGTATTGGTATGTTTTTCACACAAATTTGGACCAAAATAATATACTGTTTTTACCTTTATGAAAATGTACAAATTTATTATTTCAAAAATCATTTGGGGTCTAATTATGGACTTTTCCAAAGCTGTAGGCTCTTTTCTAACCTTTTTTTTAGAGTTTCAATAAATGCCCTTAAACTAATGAAGAAGGAATCATACTGAATCATGGCTTTATATCATTTGAGAAATAGTTTTCCCTACATCAAACACTCTCAGTTCCTCTTTATTCTTCTGCCTGGAGAACTGTTTTGCAAACTGTAAAATACTCACAAAGTAGAAGGGATTGATTCTTTTTCACTGCAATTTCCCCCATGATGCCCAATTGCGAATAAGTGTTAGCTTATAGAATCAGTGAATCAAACCTACTTTCTGGAATTGAGGAATTCTCAAGTTCCCCCAAGACAACATCCACCAGAGATTGTCCAGGCTGTTTAGGGTAGAGCGACATAATGGGGAAAAGGAATCATTGTATTAGTTTTCAAGTGATTGCCTGGAACTCTGGAGCCAAGCCACTGACAGCCTCGGTGAAGGCATGTGGCTTTCTCCCAGGGAGGAGGATGGCTTTCTGTCTCAGTCCCCAGAGCCAAGAGCTCTGCAGCTGCAGATGGAAAGGGTTGGCAGAGAGAAGTGGAAGGGCAAAGACCCAGCTGTTCAAGATGAAGTAGGGAGCAATGAGATGAGGATGGCCCACCAGCCGGGCCCCTATGGATTTGTTCTCCACGTGCACCAGCCAGAGCAGGACATCAAGGGCCAGTAAATGGAAGTTTTGTGACTGTCTTCAGACTGGGATATGGCATTGTCCTCATTAGGAACAGGGGCATTTCTTCCAACTGAAGTGGATGAAGATATGCTAGTAATATTTAAGGATTCTGAGACATTTAGAGGGCAGAGGAATTCTAACTGAAGCAATAAGCAGTAAAAATAATTAATAGAATGTGAAAGTCACATGGGATGAAGAGAGATCTATTGAGTGCATGGAAAGGAATCAGAGAAAGGAGTAAATAAGTATACACTGAGGTCAAAATGGAAAGGGGATCTGACACTACGCTATGGCTTTTAGATTAATAAATAAATGCAAAGTCATTACTGAGTTTTTCCATAGAGGAAATGGTGGGATGGAAATCAGCAGTGATGTGCAAAATGAAACAGAGGGAAAATGATTGAGAAATAAGAACATGGTTACAAAGTCATTTCCGTCATCCAGATGTGAAATGATTAAGCTAAATGAAAGCCCATGGCAATCAAGTCTAAAGGACATTACAGCTGAAGGACTGAGGGGACTCTTCATGGAAGCACACCTATCACTGGCATGGGTGAAGGTATCATCCCCATGAGACAGTCTCATGCTTTGCCCTACAGAGGCTTTATCTGCTCACCTTGAATGCTGGTTCCAATAGCCAAAGGCTGGAACGTCGTACTTATCTGGTAGGTTTGGGATGGAGCCCCGGAATGTGAATCTTTAACAAAAATTTCAGAGTGGCTCTGGAATTTCTCGGGGGAAATTTTGTCTTAAATTTTGAATGATAAGCAAATAACCTGTATCCTCTAAGAACTCCCAGGTTCTTATTGGTTGTCACCCCCCAGGCAGGGACTAGGACCTCTGACTTTTCGGAACCCTCTATCTGAGTCAAACAATTCCATACTGGTCTTGACTGAGGCCTGCCTCAGCTTGGTCTGATATGATGACCCAGGAGCTAGCCTCTCCTGACAAGCATGTCTGTGCCCTTCACACAGCCCTATGTACGTGGTATTGTTGTCTCCCTCTTCCCTGCAGATTGAGGGACTCTCAGCTTTCTCCACAAAGAACCTGACAAATAGTTCTGGCATTCATGTCTAATTGCTCATACTTGCTGCTGAAATCTGTTGGCTGTATGTGTCATAACTTCAGCAAGACCATTCTGCTGCCTTAACAGTGGCAAGGAGCAGGGAATATGAGCATCCTTCTTGCCCACTGGGCCCTAAGGGCCAGTGGTTTTCAAGTTGTGCTTTATAGTCATCTCCACTAAAGAGATCGCGTGAGGCTCTGCTGACGCAGACTCTTCTATCACTTAACCTGTAAGAGTAAAAATGGGAAGCAAAGAGACAAAAACAGAAAAAGAAGCACCCTCAAAAGAGTAGACCTGAGAGATGTGTGGACTGGAGGAAGGATGAACTCGCGACTTCTCTCAACATATCTTGTGAGGCATCACTGGAAAAGCTAAACTTTATTCATACTCACAGCCCAGGCCTACTGAGGAATTTAGGCACCAGCAATCGCCATATCATCCTAAAATAAAAAACACCAATGATATTAATTGCATAACAAGTAGATTTTTATTATGATTTGGCATTTAATACTTCCCAAGCCATTTGCTGAACACTTGTAATTCTCACCAAAAAAACAAAATGTGTAATAGATAAATAGATAATGCTGGGAGTTGTCTCAATCGTTTGTGGCTTCTGTAACCAAAATACTATAAACTAGAAGGCTTATAAACAACACACATTTACTTCTCACAGTTCTTGAAACTAAGAAAGCTAAGGTAAGATGAAGGAAGTGGCAGGTCGGTGTACAGAGGGCTCCTGGCTTATAGACACCTGCTCAACGTGTCTTCACGCAGTGGGGCACTCTCCCAGGCTTCTTTGATAAAGACCCTAAGATGTTCATGAGGTTCCACCCTCATGACCTGATCCTCTCCTCCAGGCTCACTGAACCTATCCTCAAGGAAATAAGGATTTCAGCATGTGTTTCAGGGGGCTGCACAGATATTCAGACTATTGCAGTAGTTTGTCCTTTTTCTGAGTGAGTAAATTGAAGCACACAGAGGTTAAAAATTGTGGCTATTTCAAAAGCAGGATTTGAACTCAGGTCTGGGAGGCTCCAGTGCCCTCTTCTTTCCTACTAACTAGGAATAGACAGGAGGCAGGTAAACTGAACAGCATTTTTTCAATTTAAGGGATAATAGTGGAAAGTTGAAAGCTTGAAAGCTTGATATAAGTATGAGGCAATCCAACTGCATATGCAAGTTTTATTCATGCTTTGTTTTTATCCTAGCTCTTGACAATGGCCCAACTGCTTATTGTAATTGTATATATTTAAATTTAAAATGTTGGATTTCTGTGTGAGATCACACACTGATGCAAACACAGAAGCTCCTGGACTCTTCAGCCCATCAGGCCCCCAGAGGAACATTAGCCAGAATCTGTGCACCCAGCTTGGCTGCCTCTCTACCATTCCCCCTGTGGAACATCAGGAAGGTTGTGCAATGCTCTTGCTGATCTTGTAGAACCACAAGTCTAGGAAGCATCCTCATGCCCAAAAGCCTCCTCTGAGCATGCCTGCTCAAGCTCCTCAGTTCCTCTCATCCACTCACTGCTTATTCTACTCTCCTTGTGCTTTGCTCTTCCTGTGATTAGATCACAGGTGCTCAGCAGGATGCTATAATTACAGGAGTCTGAAAAAATGCATTCCACTGTTGTGAACCTTTTGAGAGGATGAAGCTCCTGCTCCTTAAGGCAAAAATTCTGTAAGTCCAAGATGTGTGATGTTTCCATCTATTTGAAGTTGCAACCTAAGGCATCAAGCTAAGAGATGCCAGCAGAAAAATATCAGCAGGCTCTTTGTTGCCCAAGAGTATCTGTCCATTTTTTTCTAGTCTAGGTCTGAGAGTGTTCACTGCACATGTACTATAGATCTGAAAGGGAAGGCTTCACACCTGGAGAGGGAAGTATAGCACATCCTGAAGATGCACCCAGCTGTTTGCACTGTGAGTTCCTGCAACCACTTCCCCTGAATGGTCAGTAACCCCAGACACTAATTATATCTGCTCCCCTAAACACTGAGCATGTCAGGTTTTATTCTGCAGACAGCATCACAGCAATGTGATCACCACCAGCCTGTTACAACGATAGCATTTAATTTGCAGATTTTTCCATTTTCAGATGGCCCAGAAGGAAGTGGATATCACAGCCAAGTCACTATATGAACTTTCCCCCTTTCAGAGAAAGTTTCTCAGGCAGAGGCAGGGAGAAAAGACTGTGGTGAGCTGCACTTCTTTCACACTTAGCCTGGGTTCACATCTCACATCTCAGAACGCAGAAAAAAGGGGTCCCAACATTAGCTAACCTAGTGCTTTCTTCAATTCTCCTGCTATTTATCTCCCTTGTGTATGAAAAGCTTCTTTTGAAGTCAGAACTGCAGGCATGGGGGAAGAAGAAATTCGTCAAGAGAATTGAATTCAGAAAGATTAAAATGTAGAGTTTTAATACAGCTATAGCTGACACATGTCAAGGAGATAAAAGAAATATTTTGGATTCTATGAACCGCGGCAGGACCATGAACCACTACTTTAAAAATACATATTTTGATTGAAATTTGTAGAGAAAAAATCAATATAATCAACCATTCTAGTAAATAGATGCATTGAGAGAATGTTTTCTTGTCCCTAAAGTGTTCATTTTTTAAAAAGGAAGGAAAAAGAAAAGCCTTCACTGAATACATTTTTTATGTTCTCTAACAGGCAATATTTCTAAGTGTACTTAACACAGAGAATTTCTCCTTTCCAATTTTATCTGACACTATTCCCACAGAAACAACTTTATTAACTCTGAATAAAAGTTGGAAAGCTGTTCCCACATTACTGACATAGCTGAAATAGGATATCAGAGTTGAACACGTTTTAAGAAATAGAAATTTGTAAATGGCCAGTTAATCTCTTTCCAAAAAACTGAACAATTACATTAAAAATTCACTCTTTCATAGAATAAAGAAAAAATTCGGAGAGTACAGACCTTCTCAGTAATATTTCTTCTTACTGTCAGATCCCTAAAGAATGCATTTGTAACAGTATTGACATCAAATAAAATTCTTTCATGAGTATCCTGAGAAATGACTGCCCAAAACAGATTGGTTTGTATCTTCCAAATCTAAAGTAATCCTGTGGTGTTGAATTTTCTTTTTTGTGTAATTATAAAGTAGGTTCAGTATTAGAAAATAAAACACTTTTACAGTTGCAAGTAATATGCCTTATATTATTATTATTATTAACCACAGAAAGTCTGAAATCTAGGCTAAACAAATATCTCTGTCTGTTGCTTCATCAACTCTTTGCTTCATAAATTATAATTCGCAGATAAAGCCTCAACAATGATACTTTTTAAATTCGGTTTCATGAATAAAAGCAAATGCTTAAAATATTCTCTCTCCTTCCCTAAGTGAACCAGCATACAAAGGACAACAGTAAAAAAGTGAATTTAGGAAAAGGAAATGGATTCACCTTCCCAATTGGTGTCCAAGATATCTCTGAGGCAGGAGTACTCAGCCACCCAGTGGTTTGTCCACAGCTGAGAGAAGCAGGGCAGGTTCTGTGTGTACACTTTGGTGTTCTGGGCAGAAGGATGGCTGAAACCACTAAGAGCAAGTGGGGTCATCCAGCAAACAAATGAAAATGGAAAGATGTGAAGTTCTGAGAAAAGGCACACTATGTAGTCAAGGAAGCAACCAGAAAATGAGCATGAGAAGGAAATAATCATGTATCCTGAAACAGAAGGGAGAGCTGAATGGGAGAAAATAGTTTACTGTGTCTCAATCTACTGCAAAATCAAATAAGATGAAAACTGGTGACAGAAATTAGTGAGAGATTATTACAGATTTGGTGAAAGTAAAGCCAAACTGAGAAGGGAGCAAGTAAAATCAATAGGTATAAATTGTTCTTTTGAGACATTTGGCTGTGAAGAGGCAGAGATTGAGCAGGTGTTTTGTGTATGGGGTAAGCAAAGACGGTTCTATGTTATATTTTTAAGACTCTTTAGATGGGCAGATAAAGATGATCCAGAGATTTAGTTCCTTTGAAAAAAACACAAGGAAATAAAAACTAGAGGAGACATGTTTGGCCATATAATTTGCAAAATGACAATAGAATTAATTATTATCTTCTAATTTCACAAGAAAAATTACAATAGCAACATAATCTGATAATTTCCAAGTCAAACCCACATTCACATCCTAATTCTATCTCCCTCCAGCTATGCCCTTGAACAAGTATCTACATCTGGAGTGGAGTTGGTTCTCTCTATTGCAAGGAGATGGAAGAGACTTGCTTGGGGCAGCTGTGAGATGCCAATAGCACACCCTTTGCACAGACAAGACTAGCACTCAAGAGGTCACCATGGGGCTTGTGGGATGGTGCTTAGGGACATGGCTGTGCTCCTTACTATGACTGTATCTGCTAGGGCTAGCAAGTAACAACAAACCTAAAATTGGCTATAGATACAGCTTTTACAGAGATAGAAGAGGGGAAGAAAGGTAGAAATAGATTTTAAAAAATTAAACTAAATGAAGACATAAACAATATATTTCTAGTATGCCTCAAAAGTAATACTTAGTCATTTATAGTGCTACTGAATATATATGCTAGTCTATTTTCCATTGCTTTAACAAAATACCTGATTCTGAGTACTTTATAAATAAAAGATGCCTTTTTTGCTCTTATATTTAGAGGGTCAAGAGCATAATAGCACCATTTGCTTGGCTCTGCTGCAAACCTTGTGGCTAAATCACAGCATAACAGATACCATCATAGGCGGAGAACAAAGTGGGAGGTAGGGAGGCTGAGAGAAATCATATGACAAAGCGAAGGGGAAATTCAGCGATCAGCTTACTTTTCTTTGCAACCTATTCTTATGAGAACACGGGACCCCACAAGAACTAAATTAGTTGCTTCCAGTGGCCTTCCCCAGTGATCTAACCACTGACCACTAGACCCTATCTTCTATACATTGCACAACCTTTTATGACTGCTTCTAATGCTGTTTTGGAGGACACATTCAAACCATATTCAAAAAATAGCAATATGTGTTATATTAAGCCATGAAATTGAAAACAACCGAGAAACCAATGAAATCAAAACTAGTTCTTTAACGAGATCAATAAAATTTATACACTTCTAGCCAGCTAACAAAGGGGAAAAACACTGAAGAAAAAAATGTTAATATCAAAATGAAATGAAAGAGGAATCCATGCATAATAAAAGAATAATTAATGAATATCAAGAACCACTCTATGTGCGCACATTTGATAATGTAGATGATATAGATACATAGCCCTTAAGATATCACACTTCATCCAATAGAGCAATGCTATATTCATGTCTTTCACCCCCAAAACCTATATTTCCAATTTTCTGAGGGATTTTTCTATGAGAATGATCTGCAGCCATGGCAACCAAAGAGACTATGAACTCATTTCCTTTCCCTCAGCTGGTTTTACTACTTTTATTAGTCAGGTTTACCATCGTTAGAACAAAATACAATGGTACCTCAGTTCACAAACTTAATTCATTCCACAATTCTGGGTCTGGTTCGTTATCTTCACCTAATGTGGAGTTTGCTATTAGAATAAGCTCCAGGAAGCAAAATTTTGTCAAATGCTTCTGTTTGCAAACTGAATTGTTTGCAAAAAGCAGTATTCGTAAACAGTATTCATAAACTGCTATTCCTGATACTTACAACCTCAAAGAGGAGAGGTTTAATGTGAATCACAGTTTTGTGGAATTCAGTCCATAGGCGGCCAGCTCCAGGGAGGAATGCTACAGTGGAAAGGCGTGGTGGACAAAGCCACTCAGTTCATGGCTTAGTTTTTAAGTCCTGCACATTATTTCTTTCTGAAACTCCTCAGTATACTATTTTGGACTTATTCATCCAGGTTCAGGATTTCACCTCTTACTGGAATAATTCAATGGTCTCCTAAAACATCATTCTCCTTTGTATTTCTCCTTGTACTCAGTCATCCTTCACACAGAGCAACAGAGAAGTAAAGTTTTCAGAAATTAAAATGAGATTATGTCATTCCACCTTTTTTCTCTAAACCATACACATACTTCAGAACCTGCTATCTATGATACTCAGATTTTTTTTTCAACCTTAGAATAAGCTTCAGGATTTCTTTGAGTTCCCATTTTCCACACCTCTCCTAGGTAATGGAGGCTGGTGTGAGGCAATTTATCTCAAATTAAAAGTTAAGCGGGAGGAATATGGTCCAATTCTTTAGTATATCCATTGCTTAAAAGTGGCACATTCTGAATGTTTGCTATCAAAAAATCAACCAACAACAAATGTTGGTGGGGTTGTGGGGAGAAAGGAACCCTTCTCCATTGTTGGTGGGAGTGCAGACTGGTGCAACCACTATGGAAATCAATATGGAGATACCTCAGAGATCTGGGACTAGAGGTTCCATTTGACCCAGCCATCCCTCCGCTGGGTATCTTCTGAAAGAATTAAAAGAATCATACCACAGTGATGTATGTGCACCCATGTTTATAGCAGTACAGTTTGGAATAGCTAAAACTTGGAAACAGCCCATTTGCCCATCAGTTGGAGATTGAATAAAGAAGATGTGGTTTTTCTATAAAATGGAGCACTACTCAACCATAAAGAATGAGAAATTAGAGTCATTCATAGGAAAATGATGCATATTGAAGTTATACTCTTAAGTGAAAAAATGATACATATGTAAATACCAAATAGTTTCTCTGGTGTGAAAAACTATAATTGCAAATAAGATCTTAAAGGTATAATTGATAATTGAAATAGGAAGAAAAGAGCTAAAGGTGTAGGGGAAGTGGGAAGGGTAGGGGAAGGGAAATAAGGGAAAAGAAAAAATATGAGAAAACAAAAAAATGGAAATAAAGTTTTTGCAAACAGGGAAGGGAGGAGGGAGTGAAGGAAGTGCAGGGATAGGGAAAAAATGGGAACCAAGATCTGTCATGTAAAGGTACAAGATCCCAATGATGAATGCACCTGTACTGTATACCTAAAATGTACCAATAAACTCAATGAGGAAAAAAAAAAGTGGCACATCCTACACTATTTACATATACCAATGTCTTTGACTCTAGGAATCAAGTAGTCAGTTAATTAACCTCCTGCTTAGTTCCCTTCCTTCACAAATTGTTATACTCATCAGAAAATTTTACTTACACTCAGTGAATTTCATTAATCTCTTCACAACTCTGAAAGCCTGGTAATTTTTATTTTCACCTAAGTCATAACGTAAATTTAAAATATTATTTCATAGATGCATCCCAAGTAACATTTAAGTCCTACTTCAGCACTAAAATGCTACTTTAATTTTCACAATGTCCTGCCAGTTGAATCACTGTGCTGTTTCACTACCTTCTTTTGGAACTCCGGGTCCAATCTCCACCCTGCTCCAGCCTCTGGGAAGTGGAATGCTACTCAAACTTCAGTGACCTCCTGGGCCCTTGAGCCAACAGGCATTGTTGAGTAGAAACTTTCAGGAGGAAGAGAAAGGAAAAAGCACATTTATACTTCCAACTTCTCATGGAAGGAAGGACAGGGCTGCCCGGGATTTGGCTATGTCCCTCCACTGAAAATAAAGCTCCTTTTACTGCCCTGTCTCTCCTCAACAGTGACCTCTCACCGGATTCCTATCGGCTCTCCTCATGCTTTCAGCCTGGGGGTGATAATGGTTCTGCCACCATCAGTAGCTCTGGGGAAATGTACTATTCTATTATTTTTTGCAGCATTGTGTCCACACTTTTTAAATATAGTCCCCTTTTTAAACACCCCTCAAATACCAAATTTGACTGCTTTGTGAACTTCCTGTTAAGCTTTCAACCCATACAACCAGTTAAGGTGTGACTTTGTGCAATATGCAAGATGGCATCAAAACATACCTTGAATGTTTAAATTTTGAAAATATTATTGCAGTTAAAGATACGCTGCCACTAATCCCCCAGAAATATTTCGTTCCACTTTGAACAACCTTATTCCATCATTCTTGCCACTTTCTCAAGGAGTCCTCAAAGTCTTCTTTGATTAATGTCTTTAGTTGCATTGCCAAGGTTACTTCAATATCATGAAATCATTCAAAATATTACCTCTCCTGGGGATTTTCACTTTGGAGAAGAATCAGAAGCCACATGATGCCAGATCCAATAAATGAATTGGATGCGGACATACTGTAATATCTTTTGCATTGAATGGTAATTGGCAGCATCGGTCACCATATTTTTCATCATACTTCATAACGACACTCATGAAAAAGAACTTCCAGAACTGTTCCAGAACACAGAAAGAATGATTGAATAAGAGTGCTTGAAGCTAGGAGTAGTGTATAAAAGGTTATTAAAGGCAATGTGTCTATTGCTGTAATAAATTCCTTTTATGTAAACATTCGTGAATTTTCATCATGCACTTCTCATTGACAGGATAGGAATCACACAGTTTATTTTTCCAAAGTCTATGTGAGAAACAGGGGGTCCTGTCCAGGTACATTAATATGATAAATATAATAATATAAAAGTAAATTTCTGCCAAGATAAAATGGAAGAGACAAAAGAACAACTGGAGAACATTCTTGTTAAATATATATATGCTATACATATATATAAATATATACTTTATATATAATTTATGCACACACACTGTATGTAGTGGGAAAAACTTACAAATGTTTAGTGAACTCTTATTAACCAATATAAAAGCTAGAAAATGAGTATAATAAAAAAATCTAAACAGTCTCAAAAGAAAAAATACAAATGAATTTAACATTTTAAAAAGATGCTTGTACACATATCTTGTACAAAGAAGTGCAAATTGAAACCATAATGAGTTTTTTTGTTATTGTTTTTGCCTATTGAATCAAAAAGGATCAAAGAGCAAGATAACACATCCTGTTGTTGAGTACATCAGCTAATGTGAACTGACACATCAGCTAATGTCACTGACAGGAATATGAAGTGGTACAACCTTTTTGGAGTAAAATTTAACAATATGTAATAAATTAAAAATGCACCTATTTTCTGGTCCAGTAATTCCATTTCCAAAAATTAATTTTCCAGCTATATATGCACAAATGTACCAAGAAACATGTATGAGCTATTTGCTATGCACTGTTTGCAGCCCCCAAACATGGAATATTCTAGGCATCCATCAGGGTAGAACTAGGGTGAGGCTTGGGCTCCTGCAGCCCTGAATAGCTGGTTCTAGGTGAACCAGAAATTCTTTCCTTGTAGGTTTGGAAATGAGGACTCAGGGTATAGGATATGGAGGTCAGCATGAAGTCCAAAGCCTGGTGGGTGGCAGTGTTGGTGTATTGCACAGGCACACTGTTCACTAACTTGTGGACTTGGGAAACAGCCAAGTGTGCAGTCAGCTCCAGAAGGGCCTCTAGATCCTGGCCAGGTACAAGTCTGGCTCTGCGGTAAAAGCATCTGATTAGTAGCCAGCATGTTCTCTGAATGGTCAACAGTAAGGATGGTGAGAGAAATGTGATCTCACTTTGTTCTTACAGATCCTATCCTATCTGTCCTTGCCCCTGACTTTATGTCAACTTCTGATCCTGCCAACTTCAGACTGAGCACTAGATTGGAGCTGACACACTCCCAAAGGCTGCAGGTTTTCATAGCCCCGAGATTGCTTTATCTCTCATGTGTATCGAGTCACTAGCAATGATCTTGCTTCTCCGATCAACTCCCAACTGGTGCAATTAGTTAAAAATAGGACACTACAGAGCCATCCAAAACAATGAGGTAGTTTTATATATGGATATATAGTAATGTCCATGACTACAATGAGTAAAAAAAGTGAGGTTCTGAAAAATGTATAGAATATGTTACTTTTTGGTTTAAAAAAAAAAGAAATGGAGGAATGAATATTTAATCTCTGCACATTTGCTTCTCTTATACAATTGCTAGAAGAATACCTGGAAAACTAGTGAATCTTTTCTGGAGAAAAGTTTGGAATGACTGAAAGATACTTCACTGTACTTCTTTTATATTTGTTTGTTTTTATCATAAATTTGTATTAATTTTTTAACAGTAATAATGATGACAACATACAAGTGAGATCACTCATGTTTCTGTATAATCCTAGTATCAGAGATGCTCAGAAAACAGGAACCCTTTCTCAGTTCTCACAAAACCATCTCTGCAAAACTGCCCTAGGATATTTTTTTCCTCCAGAAGCCAGCATGGTTCTGTTGGCAGTGTGGGAATTTAAGAAACATACTAGAAAAGGATTGGTAGAATAGGTGTCCACACATATGTTTTCGTTTTTTTTTTTTTTCTTTTTATTGAGTTCATTGGTACATTCTAGGTATACAGTACAGTTACATTCATTACTGGGATCTTATACCTTTACATGACAGGTCTTGGTTCTCATTTTTTCCCCATGTCCCTACCCTCCCTTCACCCCCTGCTCCCCTCCCCATTTACAAACACTTTAATTCCATTTTTATTTTCTCATATTTTTTTCTTTTCCCTTATTTCTGTTCCCCTACCCTTCCCACTTTCCCTACACTTTTAGCCCTTTTCTTCCTATTTCACATTGTTTATTATCCCATTAGGATCTTGAGTACTATTATAGTTTTTCACACCAGGGAAACTATTTGTGTCCACATATTTTAATCAACTTGATGACATCTCTAGAGTGAGGCCAGTTGAGTTCATTCATTGGAATGGGAATGAGAGAGAGAGAAATCTAATGGCCCATTGTTGAGGTCAAGACCAGAAGGAAATCACAAGCATTATAAGGGTGCAGGGTTGACGCACATGTTTTCTATGCTGGTCATCTTTCTGTATTTTACTGGTGTTTCTCTGGAGAAGAGCAAGAATGGACTCACATGATCTGAAAACTTAAAATGTGATTAAAAAAAAATCTCAGAAGCTGAATTATTTTTAGCCAAAAACTTTAAGGCTATATTAGTGTTCTTATGTACTATGAATACATAGCATGTGCTCTGTTCAGAATATGTCCCCTTCAATACATAGTTTAGAAACTTAATCTCCATGTAACAGTGTGGAAAAGGGATCTCTCAGGGACAAGTAGTTCATGACGTGAGGATTAATGTTATCTTGGGAGCAAGTTCATCATTTTGTAATAGAGGGGAGCTTGGCGTCCTGTTACTCTCTCACACAAACGTGTCCTCTTGCCATGGGGTGGTACAGAGAGAAGACCTTCACCAGATGTGTGCCTCAATCCTGGAGTTTTCACCTCCAGAACTGTGAGCCAGAGAAACCTCTGATGCTCATAAACTATGCAGTCTGTGTTATTTTGTTATGGCAGTACATAGCAGACTAAAACCGTGTGTGTGTGTGTGTGTGTGTGTGTGTGTGTGTGTGTGTGTGTGCGCGTGCGCACATTACAGCCTTAGCAATATATTTTTTATGCGTTAGAATAGAAAGAGGTTCCTCTGCAGTCACAGGGAGGAAGATGTGCAATCTGGCTTAATATACACTGGCAAAAATATTTATGACAGATTATAAACTTCATGAAATATTCACACACAAATATAAAGTCCTCTGGTAAAAATACAACTTAGACTCATTGCTTTGAATAAGGCATACTTTTGGCTAACTGGTTGTGGGAATAAAAGTCATATATTGTAAGCCATAGGCAGAGGAAACTAAACTCTGTCCTAAGCACTTTCTATATAGGAATCAGATCTAGTCTTTGAATCCCCTCCTCAGAGTTATTCCCATAGGATTTAAGCAACATGACCTCAAGACATGAGAAGGCTTCCTCCTCTTCCACACTCACTGGCTTCCACTACACACAGAGTGCAATCACATTTGAAGGGAAATCATACGGCAAGTGGACCTCAAAGATTTCATTGGAAAGAGGAAGGACAGATATAAAGAAGGAAGAGATATGCGCAGAAGTCAATTAACAACCAGCAAAATCACCGGAGGTCGTAAAAGGCCACTCCTGGTGTCATTCTCCTGTTTCAATGTTTTCTCTTCATTCGGCTCTTGACCACAGTGGTAAAATGATGCAAAGTGACCAAGGAAAGAGTGATCTTTCAGGCACAAGATGAAATAGTTCAAAAACCATGTAATATTATAACTGTCCTCTTTAAGACCTGGGTGACCCAGGGCTGGATATTTCTGAGTGTCTGAATGGACTACATGACACTTTTGATGGAATCTGATGTCACAGTAAGTATAACTGTAAAGCAAGCAGCTGAAGCACACTGTCCTTACTCACCATCCCTGTTTGGCTGAGATGGTTTTTCACTGCTGATTAAGATGGACAATCAGGCAACAGTATTTTTAGGGTGAGTTTTCTGTTTTAAATACCAATTGGTCAGGAAGCACTTGAGAAAAGGGAAAGGCAACTGAGGAAAGCTGTTCTGCCCCACTGCGAGGCCTACTTATACTCCATCACCCCTGAGCATTGCAATCATTATTATCACCTGGCACTTATAGACCACCTGTCCTCCCCAATCAGCTTATAAATGGTTTTATAAATGGATTAGAAATAGCACAGATATGGATTGTTTTACACAGCAGAGGAGTATAGTCCCCTTAAGGTGCATAGGGAACCTGTGTATAAATCAGGATTGCATTATGCTTAGGGCGAAGACCAGCTATGGAGAATGGCTTATTTGCTTAAGCCACAGGGAATATTAGGTAAGCAAAGGACATGTTCTTTCTGGGTTACAGAGTCAGTGCAGTCACACTGGCCAAGGTGTAGGTTAATGACTACCCTAGCATCCAGATGGCAGAGGTGCTATGAGGCTGAAAAGCAAACTTTGTGCTGGAGGGAGACAAGCAGGCTGCAGCAAGGTCCTCCCATGGTCTGCAGCCTAATGTCCCTGTTCCCAGATTGACCACTGGCATTTCTCTATAGCACCCAGAAGCACAAAGACATTTGTTTCTGTGCAGAACCTTCTCAATCTAGAGCTGCTACATATGGGCACTTACCTGTTGTCCCTTGGAAAGTCCTTGGGGTTCTTCTCAAAGTCACTACTCAGGCTTGTCAGGAGATGGTCTGCTGAGCCTTGCTATTTACTGTGAGTCCCCTAATGCCCCTGCAACAGATTTGGAGAGCTAACAACCTTCTATCAGTCTTGTTTTGTTGTGGAGACAGAGAGTCAATCTCCTGTATACAGTGCATGACTGTTAGAAATAGATTTCTTCAGGGCAGTTATGAGAAGTGCCAATTTTTAAATGAAAATTGTAACTGATATTTGCTACAGTTAGAAATATACCCAGAGAACTTTCCTACATGGTATTTGGTGAATTTTGTAGTTAACCTCATAGCTTTTCAAAACATTTCCACCATGATAGCAAGAGTTACTGGGACACACACACACACACACACACACACACACACATGTGGGAGGAAGGACTTACATGTGTGTGTGGGTGTGTGTGGGTGTGGTTACTATAAGTGACCTTTATATCTGTGGGTTCCATATCCATAGATTCAATCAACTGTAGATCAAACTTACTGGGAAAAATAGGTCTGCGCTGAATATTTTCAGACATTTTTCTCATCAGTATTATAAAACAACACAATTTAATAACTATTTGCACCACATTGACATTACATTAGGTATTACAGGTAACCTAGACACTAAAGTATGTAAGAGAATGTGAGTAGGTTATATACAAATATAATGCTATTTTATAGAAGAGACTTGACAAGTTCAGATTTTGGAATCCTAGAAGGTTCTTGAAGTAATCTCTTGAGGATACTGAGAAACGACTGTATTTCATAAAATATTCCAAAAGCTCTAAATGTAGCTGGGCTCCAATGCAGCTGTTAGTAAAAGATAACACAATGGTTGTCAAGAGCAAAGTGCATAGACTCTTGTTACTATGTAGATCTTGACTCTGTCTGCCTGGGGAAGGATCAAACATACTGAGACTCTGTATTTCTAATAAGCACCAAGGTGCTGCCTGAGCTTCAGGAGGGGTGGATCATATCTGAAGTTACGCGTACCTTGCAAATCCCAATGCTAAAAACATTCCCAAGCCAACACACTTGCATGAAAATTATGCTGACTGAAATTCCTCACAGTCCATGGTCAAATGTAAAACCTGCAGAAACTCTCCAGAACAACTGGCAACATGGAAAGATTCTCCCTAGAGAAGTGAATTAGTAAGAAACAAGATGTTCTGTGGCACTCTTTTCCCTCCCCACCTCTGTCTTTTGCATCTTCCATCTTGCTTTACTCCAAACCAAATGCAGAGGTAGAATTTGTTGTTAAATCTAAAAGCTCGTTCTCCTAAAGTAGTGACAAAAAAAAGCAAAAACAAAAGGGAGCTGGAATCCTGTGGAGCTCTTTCCAGAGGAAGAACATCATGAATCAGACAGTAAGCAGTGCTCACTGAGGTGGCAAGCACAGGGCCAGGAACCCAGGACACAGGCAGGCCAGGTGCAGGCCTTCACAGGCCATGGGGAGGAAGGACCTACAGGAAAGGGTCATAAACCACTACTCCATCCACACAAAAGGATCCCACAGCATGGTACAGGAATATCCCACTGGATTTCACTGGCAACTCTGACATTTCAGTCAACCATGTTTTGTATGGAAAGAACAGGAAAAAAAGACAGAGGCAGCAATGAGAAAGCCCCAGTAAAGGAGAGTGGATGGTTCCAACAGTTTGTTCACGGCTCACAACTGCTCCAATGTACCCTAGAGTGGGGAAAAGAAAGAATGGCACATTTGAATCTAGAATAAGCCACCACAGCTATGATCCTTATCCAAGTGGGAGGCAGGCAGGCAGGGGCTCTCAGAAATCTGCCAGAAATATGCAGGCCTGGGAAAGGGGTTGGGTAAAAGATGGTGGTGAATTCATTCTTTCACTTCATACCATGTAAGTGTCTTCCACATGGGCAACACTGTGCTAAATGCTGAGGAATAAAGAAAGATCTAAACTTTACCAGGAACAGCCACATGACTTCTCTTTGTCCCCAGGTGCAGGATGACCTGCAGAGCACAATAGATCAAAACATTGGCCATATTCACACACACACACACACACACACACACACACACACACAAAAACATATGTTATATATGTGTGCGTGTATGTGAAAGCTACATTGTATGTATATATATATATATATCCATATATATGTGGATATATATATATGAAAGTTACACTGTTTACCATGTGCCAGGTGCTGTACTAAAATGTTTTGTGTGCATTATCCAAGGGGAAAAGAGGTGAATCCAGAGGAAACAATCATTCTTCCCAGAGATTATTGACTGATGGGCCAACATAGCCAGTTATGAAATCTACAAAGCTCTTTTTTCAGCAATTAGAGAACACGGAGGACAGCATGAGCTTTTCCCACAGGTATGAGAGAGATGTTTAAATGTCTGTGCTATTTCCTGACCATCTTCCGGAGAAGCTTTACCTCCCCAACTGTCCGAAAGCTGTGGACAGGATGTTTGCTTTGGTGCCTGAGCATCATGTCCCCTTAGACGGCAAGCACAAAACGAGCCGTGGTGTTTCTGGCAATTTGAAGAAACTCTGCTTTTTTATTATGTCTTTACTAAGTGACAAGATTTGCAAGACTTGAATTTATAATAGCTCCATGTAGCTAGAGAGGTTACTTTGACGTTCCTCTCTAAAAAGGTACATAGAGGTTCAAGTATGTATGTTAAAACTCTTAAACCTGAGGCCAACTCTTAAAAACAGTCTAGAAATAAAGTTATTTTAGCCTGCAGTGGCAACTGTAGGGCAGAGCTTGCTCCAATACTCCTTGGCTCTGCTGTTCCATTAGAGAGGAGGCTTTCACTTATGCACAAACCACCAAGAAGTGTCAGAGAAAGTCTTGTTTACTGCCCCAGGTGCTCTTAACACTACCTGCCTCCAAAACTCAAGATAGAATTAAATAGCTATGTAGTTTATGTGTAAGATGAAATGGAGAAGTTTAAGCCATTTCCTGCTGTAGCAAACTAATGCGTGGGGTGATAAAAAACTTTTCTTCCATAACTTACTTTGCTTAAATCCAAATTGTTTTGTGAGATCCCAAGAGTCCCCCAGAGGAATTCTGTAGTTTTGCAGCAATCATCATTTACATTTGCTTCTTGAGTCACTTTCCTGCAGGAGAGCTTGCAGAGATTCTTGCATGGCATAGGCCCTAATGATTGGCCTCTCTGGGAAACTCTGCTCAGAATTCTTTCCCTACTGTGACATACAAAAGCTTTTGCAGCCTCACTCTTGAAAGCATCTCAACAGTGATCATTAAAGCAGGAGATATTTTCCTATGCTAATGAGACCTCTCTAGCTCAGTGATGGATGGTCCAAATTCTTGGAGTTTAGTAGGAAGAATACAATGAACTCACAGGGAAACACTTAGCTTCCTCACACAAGGCCAAACTTGAATTTTAAAAGGGGTGGGGAGAGTGAGGGGGCTTCCCAGAGTAATTGTGCCAAGTCTGGAGCTCAGGTTGTTCAGGATAACAGTCGGTCTTGCTGTGATTGGAGCAGTACATTGCCATAGAAAGACTGTTTTGCAATCCAGATGAGAGTCTGAAGTTATTCTCCAGTCTGTCATTTTTCCAACATCGTGTCTTAACAAATCTAAGACTCTGGAACTTTATCTGTACAACAGGGATAGTAAGTATATGTATTTTGCTGACAGGACTAAGTGGGATAATAAATAAAAGTTTCTGAAACAGTGTAGACCTAGAGGAAGTTCCACTTGCTTTTCACTGAGGGACTTCTCCATAATCATTTTTAATTCTAAAAGACAAAAAGGAAGATGAAGCAGAATAATGAGGAAACATGAACATATTTATCTAGAGGTAATGGATGCATGAGAGAGGAAAGAATCTGCATTTGCTTCATAATCTAAACAATGAAGAATTAGAGAGAAACTCAGAAATGACCATTATGAAGAGCTTGATACTTATTTCTTATTTTTTAACCATTTGGTTTATTTATTTAATTATTCCTTATGTATTGGTTTTACTTTTCAGAATTTAAAATAGAAGTGATTGAACACAAATGTCTCTTATTGTCATCTGAAAACAAATTCTGAGATTAATCCCAGGTAGTCATGCATGTCACATAGTGGCAGACCATAGGGTAGTGTTCAGGTGTTTCTGATTTTTACATAGTGCTATTTCTATTCTTTCTGCTAACGGATGATTGTGAGAATGAGATCCTCGGATTCCCATGAAGTGTTGCATAGATCTAAGGTCTTGCCATTACTCTACTGCCATTACTCTACTCTATTGCAACTTGAGCAATTTTTCATATTCTCTGCATTGGATTTCTTAGTAACATTCTATTGAGCTATTTAGATTACTCAACCCCTTAAATTAAAATGCAGGAAAAGGGAGTGGGGAGAGAAAGAGAAAGAGAGGAGGGAGAGGAAAGCATTACAGAGTATTGACACAAATGTCTCTTATTGTCATCTGAAAACAAATTCTGAGATTAATCCCAGGTAGTCATGCATGTCACATAGTGGCAGACCATAGGGTAGTGTTCAGGTGTTTCTGATTTTTACATAGTGCTATTTCTATTCTTTCTGCTAACGGATGATTGTGAGAATGAGATCCTCGGATTCCCATGAAGTGTTGCATAGATCTAAGGTCTTGCCATTACTCTACTGCCATTACTCTACTCTATTGCAACTTGAGCAATTTTTCATATTCTCTGCATTGGATTTCTTAGTAACATTCTATTGAGCTATTTAGATTACTCAACCCCTTAAATTAAAATGCAGGAAAAGGGAGTGGGGAGAGAAAGAGAAAGAGAGGAGGGAGAGGAAAGCATTACAGCATTGGATTACTTTAGGTAAAAATCTACCATTGTCAGAGATTAATCCATCACAGTACTACCCTATTGAGAAAACACTTGATCTCAGATTATTTTTCAACACAGAAATGAAAGTGAGCAGGCACTAGTGATAAGGTATTAAAATGAAACTTATTTGCCATCTCTAGGTTAAATGAGTTCAAAATCTCAAATAATTAAATTTATCCCCAATGTTGATACTGCAGAATTAACTACTACTGATCCTTATCTGTTTATAATCAAAGTTTTCTTCAAGGGTTAACCGTACACTGAAGTTTGGTGACCATATGTGTGTCTCTTTTATCTCTGATTCATTTGTTTTCATGTAAGACAACTCCTCTAAATTTATATAATCCCAAGACTTAAAATAATCTACTTTGCTCATGCACTGTTTTTGCAGGCAATGTATGATGTCCAACATAATTTTTGAGTATCAGTACTGGCTTGAAGTCTTCCAGTACTTGGTGCATAATTCCTTAGAGATCTGGTACCCATACTTAGAACTATATTCCTAGAAACCATTTTAGTAGGGATTTTCAAATGAAGAACATGATCTGGGACTGGTGACAGATAGAATGTCAGAATTAGAACACAGCTGATCAATATTTGAAGTAGAGTCCTGCAAAATGGTCCCAAAAGGACAACACACCAGGCAAGTAGCTTCTCTTCTTCTGACAGATTTGTGCATTACCATATAAATGCTACAGAGGACCTGTGCCCCAAAGAAAACAGCGACGTTTGACCCCTACATTCTGACTTTGGCTACTGTATCATTGATGATATTGCCCATCGCTTCTCCTTGGGTTCACCATCTGTCAATCCATAGCACCACTCTGTCTCTTTCCTTAAAAAAACAGCTTCTGGTTACTTCATTTCCCTAGTACTCCTTCCACCTTGGTTCTCAGTGACTTTGACTTCACCTAGATGATTGTTTCCTGACCTCAGTAGCCTCTTCATTATTTGACCCCTTCTCCAATGATCTACTCACTTTCCCTGCCCATGCCCTGAGAATAACAACTGAACGTCTTCAGTGATTCCTCAAGCATCCTACTCTGCTTCTCACCTCCAAATATTTTAGATCAATTTTAACATACGTTGTCTGGTCTGCTAGTTTTAACTAACCAAAATTTATAAGCTTATTTTTTAAATGTCCTTCATTCCATTAGTAATCTTTACTTTCTTACACAGCTTTAATTTCATAGGCAATTACTATATTCAACCCCTGAATTCATTTGCAATTCTCTCTCTCCCTACCCCCACCTCTGTTAACCCCAAAACAAGGCTAAGCCAAACTGCTCACTTACACTGAATCTGCACAATGTGAGTGTAACGCACCTGGGAAAAGATGCATTTCTGTGACAACAAATATTTTAAATCAAGACTACAAACTACGGGTGGACCTTTAATAACTGCATAGCTATATTCCTACCCACTACGCCTCCCAATTGTCCAGACTAACATTTCACAGGTGCTATAGTTTGGATCTAGAATGTCCCCCTAGGGCTGTATGTGGAAGATTTGGTCCCCAACCTGGCACTATTGGGAGGTAGTGGAAACTTTATGTGGTGGAACTTGGTGGGAGGTCTTCTGGCCCTCAGGGTGTAGGCTCAAGGGAATAAGAGACCCCTTGTTTTTTGCTTCCCTGCCATGAGGTAAATGGATTGGCTCTGCTTACAGGCTCTCGTCATGATGTACTATCTTGCCCCAGGCCCAAAAGTAACTGGGTCCATCAATAGTGGATTGAATTATCCAAAACCATGAGCCAAATAAATCTCTCCTCTTTATAAATTGATTTTTCTCTCATTGAGTTTATTGGTACATTTTAGGTATAAAGTACAGTTACATTCATCATTGGGATCTTGTGCCTTTACATAACAGGTCTTGGTTCTCATTTTTTCCCCATAGCCCTGCCCTCTCTTACCCCCTCTTTTCAGATATTTGTTACAGTAATAGAAAGCTGACAAACACAATACATTATTCCCTCTCATAAAATCTCATCCACCTGCTCTTCCATCCTCGCTCTTATCCCTCATTTCTTGAGTAAAGAACAGACGTTCCTAAGACTTTTGCATGATCTCACTAGATGCCGTCTTCACAGGCAGTGGACTGTAGTGGTTTAAGGGTCTAGACGAAACTAAAATGTCTGTTTAAATGCTACCTCTGTTACATGAAGAGTCTTGGTCAATGTGCTTAGTCATTTTGCTAAATTGCTCATTTGTAAAGTAAGGACAATAATATCTATCTTCTGAGATAACTATCATGAATAACAGGAGTTAATATACGCAAAGCGCATACATTGTGCCTGGCACGTAGGGCACACACATAGTGTTGCATTTTCTGCCATTACAGTTTCTTTACGTGTTTGTTGGATCCCCTTTCCTGTTCCTGTGCACAGTGACCACCTTACTGCTCCTCCATGAAAGTGCTAGATTTCATTCCTCTCACCTGTGTAGTTCAGTTCTCACTAGATCTTCTCCAAAGGTATGTGATATGCTGTGAAAAACACTCTTGACCTCTACATGTCCAGTCATTGCACTATTTTCTCTTTGCATTTGCAGTCAGACTTCCTAAAAGAATTGTTCATCTCCTATCTTCAATCTCTGTTTTCATAACACCCACTCCACACAGGTTAGCCCTTATCACACCATCAAATCTGTCTTATGGAAGGTATCCGTTTTCAATGAAATAATTCCTTTATTTGACTCTAGGATACCACATCATCTCACGTCCTTTCCTAGTATTTGACTACTCTTTGCTGAACTTCTCCCCCCATTCATGCTCACCTCATTTCCTTAAACTAAGAGGCTGAGAGCCCTGGGACTCAATTCCTGAACTCTCTTCTATCAATACTCATTTTCCTGGTGATCTTTTCAAGTATCATCTGCATGATGTGACTTCGAGTTGATATCTCCAGTTTTGTTCTAACTTTTAAAAATCTAACCATCGCTACTTTAAAACAAAAAATGTTTATATTGCCAGAAATCAAACTCAGGACTTCACACAAGTGAGGTAAGTATTCTACCATTGAGCTGTATCCCAAGCCCTCCACTCAAATGTAATTTAACCAGTCCTGAATAAAGCTCATCCCATACACATCCAAAATAGGAAGTGGGTAAAGAAATGAGTAAACAGAAAGGGTAACTGTGACCCGCGTTTACACTGGGAAACATTCAATATAACAAGTGATAAGCAGCATCCACATTCAGCCCATTTCCTCCTGACTTCATCACTTCTCATCCCGGAGGATCTTCAGGCTTGCAAGAGAAAGAGCTGATATTTACCCCGTGGGCACTCTAGAATTTAGCCTGAAAGTACCTATGTAAAACTAAAATTGACGTCCTAAAATTGTTATATTGTGTGGGTTACTTTTAAAGTCAATAGTTCTAAGTATAAAATAGCGATTTTGACCTATTTTATGACATATCTAGATGTCCTCATTCACGCATAGGTGCAGTTTGGGGAAGTGGCTGGATTTAGGCTGTGCAATAACTGAATGGGGTTAGCATAGTTCTGGGTATAGATAACGGAAGCTCAACCCCGGATGTGGGTGGCACCAATCAATAGGCTAATAGCCTGGATGGAGTATAAATGGAGAGAGGGATGACAGTCTCGCTTCTCACTGCCTTCTACTTGCCACGCTGTGGCTTGGAACCAGCAGACCAAACTGAAATAAATCTCTCTTCCTTTAACTTTGGGTATCATCTATTTTTCTTAGCAATGAAAAAAGCAATTAAGACAGGCTATGTGTGGAATAAAATAGAACTAAGAAAGGGATGGGGGTTTAGCTCAGTGGTTCTGTTTTCTGCCCCCACAAGTACAAGGACCCAAGTATCCAAGTATGTTAACTGGTACCAAAAAAAAAAAAAAAAAAAAAAAAAAAAAAAAGGAAAAAAAAAAAAAAAAAAAAAAAAAAGAACTAAGAATTGTATTTTATTCTGTAAGAGACAGCTGTAAAATAAATGCACACAAATTTCAAGACATTATTCATATTGTTATTAAAATATAGGTTTTAAATTGCAATTTTAAACTTTCTTTTTAAGCCCAAATAGTTTTTATCCATTCACATTAAAAAGTCTATTCATCATTTTGAAAATATTGTCTTCCAATTTTAGCTACTTGTACACGATATTTCTAGAAAACACTAACCATAGCCTCAAGCTCAGATGAGCACAGGGGACTGCAATTAAGAAATCCCTAAAAAGCCCTCTAGCCCTGTGTGAGAGGCAAGCAAGAATTAACAATATCTTTCCCTGAGAAGATTCCCTTTGCACTTTTAGAAATGCTACAAAATGCTGATTTGCAGATGAAAGGAAGAAAATGGAGTGATATAATTCCTCTTTTAGTTAAATAGTAAATAAAGACTCTACCTCTATAGAGATTGCACTTCTACTTCAAAATCTGTAACAAAAATAGCAATGGGAGAGAGGGGTAGGGAGTTACCGGCAACAGGGTTTGAGATTCAGTTAAAGACAGGACTTGCGAGCTCACTGACAGAGCTCTGAACACCATGTTTACCCTGTGCAAGGTAAGTGTGTTCTCGCTGAAAATGTAAGGACAGTAATCGACAGTGAAATGTTAAATTATGGCTTGGGGCTAAACAAGGACTCTTTCTCAATTTTATTACCTGGAGAAGTGTAGACACATTAATATTTTCCAGTCCCCTTTCCTATCAGAATTAGATAAGATAAAACGAAAACAACTTTGACATAAAGATAGTCTTGGACAACACAAGCAACCTAATCTTTTCACCTGCCATCAAGGTCTATGTCACCTATGTACATCAGAAATTTGAGTGTGCATAATGAGATACATTCACAATGGGAAGGCAACTGAGCAAATCTCATTCAAGTTGTAATTTGAATTTAATGTCTTGTCCCTAAAGTAAACAAAGCATCATAAAAAGCTTAATGGTACACAGTGAATCAAGAAAATGTAAAAAAGTGCCAAAATTGGTTTAATACCATCAAGAATGTTTCCCTATTTACTCAGTACTGTGTCAGGAGCACTGGGCTCATCGTGATGCTTTCTGTGCACTTCACTACATAGGCTTTTTGGGCCATTTTGGAGTAATTATTTTGTCAACTTTTAAACCACTTATTTTACCCTATACCCATGCTTAACAGTTGGTGCTTCCATATTTGAGGGATCTATCCCCACAAAGCTTAGGGCCATACCAGATGCAAGTTTATTATCCTACAGAGAATCCTGAGGGACAGGTCCAGTGCTCCATTTAGATGAAAAAGTATTCTCCATGGTTTAGGGGACTGGCTACCGAAGAATCTTTTTTTCTGTTGCAATATCACCTAGTGGGGAAAAAAGAACTTAGACTTTTAAAATAGATACATCTCAAAAGAAGAAATATGGATAGCCCCAAAGTACCATATCTGAAAAAATGTTCAGCATCTTTGACCATTAAAGGAATACAAAACACAACTGAGATTCCATCTTACTCGCCTGAGAGTGGCCATTATTAGGGGACCAAAAAATAGCAAATAGTGGCAAGATTATAGGGAAAAAATAGATCCTTTTCATTTATTGGTGGGAATGTAAACTAGTACAACTGCTATGGAAACAAGTATGGTTAGTCCTCAAAAAACCAAAGCTAGAAATTCCATTTGACCCAACCACACTTCTTCTGGGTATCATCCTGAAAGAGTTGAAAATATCATATTACAGTGATGTACACATACCTATGTGTATAGCAGCACAACTAACAACAACTAGTTTATGAAAACTGCCTATATGCCCATATTTTTAGTCACAATGGAGTACTACTCAGCTATAAAGAAGGATAAATTTGAGTCTTTTGTAAGAAAATGGACAAATTTTGAGACAATAATGCTAAGCGAAGTAAATCACATACCGAAGGTTAAATGCCATTTGGTTCCTCTTATATGAGAAACTAGGAACATAAGTAATTTAAAAAGAAAATTAAAGTTGAAATAGTAGAAAGCAAAGAGGTAGATATTTGGGGATAGGAAGGGCTCTGGGAAAAGAAAGCAAAGGAGAATAGGGGAAGACAATAAAAATTATCAATATGTGATATTAAATGTAGTAATTCCCCCAAATGAATATAATCATTATGTACTGCCACTATATTTATAAGAAAGAAATAGATAGATAGATAAATAAATAAATCGTGCCTGCATTAATGGCCTTTTTTCTATCCCTTGTAGAAGCAGGCTTGCCTATCCTGAGCACTAGTTAGGTCCCAGGAAGTTTTCATTGCATAGAAAGCATCATGATTAAGTGGGCAGTCTGTGTAATCCTGGGATTTGAGTATCAGGACCATCACTTTCTGTGTAGACCTGCGCAGGTGTGTGCATGTCTAGGTTTTCAATTTTCTTACCTAAAAAGTCAGGGTTATAAGACCTCCCTTACAGAACTGCAAAATAGGTGAAAGGAGATAATATTTTTAAATCAGGTAGTACTGTCCTAAAACATAATACTCAGTGAAGGTAAACAATTATTAAATAAACTTGGGGCCAATTTACATATTTTCAACCTTAACCTGGAAGCCAACTGTGTATGAATATATAGGGGTTTTTTTAAAGGAGTCTTCTTTTACAATGCAGAGATGGTAATAATAATAAAATTCATTAGGTATTACTTATCTTTGTAAGGAGTTGTTTGTTAATTTTGCTTTGCGAATGAAGAGCCTGAAGCACACACAAAAGGGATTTTCCCAGTATCACAAAGGAAAATTTCAAGGTATTTAATAATGAAACGAAGTCCAAGGTTGAAGATAGACAAACTGTGACTTCTGCCACCAGGAAGGCCCATGAACCAGGGAAAGGCTCAGTCACCTTTCTGAGCACACAGTGCCGCTCCCAGTGCTCCCGAAGTGTGAAGACTCGGAGCTGATGGAGGATGGCGCCGTGGAGAGAGCAAGCTAGGACACCCTGCCAGGTGGGAGGATGGCAGAGAAAAGCACTTTGTGCAGACCTAGCCGTTCAAATGACATCATACATGCACCATGCATGAACCAACTTAGGTTGCCCCTGACAAACGCATTCATATCACTACTTAATTACAGCCTCCTTTTCTGCAGATACAAGTGGCTATAAAGAATGTCTTCAGTATTTGTCAAAATGACTTCTGTGGGCCTGTGTGCTCTTTCTCATGCTCCTCCTTGGTGGCAAGGTGCCTCAGAAGGCGGGGAGGGCATCCTGGCTGCTCCCCACTTCGCTCCCCCTACTCTTCAATGTTTCTGCTGAAATCCTTCTATTTAAAGGTGAGATAATCAGCTTTTGTTCCCTTGGCTTGGATCAAAGACAATCTCTGAGCTAAAATCAAAGCCAGCCCTAGGCTGGGGGCAGTCAGCTTGGGTATTGCCAGCAAAGAAAAGGGCCATTTTTGTGGGGTTTTTTAAAACTTCTTTTTCCAGGACTGGATATTCTCATGCCCTAGAAACCTCAGTGGTAGAACTTAAAGTGTTTTCTAAAGACAAACATCCTTATTATGAGGGGAACAGGACTTTGGCAGCCGTCCACAAACTGTGGCAATTTGGCAGGAATGGCCATCCTGCCCTGTGAAGGGAAGGCACAGTCCCTTTGTCCCCAGGCTGGGTCCGGCAGGAAGTTCTGCCTCAGCCCTGCCCTCTCCATTGTGGTTCCCAAGGCTGTGCTGTTTGACGGCTCTGCCCCCTGACTGTGGGATTCTGCAACACGGTGGAGCTGCTCACATCTCTTATAATGGAGAAGAGAGGGGTCACGTGCCTGAACAGGACTGTTCCTAATTGATGTGTGTGGGGGAAAAGAGGCCTTGAAGGAGGTGGGTAACACTGGACCTAGAAAAGTGGTCAACAATGAGAACCAGCACCAAACAGATTTGACTTTACACAATGCCACTGCAGATGTCATGGTTATAAAATCTCATTGCTAGCTCCACTCACTAAAAATATCAAAGGAGGAAACTCCTGAAATAATTGGACTCCCTCAACTGTTCCTGGTCATTGCCAGTTTGTCCCCTCTGTCTTCACATCTGGCTTCTACTAAATTCATTTCCCTTCAGTTGAAAGAAGCCTTGAATATGTATATCTTCAATATGTATACATTTTCCTATGAATGAATCTATTTTCTTGTTCTTTATGGCTGAGTAATATTCCATTTTATAGAAAAACCACAACTTCTTTATCCAGTTTCCAACGGATGGGCAAATAGGCTGTTTCCAAGATTTAGCTATTACACACTGTGCAGCTATAAACATGGGTGCACATACTTCTCTGTGATATGATTCTTTTAGTTCTCTTGGAAAGATACCCAGCAGAGGGATGGCTGGGTCAAATGGAGCCTCCAGTCCAAGCTCTTTGAGGAAATAAATAAGTCACACATGTGTAAATACCGAATAGTTTCCCTGGTGTAAATAATCTGCAACAATGCATAAGATTCTAATAAGATTACTGACATTTAGAAATGGGAAGAAAGGAGCTAAAGGTGTAGGGAAGGTGGGATGGGTAGGGTAAGAGTAAAAAGGGAAAAGAAAAAAATGTGAGAGAATGAAAAGATGAAAATAAAGTGTTTGTAGATGGGGAGGGGAGGAGGGGGTGAAGGGAGGGCAGAGGTAAGGGGAAAAAATGAGAATCAAGACTTGCCATGTAGAGGTACAAGATCCCAACAATGAATGTAACTGCACTGTATCCCTAAAATGTACCAATAAACTCAATTAAAGCTGAAAAAAAAAAAAAGAAGCCTTGAGAGCTTTGTAAATTTTCATTTATTTTTTCAGTGATTGATTATTATACTGGAGATGGAACCCAGGGACTTCATGGTGAGCTATATGCCTACCCACTTTGATTTTAGAAAGGGTCTCACTAGTTGACCGGGCTGTACTTGTGATCCTCCTGACTCAGCCACTCAGAGTGTTGGGATGAGTCTTGCACCACCACGCCTGGCTCTAGCAGCTCTCCCAGGACCCTGGTGGAAGGCTTTCCCACAAAACCCATCAGGCAGACTCTATCCCACATCACCTGCCCTGGAAAGCATTCGGAAACTACAAGTTCAAGTGCCAGCATTTCCATTGCTTAAACAGTGCCCCTCAAATTCACCAGGTGCTGACTAGCACTTGAGACAAAGCAGTTCTCTGAAGTTGTTTTTGTTATTGTGTCTTCCTTATCAATGAAAGCAACCCCGCTAAATGCCTGGCTGGCTGGGAGGATGAACCAATACCAACACCTGCAGCTGCTACTGCTGTCAAACCTCCCTGCTCTGTGGTGGAACGAGCTCCCATCCTGGGGTCCACTTCATTCAAAACACAACAGGGCTGGGGATTTAGCTCCATGGTTCCACTGCCCACCTCCCAAGCATAAGGTCCTGAGTTGGATCCCCAGTACCAAAAAACAACGGAATACCACTCAGCCATAAAAAAGGATATATCTGAGTCCTTGGAAAGATCTTGAAACCATAATGCTAAGTCAAATAAATCAGACATAGGTGGTTCAATATCACATTGGTTCTCTAGTATTAGAGACCCAAATTATAATTAATATAAAGAGAGTCACAGGAAGGTGCACACTGTAGAGATAGGACAGGGATCTGGAGGCAGGAGAGGAGAAACTGGATTGGGAGGAATGACCAAGATGATATATATCCTTTACACTGAATTTAATTACTATGCATCTCAAGCACATACTAATAGATTTTTTAAAAAGACTGAAAAGCTTCCTCTTCCTTGGCCCTACTCCCCATTCAGCACCCTGTCACTTGTCTCTGATGAAGACAGGGGCCCAGCTTCCCCTTAGTCCTTTTCCTTAATCCCACTGCAAGGAAAAAGTGTAGCACACTCACCTGTAGTGCAGCACACACTCACACTCATAAGTGACTGAAAACTATGTTAACTGTTTAAATGAAAAAAAAAATGATTACAGTAAAATACATAAAATTCAAATTGCCATCTATCCCCCTCAACACTACCCCTGGCTCTGAAAACATTTGTCCTAGAATTCTTGCCACTTTCTAAAGTATCTCTAGCTGCATGGTTATGGCTGCCCTAATAAATCAAAACATTTACCTTTCATGGTCATTTTGACTTTGGGGAAAACCCAGAAGTCACTTGGTGCCAGATCTAGTGAATAAGGTAGATGAGGATACACTATAATGTTTTATTTAATAGAAATTGTTATGAACATCTTG
Source organism: Fukomys damarensis (assembly GCF_012274545.1). Lineage (NCBI taxonomy): Eukaryota > Metazoa > Chordata > Mammalia > Rodentia > Bathyergidae > Fukomys > Fukomys damarensis. The sequence continues at coordinate 39,353,885 of NW_022900926.1, forward strand.
AATCAACACAAGACACTGAGGGAGCCGTGAAGACACTCAGGAATATGGACTTCTAGAACTGCTTCAGACAGCAGCAAGAACCATGGGATAAATGTATTGGAAGCAAAGGCGAGTATTCTGAGAAGGATTAATGGTAATGTGTCTTTTACTATTATAAGTTTTTATTATTTTAAACATCTACCCTATATTTTGATAACCCCTTACATGTATAAATGAACAGAGAGAGAGAGAGAGAGAGAGAGAGAGGGAGAAAAAGAAAGAGGCAGAGCAAAACAAAAAGGCAGAGAGAGAGAGAGAGAGAGAGAGAGAGAGAGAGAGAGAGAAGACACCGACATACGACACTGACATGATGCATATTTCTATTAAATCATGTATGTGTATTCCTAGCAGCACTTCTTCCTTCCTGTTTTACAAGTTGATCATTGTTTTTGACCAATGATCATAGCCACTATATCTAATTAAACTAATTAAATCTAAACAACAGCTGTACAGGAACAACCCTACAGCCTTAAGATTTTTTAAATAAACATAAATAGACTTACTAAAATGCCATTTTAGAGCCACATAAAGGAAACTCAACAGTGTCCTGTGCCTTCCATGGCCACCTTTTTCTATGTTGTATCAGTATAAATCCAACAAACCATGTGATAAATGGTGCTTTCACCAGTATCACTGAGTTGAGAGGATTATTTTGGAGGAAATTTTAGCAGTAAGTAAAAAACTGTTTGTGGATCCTTAGAATGCCCAAAGTAATAGATGGTGAGGAAATCAAGTAGGCTCTCTCTCCAACAGCAAATGCAGCCTCTGGCTGCTCTCTTTTGACCATCCTGCTGTCATCAGCTCTAGTTCAGCCTTGCTGAAATGTAACTAACATATGTCCTTTGGGTACCACCGTCCATTCATCAGATGATCACAGCAGCACCCAATGGTCCAAAATGACAGGCAGGAAGCAGTCAGGACTCATGTTCACAACCATCTCACATGACGCAAGCCACCCTGCAAAACAGCCACGTGCACCTGCACACCTACACAGAACACTAGTGAGACAGCCTCTGCTCCACTGTGTTTTTTCAGTTCTGACTCTGTCATCAGATTCTCAGGAGTTAAATCGGTAATACCACTCAAATCTAAAATACCCACATTTCCTTGTAATATGCTGAGTACCACCCACAAACCTCAAATTCAATGCCATTCCCTCCCAATTCCAGAAAATTCCTCCTTCTCCACAACCTCATAAAAGGAAAATGAGTAAAAGAACAACCAAGAGAAGTTCATTTTTAAGAAAGAAATCTCAGAACAGAGAAAGGGGTCGATATAACAGAAGAACCTTGAACAGACCGGGCACACAAGTGTCTGATAGTCAACAAGGCACCTTGTGGCACACAGGAGAGTAAAAGCTTCTGTTTTCAGATGAGTACTGGGTCGATGAGCTGTCCTTGTGGGAAATAGTGTGTATTTGGACATTGTACAAAAAAATCAATTTCTGATAGATTTCAGATCTAATTGGGAAAGGTACACAATAAAGCTTTTGGAGGAAAATAGAGGGGAAGATTTTGTGACCTTGGTGTAGGCAAAATTTTTTAAGTGGGACATAAATAGGTGCTTACAAGAGAAGAAGAGTTAACAGATTCTTCTATGTTACAATCAAGAAGTTTCTGTTAGTCAAGAGATAACAGACAGATAATGAAAATTCAGAGAACAAAATAGGAAAAGAGGTTAAGAATACATGTCTGACAAGACTCATCACTACTGAACTCTTACAAAATAACAGGACAAAATACAAAGAAAGCAATAAAGTAAATAAATGCGTTGAACAAATGTCTCAGAAGTGAGTTTCAAAATAAACAAGGAGCAAATTGAAAACTTTTGTCAGTCAAATGGGAGATGCAAATGAAAGTCACAGTGTGATTGTCACTGCATACCAACTAGAATGGCTAAAACAAAGAAGATGTAAGTACCAGTGTGGTAAGAAAGTGAAGTGAGCTGAGAAGGTAAATTGTCATGATTTTGGAAACACATCTGATATCTTTATGTAAATCAAACGCAACCTTCCACCATCACCCAGCCAGTCTACTCACAGTCCTCCATTCTCCAGTTCTGTGTACACCCATTCACCAAAATTCACGAAGTTCAGTGTGCACAGCAGCACTTACAGTAGCCCTAACGCAACTGTCCCAATGGCCAGGAGCCACAGAATAGTCAAATAAATTGTGGCGTAAACACTTGTTAGAACATCATGCAAACTGAAAATACATGTTCAACTACAGAAGTAAGCCAGGCTCAAAAAGCACATGTTGTAGACTCTAAAGTAAAAAATCAAGACAACTACTCAATGCAGCTATCTATAAAAAGAGGGATTAGTGGGTCTTGGAGCAGGGATGGCTGTGGCCTGGGGGGGGGGGGCCAAGGAATCTGCAAAATGCAGTTAGTTCTTGGTTGGCTTCCTCAGCAGTGTGCTCCTTATACAAGTGTGTTTAATTTACAGAAATCATCTGCTGTGCACACTTTATGTATATAATGCTTTTTTAAAGAAGTCAGATGTGCATGTTAGGTAAACCAGGGAAGGGAAACATAACTGAATCACAGCAGTATTAATAAATGTCACTTCCTTCAGAAGTTTCAGCATAGTTACAACAGTACTTAATTTACTCCATAGAAGCACAGTACAATGTAATAAAAAACTAAAACTTGGGCCAGGGATTTAGCTCAGTGGTGCCAATGTCTGCCTCACAAGCACAAAGTCCTGAGTTCAACCCCCATGGGGGGAAAAAAAAACAATTAAAAATCAGCTTATATCCATCCATTAAAGCAATAGAAGTCCTTCCCATTTCTTGCATTTCCAGGTTAATGAGGGGATTTCCACAGTGGTTATTCCTGATAATTCACTCATTAAGCCTGGATAAGGAAGCTGGCCTCTCCTTTTACACAGTGACTGCCCTAGTACTGTTTTCAATTTTTATATTTTTGCGTGGTTACCTGGAGTTTATCTTTCACAGATCACTGAGGATGGCATATTTATTGAATGGTTTCATTGCCGTGCTTATCTGTAGTAAAGGCTCTCCCCTTGAGAATGTAAAAAAATACCATTTCAAGAACTTTTGTCCACAAACCTCTGTGCAGCTTGACTTCAAATCTCTTCTCATATTCATGTGATAAAGATTGTGGAGGCCAGCCTTTTATTTTTTTTCATTGGAAAGGAGTTCATTGTTTTCTTCTTGAATGTCTATAGTACTTTTTTCTTTATGCCTATAAATCATAAAATGGGCTGGAAGAGGAGGAGATGCAACTTTCTTTTTAATTCTGATAAGGATTGCACTCATCTTCCTATCTCTTGCCTATTTTCTATATCTGGAGCATTTACTTCAGTCACTCACACAGATTATTGCTTTTGTTCAAGTTACCCTAACTTTTAAAATTATGAATACATGTTTTAGATCAGTGTTAAATATACTCATCAAGGGGAATTAGTACTTACACATCTGGCGTCTTGATACTGTTTACTTCCTCCCTCTCCTCCTCCCTCCCCTATTTCTTACCTTTCATCTTTTGTCTCTCTTTTCTTCTGAACTTTGAGAGATCTTGGAATTCTCCCTTGATGTCAGCTGGATCTTTACAAGTTTATTGTGCTCTTAAGTGCCTTTGATTTGTATCACAGTACACATTTTATTTTTTCTGATTTCATCTATTTCCCTGTCATTTCAGGTGTCACCATGGGCACATGAAGCCACTGGGAATCTCACCAGCTCTCTTTCTTCCTTGGGACTGCATTTGTGGGACAGAGCTCCCAGGTAATCTTGCCATACGCATACCTCCCGCCCATCTGCTCAGCTGCTCCTTGGAAGTAAAGCTTCTCCACAGAAGTAGGAGGCACTCAGGAAGAGAATGAGAAGAGGACTCTGGCTGACCTATAAATATTTCCTCTGGATTAAGGGGTGATCTAACAGTAGCAGGTGGAGGACTGAAATTAGCTTGACATGAGTGGTTTAAAGGGTAACCTCCCACCTTCAATTTCTGGAACCTTGGAAAAATCTGGGGACTATTTTAAGCCACTGTTTTTTCCACAAAATGGGAAGTTTTGAACCCTATGGCAGCACTGTTATAAGCATTTCCGGAGATGATTCATTTTAAACATTGGCTATTGTTAGAACCAAGTCATTTCATTGGCTGTCAGAGCTATTACAACTTTTCTGTGGGACACTTGCTTGTAGGAAAACTTAAATTCTCTCAGGATGCTCTTAGTGGCCAAGTATGACAACTTGGCCATACTTCAAATAAATGCCATCAGCCCTTAGTTCCTGCAACACCACCACCACCACCACCAACACCACCACCACCACCCCTGCCCATATTCTGTAGCTGGCTGATGGTAGATCACAGTTTCAGAACCACAATGAATTATTCTCCTGTAATTTCATGTATATTTTTAAAGACATGGCAAGGCCTTTATATATGGAGGCTCCCCAGATACCATTTTAAACCACCCAAAGCAGAAACAAGGTAAAATCAGAGAAAAAGGGAAGGACACAGAAATGCAGATTACTACAAGAGTCACATACCAGATTATGTAAAAATTACTTTTAAGTCATAATTCAAAATAAAAGTCAAAATATTACCACTTGACATGGAATTCAAGAGGGTAATACCTTGGGAAGATTTTGAAAAAATTCAACAGATCACAATGGAATAAGCAAATACTGTATAGCCACACTTTAAAATTAAAATACATTATTAAGCAGAAAAGGTTAAGAAAAATAAAATATTGTACATATCATAAATTATGTATCAATTTAAATGGAATTATGTGGATTAATTTCAATGAAGAAAATTTTAGAATTTCCAAAAGGCTTTGTAACTTTTTTACCCAAGCTGGAATTCTAAACAATTCAGTGTATTGTAATTTTAAACTAAATTTGCTTTGAAATAATCACTCATACCAAATGTACATGAAATATTATCTTCAATGATGTTGTAACATTAACATTCTTATGAAATCTTGTAGTTTAATATCAACTTTTGCATGATATAACTTAATTTCCCCTTAATATATTAATTCCTTAGTAATACTATATGCCTTCAGGATGAGTTACTTTAAAATGTGTCTGCTTTAATGATTTGGGAGCCCTTAGAAGTATTATTCAACTTATAATTAAATGGAGTTATCTATTTATAATTTTTAAGAACTGTCATGGTGAAAATAATGTAATTAAATTAGGTTCTAGTATAAGTATATTGTTTTTTAAATTGCTCTTAGAATGTGAATGTGGAATATAAACATTTTCTTTTATTTACCTAAGTGCCCTTTAAAGGGCTTTCCAATTAAGAAAGACCCAGGCAAGGTTACTGAATTTAAGGGCAGCATGTGTAATTCAGCACTCTTCAAGGTCACAAAGTTAAGAGGCTTCCAAATGAACTGGTTTGTGAAATTCTTGTAAATAAGCTACAAGTATAAAGATGGATGGCAATTTCTAGTACCTATAGTGACATTTTGCATTTGGAAATGAAGAAATGTCTACCTTGTTTAATTTTCCACTATTACATTCGGTGCTGTGTGTTACCATTTCCTTATAAAACAGTGTTAGATTTGGGAAATAGATAAATTAGAGGGAGACTGAGAGAAATGATAGAAGCGTAAGGACCAGTGAGATAGAGTATAAAGGTATTCTTGAAATATTGCCAAATTAAAGCAAATTATAGAATATTTAAAAAATTTAAATAACTAATTTCTTCAGAAGGAAATAAGCCAGACTATGTTGCTTTTCCCTGTGGAAGGAGAAGTCGCCCAAGAGAAGAGATGAGGCATCCTTGCAGACCCTCAGTCCACTGACCTCGGTTAGCGGCACCTGCCCTCATCCTGCCCCTTAGTCCTCTGAGGCTGCCTTTGTATAGAGCCTCAGGAGCCACTTTGTCTGGAGGTCAATGCTGCTTTCCCTTTCAGAGGTGTTTCATTTTCTTTTAAGCCAGAAGAGACCAGTACAGTGCCCTATTACAGCCAAGAGTCACTCAGACTAAGACAATACCTTATTGTTAGGCTATTATTATGGTATTATTGCATGTGGTAATAAGGTATGGTATTATGATATCATTATTATGGCCATGATTTTTCCTACTCTCTCACATGAAAACAAATTCTGCTCACTCAGATTATATCTGCAGGTTTACACTTTTTACACAAGATAATTATTATTTGTTTTGGACATCACACATACCTATTAAATTCCTCTAAGTCACCACCAGACAACAAAGTTTTATCCCTGGTGACATAAACTCAGTGTCAGCCTTCCCACTTGGATCTGTACATCCAAAGAAAATTAATTCTTTATTGTTTAAACTTGACTCTTATGACTAATTTTCCATCATTACTATGATTTAAAATACAATTCAGAGGCATTTTAAAATATCCTTAAATACCAATCTCATATAAGAGCAGGTGGGTTTATAACACTTTAATACACCTTCTGAGCATCTGTTGGATCTGTTGGAAAATAGCTTTGACTTAAATCAAATTGCTTCTCATCGGAAACCTCACAGGAAGCTTAAATACAGTGAGTTGGTGTCTGTTTCTACCTATAATGGAAACTTTGTGATTTGCCTCTGCATCATCCACATATCAAAAATCAGAGCCTTTCTTGTTACTGAACTCTTTGGATACTTAAAGTATCGAAATAAAGCTACTCTGTCTGTTACATCTATTGATTCGAGCCAGACTCCCAGCCTCTGATCCTTAACTAAACAGTTTACCAGCTATACTACTTATATTTTAACATCTTTTAGCATCTAGACACTTCAGGATTCTGATGTTTGAAATGAGTAACATAATGCTATTGACCTTATCATGTTTCTGGAAGGATCATATACATAATATAGCTAAAACTCTTAACCTAAGTAGAGAAAACCCTCAGAAACCTCCAACTGTTGGCATTATTAATGCTATCACTATACATATATAAACCCATGCCAAGAGACAGAAGGATTCTCTCCTTAGTACTATCATAATGACATATTAGGAAATGGAATTTAAGCAAAGATCAGATAGTAAAGTACCAGTTTTTCTATTGCCTTTCAATTTTTCACAAAATCTCTTTCTTTTTTATCACTTCATGAGGAGATAATGAAGATGTCCAAGCTGAAGTCATCTTATGAGCCTTCAATTTGACATTTAATTGATAATAAATGATTACAAAATAATTGTTACCATTTTACGAAGCTGCAGATTTTCCCTTTGGCCTTTCAGGCTTATGATGACTTCCCGTTCTACTTCCTCCCTCAGTCACAGCCAGAGCTCCCACACTTGCTCTTCCTCTTCTCCAGTGAGCAGAAGAAACAAGGACAAAAATTGTGTGGAAATTTAAGTTTATCTAAATCTAATTTAAAACTTCCATTTTTTTCTGCCTCTTTAACTAATAGCCAAACTATCTTCATAGCATTCACAGTCTTCCAAGATGTAAAGAGACAGACTGGTGCTAAATTTTAAAACTGCCCAGTCAATTGTGACATTTAGGCTTTATCACAACCTAGTTCTTTCGGCAGAATCAGGCTGAACAACATTTGTAGAACAAGTCTAGTTTAACATATAATGAAAAACTATGCCTTTGTCTTTCTTGTATTTTCCTGAAATTTTAATAACCCCATGGAGTTTGGCTTGATTTTATGTTGCTCACCCACCCCAGAGAAAGATAAAAGTTAAGATTTGATGTGTTAAATCAGAATTTCCAGTAATGAAATACAGAAGTTTTTGAGTAATTATTCAGCTTAAGCGATGCTTAAAAATAGATCCTTCAGCCACTGTGGAAGGACAGAAATCCTTGAGGTTTCTCCTTTCAGCGGTGGTTGAATATGAAGGGTATTAGAATTCCATGGTAGAAAAAGCCTCAGTACATAGGAGGTAAGAGTAGCTAATTCAGAATCAGCCTGCCCAGAGTACTGGTGGTGGACACTTCTCAGAGCCTCAGTTTCATCCCCTGTGAAGTGGCAATAGTACTGTCATCAGCTTCCTGAGTCTGGAGGGGGATTAAGCAAACTGGTATACTAAAGGTACTTAGCATAGTATCTGGCACATAAGAAGTACTACATTAAGTGCTCGTCATTATTATTACTTGAAGGCAATGGATGCTAGCATAGAAAGATAGTGCCCTAGAATGTACTAAGCCAAGTAGGCAAGTGAAAAAGCATCTCAATTGGGAAGCAATATTATTAAAACTCAGGAACTTGACCCTGTATTGTAACTCTCTCTCTCCTGTCTTTCATGACCCATATTATCAACAATTCTTGCATAGACATTTCAGAAGAGGCCAATTTATTTTTGGAATAAAATGTTGGTCCTGCTTCCTAGTTACTCGGTGGCCCTCTTCTAGGTGAAGATAGGATAGAGTCCACGTGAGCTGCATACTTTTCATTAGCAAAAACCAAAGATCGACAGTTAGCCACAGAATTTATGATTTAATAATATTTGATCTTGAAATCCACTAAAGGGGCAGTTTCCTTTGTGTAGATTCTCAGTTTCTCTTACAAATATTTTGTATTTTCAATGTAGAACACTTATATACCTTTTATTGATTTAAATCCAGTCTTTTAATTTTTTAGATGGCATTTTAAATAGTATTTTAAACATTTTATATGACAGATACATACACTAAGGTTAATTTTTATATGTTAACATCATATTTAGAAATCTTAAATTCACTTATAAATTCTAACAATTGGCTTTTCTTTTTCTTACAACTTTAATTGTTTCATTTTATTTAACTGACTAGGATCATCACTATAATTTTAAATACAATTGGGCCTGGAAATTGCTCTATAAGCAATGAATTACAAATTTAAATTAATTTTAGAATGCAGAATTACTTTTTAAAAATAACTTATTGATTCATCCTTGGTTATAATATCTTAAAAATTTGTTTTTCACATCTAAATTTCCAATTTATTACCATAAGTGTTTATATCCTCTAGGAATCTTTTAAAAACTGAAATATCTTTAGTATTATATCTATTTTTTCATTCCTTACTTTGCTGGTTTTGAAATTAATTTCATTTGTTACTATTTTTTACTACACATCTGCTAATTAGTTTGGCTCTTTCTAAGAACTAAAATTTGGTTTGTTGATTTCCTCTATTATATTCATATTATCCATGAATACTTGCTCTTAACTTATTCTTTTTCCCTTTTATTTTTGCTTGCCATCCTTTTTCTAATTCCTTAAGATGACTATAGTGTAAATATTCAGACTTTAAAAATTAAATGGTTTTAAGAATATAAATAAATTATCCTCTGAATCATTTAGCAATAGCCTACTATTTTATATATAGTATTATTTAGCATTCCTTCAAAATATTTTAACATTTCCCTTGTACATATTTGCCCATCATTTATTTAACAATTTATTACTTAAGACAATTAAGGACTTTTTTACCATTTAGTTCAAGTTCAATTTCACTATAGTCAGAAAACATATTCAGAATGATGTCTATAACTTGATGTGTGCTTTATGCCACAGTAGTGGGTCAGTTTTGACAAATATTCTGTCTAGAAAAACATGTGCATTTTGTTGTACAGGGGCTTAGTGTTACCAAAATGCTGATCAACATTTTGTTAATTATACTGAGCAGAAGTTCCATATCTTTACTATTATTTTGTCATCTTTTATTACCAGTTAGTTCTTGTGACTTTGTATTTTTATTTCTTGGTTCTATCAAGTTTTACTCCGTGTATTTTTAAAATCGTTATTAAGTTTATTGGTAAATTTGAGTCATATAATACAGTTACATTCATCATTGGGACCTTGTATCTGAACATGGCTTATCTTGGTTCTTATTTTCCCTTTTCCTCAGCCCTCTCTTCAGCCCCTCTGCCCTTCTTGTTTACAAAGACATTGTTTCTGTGTTTTTCTTTTGCACATATTTTTTCTTTTCCCATTTTACCTTTCCACTACCACTCCCACTTCCTCTACATTTTTACCTTTTCTTCCTATCACACAATATCAATTATATATTTTGATCCTTATTTACACTTTGTTTTTCACACTAGAGAAACTTCAATATTTACACATGTGTGACTTATTAATTTCACTTAAGAGTATGGCTTCAATGTACATCGACTTAGCTGTAACTATCTCTAGTTTCTCATTATGGCTCAGTTGTACTACATTTTATTTAAAACACACACACACACACACACACACACACACACACACACACACACCTTTTTTATCCAGTCTCCAGTTGATGGGCAATTGGGCTGTTTTCAAATTTTAGCTATTACAAACTGTGCCACTATAAACATGGGTGTGCATATATCTCTGTGGTATGATATTTTTAATTCTTATAGGAAGATATCCAGCAGAGGAATGGCTTGGCCAAATGGGACTTCTAATGCTAGTTGTTTAAGGTATCTCCATATTTTAATCCACAGTGGCTGCAACAGTCTACCTTCCCACTAACAATGAGGAAGGGTTCCTATCTCCCCAAAAGCCCACCAGCATTTATTATTGTCTGAGTTCTTGAAAGCAGCCACTGTTTCTGGGCTGAGATGGAACCTTAGTGTTGTTCTCATCTGCATCTCTCGAATGACCAGTGATGTTGAACATTTTTTCATATATTTATTTATTGCTTTTGCTTGTCTTTGTGTTCATTTCAAATGCCCATTTGTGAATTGGGTCTTTATATTGGGGGATCTGATTTTTTTTTTTTTTTTTTTAGTTCTTTATATATTCTAGATAGTACACCATTGTCTGGGAAAGAGCTACTAAAACATTTTTTTTCCACATTGTGGGTTGTCTCATAGCTCTACTTGTGATTTCTCTGGCAGTGCAGAAACTTTTTAAAAAGATTAGATCTCAATTGTTGATTCTTTATGCTAGTTCCCATGCTACTGAGGATGTGTTCATAAAGTCTTTTCCTATACTGATATCTTCAAGAGTTCTACCTAACTTATCTTCCAGTATGTTTAATGTTTCTGTTTTAATATTTACATCTTTAACCCACTTTGATTTTAGTTTAATGCATGGTGAAAGGTAGGGGCCTAGTTTTAATCTTTGACAAGTTGAAATCCAGTTTTTCCAACACCATTTATTAAAGAGGCTATCATCTCTCCAGTGAGGGTGCTTGGCTCCTTTGTCAAAGAAGAGGTAGCTGAGCATGTCAGGAGTTGTTTCTGTATCTTCTAATCTGTTCCACTGATCCTTGAATCTTTTTCTTTGCCAGTGCCATGTTGTTTTTATCACAGTGACTTTGTAGTATAGTTTCAAGAAAGGGATTGTGATACCCCCTGCCAGGTCTCTGTTGCCTAGATTACCTTTGCTATTCTAGGTCTCTTCTGGTTGTAAATTAATTTTTGGATTGTTTTCTCTAGTACTACTGGGATTTCAATAGGGATTGTGTTAAATCTGTATAGAAGTTTTGGAAGTATGGCCATTTTCACTATGTTGATTCTTCCTACCCAGGAACAAGGGATATCTTTCCATTTTCTTATATCCTCTTCCATTTTTCAAAGTGTTGCAGTTATCAATGTAGAGGTATTCTCTTATTCCATTGTTAGATTGATTCCTAGATATTTTATTTTTAGGATGCTATTGTGAAAAGGACTGTTTTCCTAATTTCACTCTCAGTGAGTCTGTTATTTATGTACAAGAAGGCTATTGATTTTGGGGTATTTACATTGTATCCTGCTGCTTTACTGAATCGGTCTAGAAATCATTTGGTGGAGTTTTTTTGGTCTTCTATGTAGAGTATCATATCCTCAGCAAATAATGACAGTCTAACTTCTTCCTTTCCTATCTGTATTGGTTTTAGTTCTTTCTCTTGCCTAATTGCTGTAGCTAATGTTTCCAGAACTACATTGTACAAGAGTGGTGATGGTGAACATCCTTTTCTTGTTCCTGGTCTTAGTGTGAAGGTTTTCAGTTTTTGACCACTGAGTATGATGTTGGCTGTTGGCTTTTCATAGACAGCCTTTATCAAGTTGAGAAAAAGAGCATCTATTCCAATTTTCTGCAGGGTTTTTATCATGAATGGGTGTTCAACTTTGTCAAATGCTTATTCTGCATCTAAAGAAATGATTATATGGTTTTTATCCTTGACTCTTTTAATATAGTGTATTACTTTTTTTGATTTACATATGTTGAATCATCCTCCCATCCCTGGGATAAATCTGACTTGTTCAGGGCATATACTCTTCTTGATGACCCTCTGTATTCTGTATTCTGTGTGCTAGTATTTTATTGAGGATTTTTGCATCTATGTTCACTAGAGAGTCAACCTATAGTTCTCTTTTTTGGTTGTTTCTTTTCCTGTTAGAATCAAAGTAACACTTCCAGGACTGAATTTGGAAGTATTGCTTTTCTTTAAATTCCATTGAAAAGTTTAAAGAGTGATGGCAATAGTTTTTCTCTAAATGTCTTGTAGAATTTAGGAGTGAAGCCATCAGGACCTGGGCTTTCCTTTCTTGGTAAAGTTTTAATTACATTTTTAATTTCACTGATTGTAATGGGGTGTTTAGAAATTTTACATCTTATTTATTCAACTTTGGTAATTCATATATATCTAGAAATGTTTCCATTTCTTCTGTGTATTCCATTTTATTAGAGTACTAAGAGCATTAAGTATTAAGAGTATTATTAGAGAATTAAGTATTGATGATACTCTACAATTCTGCTGGATCTGTTGTGACCACCATTTTCATTCCTAATTGCATAATTTTGAGCCTTATTTTCCTTTTTTAATAATGTTAGCATGTGCATTTTGAACTTATGTTTTTTAGTAAATAGTGAGTTTTATATTTCCATATCTGGGGATCAAACACAGGACCTTGCACAAGCTAGGTAAACATTCAACATGCTAACTGCACCCTCACCACCAGTCTGAGAATAGATATTTAATATGTGATTCAGTATTTTTTGTTTAATATTTTTTCCTTTTAATTTTGATAAAAATAGAATTATACATTGGTAATGACTAGTTTTAGCATTTCTATAGATATCTCTCAACTGTCTTATCATAACTATATCTTTATTAAAGAGTCATTTGTTAGGCTTCACTTACCTGAGGTCAGATATCCCTCTCATGACTGCATTTTAAAATTCTCGCTCTCTCTCTTTCTCTGCCCTCTTCCTCCCTCCCTCCTTCCCTCCCTCTGATTTTCATTAGGTGGACAACACAGAGATTCCTGAATCAGTAATTTTAGTAGTTTTAGTGATTTGTCAGCTGTTACAATTTTATCTTTCTTCTTCTTTATTCTCTCCTCTATTTCTGATACTCCAATTACATATATATATATTTTTTTAAACAGGGCATACAAATATTTTCTCCTCCACATAACTCCCACCCTTCCCTCTAAACAAATAGAATAGGTATTAATCTAAATAAGATTAACATTACATCAAATAAAGTTACTTTTACAAAGTCTCTCTCTAACCATCTCCATGTCTAGGGTACAGCTCTTCAGGATTCTCAAAAAGATCTGGAAAATTGCTCTTCCTTGATAATGAGTTCTGGTTGTTAACCTTTATACTATGGGGGAACTAATTCAATGGAAAACTCTACTCATGGTTTAGAAATCTTCTGCTAATATGTTTAGTTTTCATTGGGTCTGGCTTTGGTCAAAGAGAAAAGATGGTATGTCAGCTCAATCCTACAATCTGAGGAGTCTGGTCCCTTAGATCTCTATTTTCCTGGCATTTCTTTTTTCTTTTTCTTTTTTTAATCTCTAGCACTGCAAGTTGCAAAATGCTTGCTAGTTTATCTCTCATTTGCTTCCTTTAACCAAAATAAACAGGAGTCTCAGTAACATCTCTTGCCATACAGATGGCAAATTCTCTAAGGAAACACAGTATGCAACAAGCTGTCATACTTCTGAGAGGCAACCTCTCAAGACCTGGCTACTCAAAAACTCTCCAATGCCTTCAGGCAGATGGTTTTTGTTTTGGTTTGGTTTGTTTTCTGATTTTTCTACTCCTCAGTGGAAATTGTGCCTCTCATTTGAGTCAGAAGTGGAAGTCCCCAACACCAATTTACTGTTATTTCCAAAATATCTGCAGTTAAAGTGATAAATAGGCCACAGAGAAATAATATTATTGTATCACTACATGACTATATCAGCAACTGCAATCCACTTTAGAAAAATATAAACTTTTGTATTTAGTCACATTTTTAACTTTTAAAAATTTTCACGTGATGTTAAAATGAAAAAGATATGAAGTATGGGTAGCATTACAGTAGTGTTTATCTCTTGTAGCTAATCTTTTCTTCACATAAATATATATAATTTTGCATTCATTAAGCTAGTTTTACTTTAAATTTTGTAATTCATTTTGCAAAATGTATTGCTTTTAGGAAATAAACATACATATTGTACAAAATTCCCAAAAGTTAGCTAAATGAACATAAAACTCCAAAGAGAATGTCCCAAGAATTAATGATAGTTAAATAAATTGAGAGGTTTGGACTTAGAATATGCATTAGTTACACTGCAGCTAATTTGGAAAATGTGTGATTTAAATAGCATATCACTTAGTTAAAATTAAATATGTTTAAGAATAAAGACTGAATGAATTCAATATTGAAGAATATTGCTATCCATAAATTTCCATTATTTCCCCAAGATGCTATCCAGACTCTGAAAAATTGGATGCAAGGGGCTGTCTCTTTATGGGAGCACCCAGAAGGATCATAATTAATAAACATAACATACAGCAACATGTGACTAATTTTCAATATGCTGTTGTTAGATGTTACAGCTACACCAGCACATTCCCCCAGTGAATGGCAGCAAAACTTTCTTCTGTCCCTGTTTAGCAATCTCTCATGACTGAATGACTTCCCCATAAGTCCAAGAGACTTAATTCAAACTGCAGTTTGTAGTAATTGTGAGCTGAAATATTATTGGAATTAAACCACATGGATTCTGTGAGCATGCCCACTGTTAATAAATGTAAACAATAAATAAACACAATAACACAAGCCCCATATAAATGTGCATATGGCAACTTCTCCATCAGAATGATTCTCCCTAGCCATGCCTGCCAATCAGATGTGGTTCATTTTCTGATATGATGCATGGGGAGAAACTATCCAGCCCCTGGATTACCACTAGTATCATGAATTATTCGAATGCACAGCACAGTAGCAGCCAATCTCATGGGTGAGAGACACTCACAGGAAGGGGAGACACCAATCTGTGTGCTGGTGAGAAATACAGTAGAGATGAAGCTCAAGAAAAATGCCATCCACCAGAAATATAATATGAGGCACAAATGTCACTTAAGCCTTTCAGAAGCTGGACTGGGGATTTAGTTCAGTGTTTCTGCAAGCACAAGGACCAGAGTTCAATCCCTGATACAAAAAAAAAAGTTCAGAAGCCATGTTTTAAAAATTGTTAATGTACTATATTTAACCAAATATATGAAAATGGTTATTATTTCAAATTGTAATCAATAGAAAAATTATTGATGTATTTTGCATTATTTCATTGTAGTAAGCTTTTAAATCAATATGTGTTATCCATTTGGTCAGTGTCTCAATATGGACTACCCAAATTTTAAACCAGTAGTTATAGTGCAGTCAATATCCAATGCCAAGAAAGTTTCTCAAGACTTATAGATAGCTACAGATCGCAAAATTGAAAAATAGGTAATGTCAATAGCCAGGAACCATAATTAGTAAATTAATGAATTATCTAATTTTCATAGTCTCCATAAGCATGATCAGTTTTTCATGGTCAATATCTTAATACAATAACTATTTAAAACACTAAATTATATATTGGTCATAAATAAATGGTACAGAGCACCAGAGGAGCCTGGCAGCAGCTTCCAAACCTCTGGTAGGCCCGCCCCAGTGCCAGAGGATACCAGACACATGGATGCCAACACAGTGGTGTTCGTGCACCCCAACAAAAGAAAGAGGGCCTCTCTGAGGCTCCTAGATAAAAATTGAAGCCCACTGGAAAACTGAAGAAAATCTGTGATAAAGTCACATCACACCACCATAGTTGGTAAGTAGGAGGGATCAGGATGTCATATCAGAATCTGCTCAAACTTCAGGTGAAAGACAGATGGAACCTGCAGTAGAACCTTGCACAGTTCAATCCAACAGGTCAGAGATCTCAGCTTGGGCCTTGAAGCCAAAAATCATCCTGAACCTAAGGGGACAGCTAGTTGCTTGCTGAGACTAACTAACTTAGACCTGCATACTCCTGCACATGCTGTCTATTGTGTCAACAGAGCCACATCCTGAAGGAGACCTGCTATTTATATTTCTATTTTTTATTTTCAAAGTAATAATTCTCTCTTCAATCATTTTAAAAAGTTATCCTTTTTTCTCATTTTTTTTCTTTTTTTAATCTTCTTTTTATTTTCTTTTCTTTCTCTCTCTCTCACTCTCTCTCTTTCCTACCTTGATATTCTTTACTCTTCCTGTTTGTTCCTCTTCCTATCCTAAGTTGATTTTATTTTCTTTCTTTTCATTTTCTTCTCTTTTTCCTTCCCTCAATTGCCATTAGTTTTAAAAGGAAGTGATTACAGTCTCTAGCCTCCCTGCTGCTGTTAGTTTGTTCTGTTCTTGTGTATACATTATTCTGTCTTCTCATCTTCTCTTCAACAGCTCCCTAGACTTTGTGTGACCTTCCTGTGTCCTCTGACTTCACCTCTAACCTTTCTCTATTGCATCTATCTGTCCCTTCCTCCCTAAATCCTTCCAAATCCCCATCCTGAGTGGTACAGTTGCTATATTGAAGAGTTTATTTGCTATAAACATATTTTGGGCTGGTCCTCAATTTTTATTTAATTCACACAGTTAAAAGTGATAGATTAATAACTACCACAAATTGTCATTTTATAAGCTGTGCTTGGTGGTATTGTGTTCCTGATTATATCACTTGGACTAAGGTGTTGTGATTGATTTAATCAGTTGTCCTCCCTGATATAATGAAAGTGAGATTGCCTCAGAGACATTAGAGACTCAAAACCTAAAGACTAGCTATATCTTGAAGATCATAGTATTATCCCAGGAATTAAACCAAGCACAGGACAAACCAACAACAAAAATAGAAATGAGAAGGCATTTAAACAAGACATAAACACAGACTTCCATCCCACCAAAAGTAAACTCTGGAGGAAATGAGGTGGAAAAGTCTGACAGTCAACCATCTGGACACCCTGAACCAATAGCATGAGAAGTAAAACAATAGATAAATGAGGCTCTAGAAAATTCAAAACATATAATTTCCCAGATAACCACAGACACTGGTGAGAAGAATGAAAGACACGATTAGAGACTCTAGAATAGAAACAGATAAAAAAAAATAGATGGGATCAGGACTGTGATGGAAAACCCAGCATAGGAAAGAAATAGAAACCTTGAATGCCCAACAAAGGAAAGAAATGGAATCCATGAAACATATACAAACAGAAATCCAGGAGATTAAAAACTCTAGAGAAAACATTCACAGCAGGATGAATGAATGTGAAGCAGAAATTCAGATATAGAAGATAGGATTGCTGTCAGTGACCACGAAAAGAAAGATGTCTTAAAAACAGCAAGGGACCTTGAGAAATCAATCTACACTTAAACAAGTAAGAGTGAAGATCCCAGAAACCCAAAAGAATAACAAAACACTGAAAGCAGTTAGAGAAAAGAAATTAATTACATGCAAAGGAAAGCACATCAGAATCACAGCAGACTTTTCAACACAAACCCTCAAGTCAAGGAGAGAGCCTGGAGCGAGTCCTTTAAAGTCCTAAAAGAAAAAAAACCTACAACTTAGATTGATGTATTCTGCAAAACTATCTTTCAAAATTGATAGGGAAATACAATACTTCCATGACACAGAACACCTGAGAAATTTCATGAACACCAAACCAGCACACCAAAAACTTCTAAATAACATCCCGGAAAAAGTAAATGAAGACCACAACTCTGTAAGGGCCAACAAAGAAAGTATACCAGGCAAGGCAAGAAATTAAAGGGAGAGAGGGAAAAATAAAAAACAAGTGAACCAACAACAGGAAAATAACATGACAATGAAAAGTCAATGCATAACAGTTCTAACCATCAATGTCAATGGCCTCAATTCACCAATCAAAAGTAACAGGAAGGCAGAAAATTAAGAAGTGAAATCTAACAATATGCTATACACAAGAAACCCACTTAATCCACAAAGAAATTCATAGACTGGGAGTAAAAGGATGGAAAACAGTTATCCATGAAGCAGGAGCCCAAAAAGAAGCAGGGGTAGCTACCTTATTTACAGACAGAATAGATTTCAAATCAAAACTAATTAGGAGAGATAAAGAAGGCCACTACATCCTTGTAAAGGGAACAATACAAGAAAAAGAAATAACAATCATAAATATATATGCACTGAATACTAATGCCCCATCTATACAAAACAAATATTAATTGATATGAAAAATGAAATTATAGTGGGGGACTTCAATACACCACTGACACAAATAGACAGATCATATATCCAAAAAAAATCAACAACAAAATAGCAGAACTGAACCAAATCTTAGAACAAACAGACTTAGCAGATGTCTACAGAGTGTTCCACCCCAAAAAATCAGAATATACATTCCTCTCCAGCTGCACACAGATCATTCTCCAAAATAGACCACATGCTAGCTCATATAACATGTTTAAATAAATTCAAAGGAATTAACGTTATCCCCTGTGTATTATCAGACCATAGTGCAATTAAACTGGAGATCAATAGCCTAAGAAACCTCAAAAACTTCACTAACACATGGAAATTAAATAACACCCTGCTGAACAACCAATGGGTCACAGAGGAAATTAAAGAAGAAATTAGCTAGTTTCTCCAATTAAATGATAATGCCAATAGCACATACAGAAATCTATGGGAAACAATGAAAGCAATTCTATGAGGGAAATTCATAGCAGTAAAAGTCCATACTAAGAAAACAGAGTGAGCTCACATAAACAGCCTAATGGTTAACTTTAAGCTTCTAGAAAAAGAAGAGCAAGACAAACTGAAAGCTCATACAAGGGAGGAAATTATAAAGATCAGGGAAGAAATTAATACAATGGAGATTAAGAGAACAATACAAAAAACCCAACAAATCAAATGGTTGATGAAAGAATAAATATAATCTATAAGCCCTTAGCCAACCTTATCCAAAAAAAAAAAAAAGGAAAGAAAAGGCTCAAATGCTAAAATCGGGAACAAGACAAGGAGGTACACCATCACTGCTTCTGTTCAATATAGTTCTGGAAATATTAGCTATAGCAATTAGACAAGAGAAAGAAATAAAAGGAATAATAATAGGAAAGGAAAAAGTTAGGCTGTCATTATTTGCTGATGATATGATGCTCTATATTGAAGACCCAAAAACTTCCACCAAAAGACTTCTAGACCTAACTGACAGATTCAGTAGAGTAGCTAGATATGAGGTCAACATACAAAAATCAGTAGGATTCTTGTACATAAATAAAAGGCTCACTGAGAGAGAAATTAGGGGAAAAATCCTTGCAAAATAGTATACAAAAAAATGAAGAATATAGGAATCAATCTAATGAAGGAAGCAAAAAACGTCTACATTGAAAACTACAGCACAAATAGATAGATAGATAGAAGAGGATATAAGAAAATGGAAAGATATCCCTTATTCCTGGATAGGAGTGAAAATGGCCATACTTCCAAAACTGCTATACAGACTCAATACAATCCCTACTGAAATCCCAACAATATATTTCACTAAACTAGAGAAAACATTCCAAAAATCCATTTTCAACCACGAGAGACCTAGGATAGCAAAAGCCATTCGTGGCAATAGAGACATGATAGAGAGTATCACAACTCCCAAATTAAAACTATACTACAAAGCCACTGTGATTAAAAACAGCATGGTACTGGCAAAGAAACAGACCCGAGGATCAGTGGAAGAGATTAGGAGATGCAGAAACAACTCCAGAAATGCTCATCTACCTCATCTTTGAAAAAGTAGCCAACCATCCGCAGTGGAGGAAAGATAGCCTCTTCAATAAATTGTGTTGGAAAAACTGGATTTTGACCTGCCAAAAATTAAAACTATCTTTCACCCTGCACTAAAGTAAAATCAAAGTCGATTAAAGGTGTAAATATTAAAACAGAAACACTACACTTACTGGAAGATAAGTTAGGTAGAACTCTCAAAGATATTGGCATAGGAAAAGACTTTATGAACAAAGCCTCAACAGCACGAGAACTTGCACAATCAACAACTGGGATCTCAACTTTTTTAAAGTTTCTGAACTTCCAGAGAAATCACAAGCAGAGCTATGAGACAACCCACAGTGTGGGTAAAAAATTTTATTAGCTGTTCCTCAGACAATGGTGCACTATCTAGATTATATAAAGAACTGAAAAAAATCAGATTTGCCAATATAAAGAATGAGAATCAAGACCAGTCATATAAAGGTACAACATCCCAATAATGAATGTAACTATACTGTTTACCTAAAATGGATTAATAAACTCAATGAGGAAAAAAAAAAGACCCAATTCACAAACGGGCATCTGAAATGAACAGACATTTCTCAGACAAAGAAACAAAAGAAGCAAATAAATATAGGAAAAAAATGTTCAACATCACTGGTCATTCAAGAGATGCAGATAAAAAAAACACTGAGATTTCACGGCACTCCAGAAGGAATGGCTGCTATCAGTAAATCAACCAATAACAAACGTTGGTGAGGCTGTGTGGAGAAAGGAACCCTCGCCATTGTTGGTAGGAGTGCAGACTGCTGCAACCTCTGTGAAATCAATATGGAAATACCTCAAAGAATTAGGATTAGATGTTCCATTTGACCCAGCTATCCCCCTGTTCAGTATCTTTCCAAAAGAATTAAAAGAATCATATGACAGTGATATATGTACACCCATATTTAGAGCGGCACAGTTTGTAATAGCGAAAACTTGGAAACAACCCAAATGCCCATCAGCTGGAGACTGGATGAAGGAGATGTGGTTTTTCTCTAGAATGGAGTACTATTCAGCCATTAGGAATGAGAACCTAGAAACATTTATAGTTAAATGGATTCACACTGAGGCTATACTCTTAAGTGAAATAAATAGGACACATGAGTAAACACCTAATAGTTTATCTTATGTGAAAAACTAAAAGTATAAATAAGATTCGAATGGTATAATTGAGAGGGTGAAATAGGAAGAAAACGGCTAAAGGAGAAGTGGGAAGGGGAGGGAAAAGGAAATAAGGGAAAAGAAAAAATGTGAAAAAAATTAAAAAATGGAATCAAAATCTTTGTAAAGAGGGAGAGGTGAAGTGGGTGAAGGGAGGGAAGGGATTTGGGGAAAGAACAAGAACCAAGATATATCATGTAATGGCACAAGACCCCAATGATAAATGTAACTGTATTGTTTGCTTTAAATATACCAGTAAACATTTTTAGTGGAGTAAATAAATAAATGGCACATTTAATAAAAGCATAAAATATAGCCTTGAAAAAGTCAAATTTTAAAATAGCAGCTGGTTTTAGGTGGTTTTAGGAGAAAGCCTGACACATATTATGGGAAAGACATAAAATGGCATTCACTTGTAATTTTAAAATTTTTGAAAGATTTTTTCCAAAAGAAACTATGTTGTATTTCATACTTTTTTTGTTTCTTGTTGTTCTTGTTGTTGTTTGTTTGTTTGTTTTATACCAGGGATCAAACTCGGGATCTTGCACTTGGGAGGTAAGTGTGGCACCACTAAATCCTTGTCACCTATTTCACAGCTTTTAATGTTACAATTCTTTCATTAGATAGGTAACAAAGTTTAATGTGTAATTTTTCCTCCTGGAATAATGTTTCTATCAAAGCTCAAAATAAAACACTAGGAAATTTGAAAATGAAAGAAAAGACGGTGAGAGTATTATAGTGCCCCTCCAAATGAGAAAAAAAAAGTTAAAGACCCATGGCCTTTCCCCTTATTCATGAAGAATTGCATTTATGTAAGTTGCCTTTGCAAATAGTTACACAGGCAAGCATCTTTCCATTATCTCATTGAGACAGGAGTAGAAATTAGTCAGGACTATTTCCTTGTACCCTTCCTACTTTTGCCTGTACCAGGTTACAAGCATATACTGACTCTTTTTCTCCATCTCACCTTATAGCATCTTCAAGATCTTCAATACAGAAAAATTCCATTAAAACTTTGAAAGTCAAAAAGAAGAGAGGCAAGAAGAGGATATGGACACTAGCTGTTTTGTTTATTAAGGATTAAAATAATCCCAATTAATTCGGACATTCATTTAGTTATATTCAAATACAATGGGTAGGTGTTCTGCCAAAATGATTAAATCACAGTAATCATAGTTTTCATAAATCAAGTAGATAATTTCCTGCTTTCTAGGGCTTTCAGCATCATAGACCACCTTTCCCAGTAACAATTTATCACATAAATTATCCCTGTGTTAGCTCTGCTTATAATGACCATTCATCAGAGGGAGAGAGATTGATAAGCAGAAGAGAAAAATTAATGGCAGAGTATACCAAAGTGTACTTGATACAGGCAGGGTAAGAGCCCATGTACAGGTGAGCTGGGTACATTGGTACTTCGGCCTCTTCTCCCGTTCTACATGGAAATATTATCATTTGCCCTTTGACACAAAGTTAGATGACTGTGAAGTCCTTCTGAAAAAGAAAAAAGGATGCTGTCTTCTGTTCTTGACTCTAATCATTGAGTCACTCTTCATGCGAAATGAATGTCTATAACTACATGAAACAAAAAGATTTTACTTCTCCCAACAGAAGGCCTGACTTACCCAAATAAAGCAAGTGAGTTCTAATTCTAAACTCATTCTAAAGGCAGAAAGAAGGCAATAAAACCATGTTCACTTCAAAGGAACCTGTTTCTTGAGGTATCAGGTAAACATAAGATAAACAAAAATAAATGGGCACAAAGATTAGGCAAGGTCAGGCAGTGGCTCTGTCAAACACAGGATCAAGGATGACTCAAGAGGAGAAGGGCAGTCCAGTGGCAGAATGTAGAAGAAAGAGCATTTAAAATTTCTATTAAGAAAACTTAATGGCACATGATAGATGAGGCACATAGGGAAGACTTTTTCCCAAGGGGATTAATCAAATGATCATTCCTTCATGGACCTGAGGCATCACTAATTCCAAACCACAGAGCCATGGCAGTAGACAAAGGACTTCTCATCACCCCCTTCTCCTCTTCCTTCAGGGAATCTGCAGGTAGGATAAAGGCAAAACTACAGTAAAATGCATTCCATACCCAACAGCCAGCCCATGATTTCTTTCCCTCTTCAATTTTTTCAGCACTTACCAAAAAAAAAAAGAGAGAAGGCAGAATTAAGAATGACCTCCCATTTGTTTTAGATAATTTTGATCTCATTCATTTTAGCCAAAATGAATAGGAAGCTATTTTTCTTTTATTTCTTCTTATTGCATTGAAAAAAGCCCTTTTCAATTAAGAAGATGGCATTGCAGAGGAAGGTTTTTCTCAATTGGAGGTCCGTTAATGTTCCTATTTCAGAATATTGTAAAATATTTTAAAAGAAATCAAACCTAGTATCATTAGTAATAAGAGAAAAAAATAGCTGGTTCTATAACAACAAATAGTCACAGTAAACTGCTTTTGTGGAAAAATCATGGGAATAATTGATTTAAGAAAATGCAACTACGAACAAGTAAAACAATGTGATTATTTTGTCTGGACTTCCAGCTGAGAAACAATTTTCATCAACAAACCAATTTTGCTTTTTTTAGTTCTTAACAAGTTTATCTTTTAATTCTTGGGCATGCTCAAAACCGCTAAATGGAAACTTGCATAAAGCATAAATATTGACCTCTGTTGTGAAGGTGGCAAATGTATTCTGGGGATTGATGTTGGAAATAGGACAGAAGCATAAAAATGCACAATCCCAAAGGTGGCAACTCTGAGTCACTCTCTATATGAAAGGTTTGCATTTAAGTGAGGTAAGGGTAACCATGGGCTCTCAAATCACTGGTGTTGAAACAAAGCCTTCTTGGGCTGGGGATTTAGCTCAGTGGTTCCACCACCTGCCTCATAAGCACAAGGTCTAGAGTTCAATCCCTGGTACAAAAAAAAAAAAAATGCTCTCTCCTCAGCTCCCTACTCTCACCAAGTGCAGATCTTCTGCAAGGAAAAAAGAGAAGGTGAAATAACTGGTCAGGACATGCATGTATCATGAAACCATGGCATTGTTGACATTTCAGAGGTATGTGTATACATGTCAGTTTGTGCATGTACATATATTTTAAATTGAGGATGTCTGGATGCAGTGGTCAAATAATCAATGAGTAAAATAAAATAATTGGATGTAACAACTCTCTCCCGTTTTCTTCACATTAGTAAGGCAATACTGAGCCATGGAGACTTGAGAAGTCTTCATGGGCAGGGCTTAGGGATGGCACTTTAGTCCTGTGTATACTTAGAGAACATTGGCATGATCAGTTTACTAAGTTTACCAAGATCTTGGCTTAGGTGTAGAGAGAGACACTTTCCAATGTTTCACATTTAGCTACCCACCAAATTCTCCAATTGTTCACTTAAAATTGAAAATGGCCATTAATTTATAGATGGGAAAGTTCCCCAAAAGACAAGATCCCAAGGATTGGACCAACTAAAAACAGAGTTGGGTCTGAACTCCAAGTGCCCTGCCCTGTCTCAGGATTCTCTGCCCACAGCACTGTGGGTTTGAAGGCAGCTGTCTAACACCTGCTCTCTAGCTGAGGGATTCAGAACAAGGTTAAAGATAGAGCAAACTCAGCCAACTCAAGTTGGGTCAACACTGGATGAGTCACAGCTTGGATTTTCAGGGGGCAACCAAACTTCCTGAGGGACTGATGACATCATCCCTACATGCATGCAAAATAAAAATAAAAAAAGATTGGAAAGAAGATGCTGTGAACAGTACTAAAACACACCTCTGTGATGGGTCACTCTCAAATAGACATACTGTTATTTTACTTGTCTTTAATGGCCACATAAATAAATATTTAAATCTTATAATTTTAGCATAAATTTCACCATTCATGCTTGTATCATACAGTGCCAGTTTTGAATGAAACTCTGAGACCATTTAACTTGTATGCAAAGTCAATGAAATCACACCTTGACATTTGGTAGCATGTGTGTGTGCCTGTGTTCCTCTGTCATGTTCTTGTGTAAAATTAATGCAGCAGTTTGTTTTTTTTTCACTTCTTCATGTGCACATGTTCTATCAACCATCCTAGCATTTTCTTACTTATGAAGGACAGGCTGAAAGGAAAAGAAACTCTGGGTCAACCTCTCTAATATTATCATTTATAGTTTATCTGGTTGATTAATATAAAAAAACACTGATAAGAAAGAATGGTAAAAGTCTTTGCTGTTGTGTTTCTTTAATGCCTTTGCAGCCTTCTGTGTTCAAAGCAGGTTCTAGTCCTTTTGAAGCCTGTCCTGTGGACTGTCCAGACCCTTTACATATGCATATACTAACGAGGCTTACCCTCAACTCTCACACACCACAGATCCATGAAAACTCTTAAGGCATGTCAGAGCGCTGTGTGTACATGAGTGACCAGGCAGGGTGAACACATTTACTGTCTGTACATTCACTTTTCATGTATGAAAGACAAGCTCAAAGATAAAGTTGTTGAAAATGTCAGACAGCAAGAATAGAGCATTAAATAAACCATGGACCCCTCCTGAGAAGTGGAGCAAATCAAAGTCTCTACTACTGCACATACTGCAGATCTATGAAGCCAGTCCCTATTGCACTATAGTATGTTCAGTTAAGTTGTGTCTAAAGCTCTAAACATAGCTTAGAAAGCTTGTGTCTTCCATGGAGGGCTTAACTCAATGTGTACAAACCAATACAATGTCTGCATCCCATTCAGTCAACTTAGAGGAATTAAGCCATTGAAGCATTCTGTCTGGCCATCTAGAGGGTAGATGGCTAATATTTCCCCTTACATTCAATGTTAAAGTGTAATGATTTACACTCACTGGCAGTCTCATAGTCATCTCTAACAGGAAAAGATTCCAAAGGTTAGCATACATTTTGGAAGCACACTGTGTAAATCTAAGGTGATCAAAAACTTTGCCCAAGTCATTAATGAAGAAAGGAAAAGGAAATTCCTGACCCAGAGCACCTCTGGGCCCTTCCTTGAATTTCATTTCCTGCTTTTCAGATCTCCTCCATTTATTAAGTAGAGCAAATGTTTAAGAGAAAATTTAAGTTGTGATTAATAAATGACATTTACACACGCCTGAAATCCCAAAAGTCTGGGAGTCTGAGGCAGGAGGATTGAAAGTTGTGACCCACTCTGGGTATCTTGAAGTTTTGAGACCTTATCTCAAAAAGAAGGACTGGGGATGTAACTCAGTGTGAAAAACTTGGAATTAGCATTGTGCCATAAAAATAAACAAATAAATAAGCAAGTAAAAATTACCTTTTACAGAAAGTAATTTGTTAGTAACTATAGAAAGAAAAAAGAAATTTTTGTTTTCACTAATATAATATTATGGAATAAGGTCATGAAAGGAGTCTTAATAATTAAAAAGTATAGACTGGTTGAACAAATCCCAATCCAACCAAATGTATTATCTAGATATTTTCTGATAATTCAAAACTCAGAGGACACTGATCACAATCTAAACATGTGTAAGATGTAACTTTCTTTAATGCAATGTTTGCTTGTTTGTTTGTCTGTTTTAGTGCTGAGAATTGAATCCAGGGCATTCACACTGAGTTGCATATCCAGCCGTTTTGTTTTTTTTATTTTGGGACAAGGTTGTGCTAAGTTACTAAATTGGCCTGACTGGGCTCAAACATGTGAGTCTTCTGCCTCAGACTCCTAGAGTGCTGAGATTAAAGTTTTGCACCAACTCCTAGACATTTTATACTGCATATGTCAAAATCTAATCCATGGGGTGATGGTATTAGAAGGTGGAGACTTTGGAAGATGACTATGGAAACAGAGCCTCATGAATGGGATTAGCGATTTATAAAATAAACCCAAGAGAGTCCCCTCTCCCACCCTGTTAAATTAGAAGACAATATTATCTTTGAACTGGAACTTGGGTCCCAACCAGGCCCAAAATCTTCCAGTGCCTTGATCTTGAATTTGCTAAAACTGTGAGGTATAAATTTTTCTTGTTCATAAACAACCTAGTTTATGGCATTTTGTTGTAACAGCATAGATAGACTAAAACATTTTTTTCAGTAATTGTGCATACAAATCAAATTCTCTGTAGCATTGTGCTTGAATATTTGAGTGGGATAAAGAGTTGGCTGTGAGACTGAACAAGCTACACCATATAAAGTGCCAAGGAAATTCCTGGCCAGCCGTCAATCCCCTGTACTTCTGGAAGACCCTTCCTCTTACCCTCCTGCCAGGAGTTTCTTTGCCAGTCCTGCCTAGTCTGTGTCTGTTTTGGATCAGCTCTGCTGCATACCCAGAGACTGCACAGATTTTGGAATGCTTGGACTTATTTGCCATTCACCCAGCTGGTCATTATGGACTGGGGGCAGCAGGTCACTGATGGATGAGGAGGCAGTCTAGACCAAGCAGCAGAGTTGGCATTCAGAGTCTTTCCTCCCTTTCTAACTATTGATGGGCATTTAGCCTTTCTGCATTGCCTCAGTGAAGTGGAATAGATAATCTTGAAATTGCTTCTATTATTAGCATCCTATGATTGCAAATTTTTAGAAAGCTTGAATTAGTACTTGCTATTAGGAACAGCCAAGGTGGGCTGGGGGCCAAGCAGAGGAGGAAGGTTTTATTTATGATTTCTTCAGAACAAGCAGCTTCTCACAGATTTACCTGTTTCATTTATGTGCCTCTTTGACAAACCACACTGATAAGTCAGTGCTGATGAATAGCAGTTTTACATTTTTCATGACTGATAGTTTAGTTCCTAGTACCCTTGGGACCCTGGAAATTTCCATCAGAATCTTTCCTCCACCTTCAGTCTCACTCCATCGCAGCTGTGATCCAGGGCTTATCTTCAGTGATCGATGGATTGCTCTAGAAATCCCTGCCTCTTGGAGGCACATCCTGGCCCTTGCTCATCCCATGTAAACCATTAAGATAGTTTGCTTTTCCCAGTCCTTCCAGCCAACCCAGATTGTACAATAGTGTGGCCCACCTCACAGGTCACAAGTTGTACAGCACCCTGTTTCTTGCTTTTTCTCCCTATTCATTATTCTTTTAGCCCTTCCATAAACATCTTTATTTTTACTTGGAATTCCCTCCATAAGGAAATGTGCAGAATGGGTTTGGGGGTATAATTGTACAGTCTGAGAAGTGGAGGTGCTCTTCAATCTGAGAACATCTTAGATCCACAAATCAATTTTCAACCTCTCCAACACATACATACATATGTACGTACATACATGCATTAATACATTTATTTATTTACCTAACATTTCTAGTAAATAATTTGTTCATTCATTCTAAGGCAAATACTTCGACTGTATGATTTCTCTGGTCCAATGTGTGATAATATAAAGGATATTGACTAAACTTCTGTTCTCAAGAAAATGAGTCTAGTGATAGAAAAATATATCAACAATTACAGAAGAGTGGATTAAGATTTGTGTCAGAAAGTCTCCATCATTGCTAGTGTTGATGTCAATTTTCTTCCAAAGAAAGAAGCTCTTAGAAATGAAGACAGTTTTGTTTTCACATCTAAATTTTGGTGCCTCTGCAGGACAAACACACAATACCATTTTGTATAAATCAACAAAAATTTATTTCTGCCTTAAAAAAATAACTAAAAAACGAATATGCAAACCACTCTCCTATGTAAAAAAACAGACCCAGTTACATAATAATACAGTGAGCTACATAGTTCACAATTATTTTTAATTTCTTAAGAGGGAAATGGAAGTAGAGTTGAGTACTTGAGCATTGCCTGGTAATTAAATTTTCTCAAGTCAGCCACAATTCTCATTAAGACCATGTGAGGCAGCCCATTCAGTCACAGGGCAGCTTTAATTGTTGGAACACTCTTCTTCCCCATAATGAATTGAGAGCAATTCTCCGTAATCTCTCCCAATGAAACCAGCCGTGCCCTTTGGAACTCTTACAATGGTTCCCATCCATCTTCCCTGCCGTGGCCCTTCTAAGGCTTCAGAACAGCTGTCATCTCTGTTTAGCAGTCTCCTCTGCACACACAGAGTCCCACTCTCACCACCTGTCCCATGCATTATGACACTGAGTTCCCTGATCAAGCAGCAGCTCACCTTTGAACGCACTTGCCTTAGTCACTTTCTTCATCACTGGAACAAAACCTCCACAACATAAAAAGAGAAAGCCTTATTTTAGCTCATAGTTTTTAAAGGTTTCTGTCCAGGGTAGGCTGGCTCCAAAGCAGGAAGGGTAGGGTGGAAGGGTCGGGAGGAAGTAGGCTACTTACCTCAGGCAGCAACCAAGAGATAGACAGAAAAGGGAGACGCCAGAAAGGAAGACACATCATTCTAGGTCATGCCCCCACTGACCCACCACTTCTGAACAGATCACATCCCCTAACAATACATTCAGCTATGAACTCATGAGTGAATTAATCTACGCATAAGCATAGTTCCCCATGATTAAATCGTCTTTCACACACGAGAATTCTGGGAACATTCCAGATCTAAAATAGCACTCAACACTGATCAGCAGCTCCTGTATGTACTGATGCTAGCTAACAGCCTTACTGTCGGCTGTACCAAGTGACCATGGAAGGCAAGGGGCTGGGAAAGCCCCATACATCTGGATCTTTAGCTTTGTCTCTTCTCCTCTATGGTTTTTCAGCTGGCTTTTTTTTTTCTAACACAAGGACAAACTTTTACATGTATTCTATTAAGTTCACTTTCTTAGATTTAATACATTTTCCATATTTTTGATCTGTTGGAAAACCCTGATCTGACTTGTAATATGTTCATGCTGGACTCAATACTATCCGTGCTTTTGATTAGCACATCATCTAAGTCTTCATCCAACTAATTGAACCTTTTAAGTCAGATATAAGAGTATATTAGAAACTCCTCTCAACATCTCTCAGGTCCAGAGCACTTGTAATTGCTCTTCACTCTTGCTATCAGATTCTCTGTTGTGAGCTCCTCCATCTTCCCTTTGCTTCCTCTCCAACCCTAACCCCAGATACACACATACCTAATACTCTTAGATTTAGGATGCTCTCACGTAAATTTGAGTGAGGGAAACTCTAGAATTAGAGGCCTCTTGTTCCAGCTGTGAAGCTTACTTTCTGAACTAACCATTTAACTCTCTGAATCTCTTTCTTTGGATGTGTAAGTTCAGACCTACCTGAAGGATCATTGTGAGAGAAAACTTGTGCAAAAAGCAGTGAAGGTAGAGGTGAGACTGGTGATAGCAGTTGTTTTATCAAATAGTTGCAGTCAACCCATTTTAACTTTTTTGTTTTTTTAGTTCTGGAGATTACACCTAGGTCTAGGAGCATGCTAGGAAAGAGAATAACACCTCTGAGCTATGCCTCAGAACCTTTGGTTCTTTAGTTCTAAGCCTTCTTCAGACTCTTTACATTCGTACTTTGTGGCACTTTTTCTCTTTGAAAGTCTAGGTTATGAGCTAGAACTAATATTTAACCTATACTATCCCTAACATGTTAGGTTTTTTTTCATGTAGAAAAAGAATGGGGATTAATTAAAGGAAGAAGATCCTCTACATGTTTTCCAAGCAGCTGCTGGAAACATTTATAGCACTGAACAAATGTTTCTTGAATTAAAAATGAGAAATTCAAATTGAAGTAGGAGAATATTTTTGAAACCTCAAAGGTATGCAAATGCTGAAGAGTATCACAAATGCACCATATTACAATTATGTATAAGTCCTGTGTCTGCCAGGTGATGATAAGACACTAGAGTAAATACATACTCTTCCACTTTTAACCCTAATGCTATTATCTTTTATAATAACCATCTGTTTATACATCTGTCTTTTGCAATAGGCATGATATTCTCTTAGGCCAGTCAAATGCACTTCACATTTTTACATTTTTTGCCTCTAGTAGCTACCATGATGCTTGGCATATAGTAGGCACTTACACATGCAAGTAAAAGTTGCTAAAAATAATGAAATAATGATGATCAGGAGAAAGTAATTTTTGACAAGCACATGTATACTTATAACACCTTTGCATAATATTTTTTTCACAATCTCGCTGTAATGGTAATCAAAATGATAATATTAGGACATGGAATATATATTGCACATCCTTATTTGATTTTGTATGCACCTGCTCCCTCGATCTGCCTTATGTCTAGGGGAGCAGACATTAAGATTCCAGTGCACAGTTGAGCAGGAGAGGCTGATTCTATCACTTTCTTTGTCACTGGAACAAAATACCTGATACTCACAACTTAAAGGAGGAAAGGCTTATTTTGGCTTCAGTTTTAGAATTTTCAGTCCTGGAATGGTGAGCCGGCTCCAGGAAGAAACAGTGTAGCAGAGAGTCTGGTGGAGGAAGTTGCTTGTGTGTGACATCCAGGAAGCAGAGAGAAGAGCCAGGCAGAGCCAGGGAGGGAGATAAACCCCCACAGGTCATGCTTACAATGACTTACGTCTACCAACTAGACCCCACCTAACAATCCAGCTGCAGTGCCCACAGTCCAATCACCTCCCATAAGCCTCTGAGTGCATGAGACACTGAGGGGACTTTTAGATATACCCAATAACAGAGGCTAAGGGTAAATAATTGGCTCATTAAAGTTTCATATCTCTTCAGTGGGGTCGCCTAGACTTGAAGCAGAATTTTCTATGATTTGAGAGTATCCACCAGTGCGCACATGTTAGAAACTTCATTTCCATCACAAAGGTGATGAGAGGTCACTAGGTCATGAGAGCTCTGCCTTCACCCATGAATTAATGCCATCACCGAAGCCATCCGTGAATTCTCATGCTAGCAAGTTGGTTATAAAAGTGCTCTGTCTCATGTGTTCTTCTGTTCCTCTGCTTTCTACCATGAGATGTCAGCACAAAGGCCTTGCCCATTGTCAGCATTTTGGCATTGGGCTTACAGCCCCAGAAACATGAGAAGTGCATTTCTTTCCTTTATAAATTACCCAGAGCACTGTTATAGCAATGCAGAGCACTTTCAGCATGAAAAAAACAAACAAACAAACAAAATAGGTAGATAGTCAAGAGTAAAGTCTCCTCAATTCTTGATTTGAGATTTTTTAAAGTACATTTACTCTGTTGTTTAATTGCACTGCTTCAGCTTCTAGTATTGCTTCTCTCATCATCTACTCTGCCCATTTTGAATTAGACATAGAAGCATGGAAGTTCTGAAGGGAAAAGTTAAATTTGGCCATAACATAAAGAATCAATAAAAAATACCCAATCTCAGCTTAGATAAGGGTCTTAAAAATCCTCTAGACTCAGCTAAAATGAACACAAACGTGATCAATAAGCAAGGCAGTTATCAGTGTGGAAGTGACGTGACATGTCTGAGCAAAGATGATCTATGAAGACACTTGACAGAATTATGTCGCCAAATACACCTAGGGTTCTTTCTCAGAATTGGGATTTCCCATTGGTGGCAAAAGGAACAGAATTGCCTGGGGTGAGAAAGAGCTCCAGCAGAAGGTTAATCCTCCAAAGTGAAGTGGAACATCAAGAGACTGGAGGAGCCTGAGGCAAGAATCCTAAACCAAAGCCAACCAGACTCCACAAGGGGGTTTTAGTGTCCTGAGCTCAGACCTTTAGTACAGAGACAAGTGAGGGTCCTCAGGAACATTTTCTCCCAATTTATCTACCTTTGATGAAGTAAATTGTGAGTATGGAGAGAAAGGGAATTTAACAAAATTTTTGGAGTTGAAAGAACAAGAGTATCTGATCATTTGGTTTGTTTTTTGGCCTAGGGGAAAAAAAATAAAGTTCTCACAAGTTAAAATGTAGACAAATCTCCGAGCACCAATACAAGCCAGAAAATAACAGAAAAGCTCCAAGGCTTAAAAAAAAAGTTTGTGAAAAAACTAAAGAATGTGTAAATCACATGTAATTTTTTTATCCACATCTTCTTAATTTTAGGAGACTCTGTAGCATAATATCTTCATTTTGCAAGAATCAAACACATTAAATTGGCTATTAATGGTGCCTTGAGGCCTTCATATGATTTTAAATTTTCCTTTCAACTTCCAAGCAAATTCAAAGCAGCTTTTCACTGATTCTTCTTTTTCTAAATTGTATCCATCCTTACAATTTGATGTTTTTTCTTCAACAAATTCTGTTCAGCAATTCATCTTTCCCTGGCACACAAAAGATTGTAACATTAAATTCATCAATAATGGGGATGTTTTCATGAGTGCTTAGGAAAATACGTATCTCTGGAGCAGCTCTGGGACAACCCATCACATTATCCAGGCAGGCCCCTAAGTGGTAACTACAGAGTGCCAAGATGCATTAGGGTCTCAAAATTAAAAAATGAAGGTTCAGAAGAAAATTAAACTCTTAGGCTCTACAGCACTTCCAGGTAATTACAGACACTCAGGTAGGCTTCAGACATCTTAAATAAAGGTTTAGCATGAAGCGAGACAATACAATTGTAGGTGTGGCTGAGATTACCTGAGTGTATGCAAAGCTTCTGGAAAGTATGGAAGGAAGGTGAAGTTCTACCCTCACTGTGACTGACTACTATTTTCTGGTACCTGGATTTGGAGAATATATTCAGATACAATTCACAAATGTCAGCGGGAGGTGGTGGGGGGACTGACTGTATGCAGGTGTGAAACAAGGGTAAGAAAAGGAATAAAAATAAGCCTCATCTTGGGGAGGATGTTGCATCTATGATTAGATGGAAGCCAGAGAATGAAATGATAACCTAGGTATCCTTGGAGGAGTATCTTGGGGAAATTTGACAAAATACGATTGCTATAATATTTTCAAAACAAACTTTGAAAAGTACAAGTACTGAATGAAGCCATTGTGTGTGTTATCTTAATCAATTTCACAGAAAAGTGGCTGCTTGGGCTGAGGAGAGGGGCAAGTGGAGGACTGCTGTTCAATGGGCATTAAGTTTCTGCTTTGCAAGACAAGTAAGCTCTTGAGATCCACCATACAACTTAGGGCCTACAGTCAACAATACTGTGTCCTGCACTTAGAAATGTTAAGAGGACAGATCTTACATTAAGTGTTCTCAGTACAACAGCAAACCACAAAGGAACAGAAGGACATTTTTGGAGGTGATGGATATGGTATGTGTCTTGATCTTGAAGAGGGGTGGCTGATGAATGGAGATATATGTACTACCTGTGTGCACCTCAAATTTGTATATCAGTAATTGCATCTCAGCAAAGCTAAAATATAAATAAGTGAATCAACTACATATCTTGGAGGGTATAAGGGCTCATCAGCATCTTAGAATCCATTTCAGAAGAAAATACTCATTTATGTTATAGCACATGAAAAACTGACTTCAAAAATAGGGAAAGGAAAGAGAGAACAGACATGAAAATAATAAGAAAAAGAAAGATAAAAGGACCCTGCTCTCTCATCTGCATTTTTAGAATATAGTTCTTACTTCATGACATTGGAAGAGACAATCAAAGTTAAGGAAATTTTGTGTCTTTCTGTGGTTTTGCAAAACAGACATATTTCATATGTTTCATATCCATTGCCCTGGTAATGGGGTCTGAATTAACTTTTTCTCATCACAAGAAGATATTTAGCCTTCTATATAGTTTAAGGCAGGAAAAACTAAAAGAAGGTTTTACAGTCAGTGATAATAGTGATAAATATAAATGACATTTTACGTATTTATTTTTTAAATAATTAAGTTTATTGATACAATTTATATAACATAGTGATCACATTCCTCATAGGGAATGTGTACCTGTAGATTATATATTTTGATTCTTATTTTTTCCCATTCTCTCCTCTCTCTTCAACCCTTCTTTCCCTCCTTATTTATAGCTTTTTTTCCATTTTATCTTTCTTTTCTCATTTTTTCTTTTCACCCTCATTTCCCTCCCTCTCTCTATTCACATCCCCTGCCCACTTTAATATCATTTTCCTGTTTCATAATATCTATTATACCTTTGGTTCTTGTTTACATGTTCAGTTTCTCACACCAGAGAGACAATGCACTATTTACCATGTGTTTCTGATTTATTTCACTTAAAAGTATGGTTTCAAGATGCACCCATTTACCTAGAAATGTGTCAAGTTTATCCTTCTTTATGGCTGAGTAGCAAAAACCACATCTTCTTGAGGCCAGGGGTTTAGCTCAGTGGTTCTACCGCCTGCCTCACAAGCCCAAGGTCTTGAATTTGATCCCTGGTACCAAAACAAAAAACAAAAACAAAACATATCTTCTTTATCCATTCATCAGTTGATGGGCATTTGTGCTATTTCCAAGACTTAGCTGTTACAAACTGTCCCACTATGAACAGGAGTGTGCACATATTACTGTGATGGGATGCTTTTATTTCAGTAAGACACCAAGAAGAGGTATAGTTGGATCAAATAGACCCTCTAGTTCTCACTTTTTGTCTTTTTCCGCCCTGCTACCGGGGATCGAACTCAGAACCCTGCACTTGCAAGTGGAGCCACTGAGCTAAATCCCCAGTCCTAGTCCTCACTGTCTGAGGGATCTCCACAGAAAGATTTCCACAGTGTTTGCGCCAGTCAACACTCCCACCAGCAGTGGAGAAAGGTTCCTCTTCCCCCACATCCCTGCCGGCATTTGTTATTGGTTGATTCCTTGATAGCCATTCTTTGTGGAGTGAGATGAAATCTCAGCGTTGTTCTAATTTTCAGCTCTGAAATGATCATTGATGTTGAGCATTTTTTCATAGCCATTTGGACTTCTTCTGAGAAGTATGTTTGTACCTCAGATACCCATTTTTGGACTAGGTCTTTAAATTTGGTGGGCTTGATTTTTTCAGTTCTTTCTGTTTTCGAGTTTTTTCAGTTCTTTTTGTTTTCTGTCTTATGTCTGAGGAACAGCTGGCAAAGATTTTTTCCCACTCTTTTGATTGCCTCTTCACTCTTCAGTCTGTTGGTGATTTCTTTTGCTCTGCAAAAGCTTTTTAATAAGATGAAATCCCATTTCCTGATTCCTTGTAATATTTCCCATGTGATTAAGGTTTTGTTCTTGAAGTCTTTGCCTGCACCTATGTCTTCAGTAGTTCTACCTATTCTCTCTTTCAGCAGATTTAGTATTTCTGTTTCAATATTTATATCTTTATCATTTTGATTTCAGTTCTTGCGTCATGAGAGATATGGGTCTAGTTTTAATCTTTATCATGTGGATTGCTAGTTTTCCCAGAACCACTTATTAAAGAGGCTATCTTTCTTCCAGTGAAGGTGTTTGGCCCCTTTGTCAAAGATAAGGTGGACGAGTATGTCTGAAGTTTCTGCATCTTCCATTCTGTTCCACTGATCCTCTTTCTTTCTTTCTTTTTTTTTTTTTTTTTTTTTTTTTTTTTTTTTTTTTTTTTTTTTTTTTTTTGCTAGTACCATGCTGTTTTTATCTCAGTAACTTTGTGGTATAATTTCAAAGATTGTGATGCTCCCTGCCTTCATTTTACAGTTTAAAGTCAAATCAAAACATCTCCAGGAAGCCAGGCATGGTGGCACATGCCTGTAATCCCAGCTCTCAGAAGGCTGAGGCAGGAAGATTGTTCTGAGTTCGAGGCCAGCCTGGGCTACATAGTGAGTTCCAGCTCAGTCTTAACTACAAAGTGAGACCCTGTCTCAAAAAAACAAATAAACAAAAAAGTCTCTAGGAATAATTCAACATATGGCATGAAAACTTGTTGACTTGGAACAACACATATGTCACCTGATTAAGTAAACATATATGCTTTAACTCAGAAGCAAAAACAACGTCCATGTGTAAATTAGACTACTGTCTTTAGATTTGGCAAAATATACCTGTCAGGGACATTCTAGACTGTTTGTGTGAGGAGACACCTGTGGCAAATCCAGAGAAGATTTAGGCCTGATGACTTCCCTCAAGGAGCTCTCTGCCACCTCAGGCCCCATGCAAGGCATGGCAGTGTCCAGGTCCCCATGAGGATTCCACTCCCAGCTGAGGTGTTGCTTATCCAGTGAGGGTCTCCCATGGCTGACAAACGAGGAGCACCTCTCCTCACTTCCTTCTAACAGCTAACTGGCCCTGTACACCCCCTCACCCCACCTTCAGCACACCTCCCACAGAGAAGCCAGAGCAGATTTTCACAGGTGAGGTTCTGCCCTCCTCTCTGCCATTACCCCTGTCCCTCCCAGCACACGTGGTGTTCCCAGGTGCCCTCCACATCTCCACTTTTTCCACATTTCCTCTTCCCTGGCAGCAGTCACCAGCATCTCCGTGCTCCTCTGTGACAAGGCTGTTCTGTGGCCACTTCCGCCCTACGAGCTGCCTGGCTATCTCTCCCTGGGAGCATCCATGTGGCTTGTTCCCTCCACCATCCAAATCTGCTCCAAGCTCAACACGATAAGTCACCCAGGACTGTTAAACAGAGCACTGAGCCAGGCACGGTGGTACTTTGGGAGGCTGAAGCAGGACGATGACAAGTTCAGGAAGACACGTCCAGTGACACACATGTTCCACCTCCCATGGTATCCCACTGCAGAGAGTGACACTTATCCTGGGAAACTACCACCAATACAAGGAGAACCCAAGGGATGAGAGAAGGCATTTGGCTGGGTCCCAGAGCTACTTTGGAGAGGCAGAGAACAGATCCACACTGGATTTGGGTCTCCCCAGCTCCCCGTCTGCTGTTCGCCAGAGCAGATGGAGAAGTCAATCAGGCTCCCTCCTCCTGGCCTGCCTTGCCCTCTGCAACCTCCAGCCCAGAGGGAATATCATCACATGCTGTTTCATTTCCTCGCATTAACCCAGCATGCACATATTAAACTCATCACCAGCTAGAAGAATATACATAAGAAAGGTAAGAGTTGTCTCAAGCCACCAAAATACCATTTGAGGTGACAAGGAGCATGGTTCAATGGAAAAGGCCAGCATGTGCTCACAGGCTGTGCATACACAGGGCAGAAGATAGATGTGTGGTTGCCGCCCCACCACAGCCCTGCACACAGTGGTAGCCACATGCGCTTGGGCTCACCCTCCTGCACTGTAGACAGATCCTGCCCATTAGCACGGCCCTCCTTCCATGGCTGGCACAAGCAGGTGATTTTGCATTTCCTTGCCTGGGTGTGTAAAAGGCTCTGAGAACTTAGGAACACCATCCTAACCGCATGAACACACTCTGTGAGGCAGTACTGGGGGCTGAATTGTACACCCTGCCCAAGTTATGTGCAGAAGCCCTAACCCTAGCGCCTCAGAATGTGACTGTATTTGAGGTGGCATCTTTAAAGAGGTACAAGAGCTGATCAAAATATACAGAGTGTGTTTAATTTTTTTTAATTGCAGTAAAAGACATATTTCATTAATCACATTCAAAATGCTCTCCCTCACTTCAAATACACTTATTCCGTCATTCTTGCCAATTTTCCAA
This sequence comes from Fukomys damarensis, assembly GCF_012274545.1. Taxonomy (NCBI): domain Eukaryota; kingdom Metazoa; phylum Chordata; class Mammalia; order Rodentia; family Bathyergidae; genus Fukomys; species Fukomys damarensis. The sequence continues at coordinate 39,392,339 of NW_022900926.1, forward strand.
GCAGTTCTGAAGCCCTCCTCCTGACTCTCTCCATGAGGTGTGTTCAGAAACACGGTGAATGCTGTCATCCAACAAGACAGGCAAGCTTCTCAAAACATTGCGGTCCACATTCACCCGATTCACCAGATATGACACCATGGAATTTGTGGCTTTTCCCCCAAATCAAAATGGCCATGAAAAGTAACCACTTTGAAACAATTAAAGACATCAAAGCAGCCATGACAGCACAACTAAAGTCATTTCACTTAAAAGGTCTTCTAAAACTACTTTCAGAGAGTGTCAGGAAAGATGGGATAAACGTGTTTGAAGAGAGAGGTGGTATTTTGAGGAGAAATAATGGTAATGTGTCTCTTACTATAAAACACTTTTTAAAATCTAAACATTCACCATAGTTATGCCCAACTGAAGTCATGGGGTGTGTCCTTCCAGTCGGACTGGTGTTCTGAGCATAGATGCGAACAAAGGGAAAACCATGTGAAGGGACACAGGCCAAAGAGAAACCTTGAGTCACCCACCCCTGCCCACACCCTGATCTCAGACTCTTACCTCCCAGAACTCTGAGGACAGAGAGTCTGCGATGTGAATCCTCTACCCTCTGCCACTCTGCTGTGGTGGGCTGAGCAGGTTCACAGGCAGGAAAGCCATACCATCTCCCCATTTCTACACATGCAGAGAGACTCAGGTCTACAGCTGGGGGCTGCAGAGCACGGATGAGCAAGTCAGAGTCCACCCTTCTTCCCCAACTGCTCCCTGCTTCCTTCACTCAGAGAGGACAAGCTGCCTGGCCGACACCCAGCACCTGTGTTCGGTCCCACATCCCAGACCTCACACCTTTTTGTGGTGAGAAAATACCGAATGGTTCCAGTTTCAAGTATGGTACAGAAAGGCAAGGTGTTTTTGCAACGAGGGGACAGCTGGGAACAGAAAAGTCAGGCAGGTCCTAGAGTGTGCAAGAGGAAATGCAAGCTAGATCTTGACATTTGAGGACAGGAGAAGCAGGAATCCAAGGTGCATTACATAAAGTCCACAAACTAGAAGAGGTGTGCGTTTCCCTGAGGTAATGCTAGGATATTTGTGTGTGTGTGTGTGTGTGTGTGTGTGTGTGTGCGCGTGTGTGTGTGTGTGCGTGTGTGTGAATGGAAATTAAATCCAGTGCCTTACCACTAAGATGTATCCCCTCCCCTTTTATTATTTTATTTTCAACCAGGGTCTGGCAAAATTGCTAAGTTGCCCAGACTGGGCTTGAACTTCTGATCCTCCTGCCTCAGCTTCCTAGAATGTTAGGATGATGTGTATGCCACCACATCCAGCCCAGATTTTAAATAAATGCTAGCCCTGTAGTATCATATTTCCCAAACCTACCAGTGAAAAACCTTAGTGTAGTCAATTTTTGTTCGTCCTCAGGGGAGTGACTTCTGCTTGGCTTCATGTCAGATCTGGACCAGGCCTAATGATCACCTCACCATGCAGTGCTGATGACATGAAGTGTTGGGCAGAACTAGGTCTTCCGTAAGACCCTGGGAAAGTCACACCTGCTGCATGGAAAATCCACTCTCTGCTCTCCATTCTCAATTTTATCTGCCCTGTGGGGGTTTCTGACTTGAGTCTTGGTTCACCAACAGCCAGGAACTGAGCGGAGCAGTGGCCAGGCCTGTACTGTGCGGTAGCAGGACCCTGGGCGGAATACAGTGCAACCCCACCAAGTGAGATGGCCGACTGAAGTCTGCCACTTCACAGTAGTCAAAGCTACTGCATTTTGGGTAGGTTGCCTGTTACTCATAGGCAGAGTCTTCCTGCTGTGTGAGGATAACTTCATTTCCCAGAAAGAGCATGTGAGGGGTGTTTCTCAGTATACATTCATCGTATATGTACTTGGATGTTAGTGTATGACTAGCGTGAGACAGCATGTCCTGGCTCAGGTACGGTCTGCAGGCCACTTGGACTGCTCTCCTGCTTATATCCTGGACAGCCTCATTTTTCCCTCTTTAAGCTCTAAGCCTCTGCTACTGCAGCTAATGGTGGAAGTAATATAGTAATGCAGACGTCACCATGTTCTTGTGAGGATGTCACAGCCCAACATACATGGAGAGCTGGGCTGGTCCCTGACAGGTAGTGAAGGTACCACAGAGTCACAAGGGCAGTGCCACTGCCACTGGGATAAACCAAAGAGGAGAACCTGTCCAGGAAAGACAGCCTCCTGAGAGCCATAGAGGAGTTGTCTGCAAAGATAAAAGAGGTAAAATAGCATAAACTGCAAACTCCAGATTTAAGGAGCAGAAGCCTCCAGGAAGGACGAAGGTGGTGAGGACCTCCTGGTGACAAGGACAGATATTCATGGGAAAGGAGGACGTAAATTTATGAAGAACCTAAAGCCTACTACCTACTTTACATAAACCTTAAAAGAGGACAGCTTTTAATGTTTTCTAAACATACACCAAACAAAGCAAAAGGATGCCTTAAGAAAACTTAGTTGAAGGTCTAACATGGCCCCTTTGGGATTTTAACATAGTAATCATGATAATGATAACAGTGAAAAAACTACCACCAATTTTTCAGCGTCTCCCTCACTCCTCTTCAAACTCATAACTCTTTTCACTCCAGGTATTATTTTTTTTCTCACTGAGTTTATTGGTACATTTTAGGTATACAGTACAGTTACATTCGTCATTGGGATCTTGTACCTTTACTTGACAGGTCTTGGTTCTCATTTTTCCCCTTGTCCCTGCCCTCCCTTTACCCCCTCCTCCCTTCCCTATTTACAAATACTTTATTTCCATTTTTTCATTTTCTTATATTTTTTCCTTTCCCTTATTTCCTTTCCCCTACCCTTCCCATTTCACCTACACCTTTAGCCCTTTTCTTCCTATTTTACTATAATTGTACATAAGATCCTAATGGTATAAATGACAATGTGAAACAGATATTAAAGAAATATGCAAAAATTTGGTTAAGTGTTAAGGATTTCAAATTTTCAATTCTTTTAAAAAAACAGTCTTTTACCAAGCATACTGACCACAAGAGGGCGCTGCTGCACCCAGGAGCTGAGAGCTGGAATGGGGTTATTAGTGGGACTTTCACAAGGACAGTCCTGAGGTCATGCTTGGGAGTGGCCTTCCAGTCACTAGGAAAAGGGGGCAATCTGTGGTGCTCTCCTTGCTCTATGATAAAGTCCACATAACCTTAGGATCAAGGAAGGCAGCAGGCTCTTATCGAGTCTGTACTTTCAGACTCAGTAGTCACAATTGAAAATAGGACCTTGTCCTTCTAAGTGGACAGTCTCTGCGGAGGTGACGCTGGTGTGCCAGGTCCCCATGCTTTCATCCTGGGAGAGTGGGTCATATTCCTCCAGCTCCTTGTTACACAAGTCAGGTCAAATCTTCCATTTCCCAACATGGCCAACTAGAGTGTAGGTTAGCCGAGATTAAAAATAGGATGTTGCTGCAGAGTCCTGGGCTCATTGGCAAAGGACACAGGAACCGGGAGAGAACTGAGCAGTCTCAATTTGTGTGCCGCCAGGCAGGGAGGAGGCAAGAGGGTCCAGAACCCCTGCCAGGACAGGGCCACAGAAATGGCTTTCCTCTGAATCAAAAGAGCATGGCTGTCACCACCTGGGGAGAAGAGTGGAAAATGGGATCTAACCCTCTGCCAGGCAGTGTCAGCTGAGTCCAAAGAAGCTCTCAGAAGTACAAGGCCCCTGACAACTCTAGAGCCCATGCAACATCAAAGCCATGATTAACACAGCCTCCTGGCTGTCTCTCTCTGGTTATTTATGTCAAATGGCAAATTTTAGTTTTGTTTTCATAAGGTGTTCATCGGCCACAGTGCCTTATTTGGGTGACAAAGTGACTAAGAAGTATCATAATTCTTGGGCATCCCATCTCTAGCAATGTGCCGAGCCAATGACAGTCACAAGGACAAAAACCTCCCACAACAGAAGTCAGAGAGAGTGCACCCATGGCTCTGCCAGGCAGCAGGCAGGAAATCCTTCTTCAGGAAGAGTAGTGTCTTGCTGTGCTTAGAGGGACAGGACGTGGGGCAGCCAGTCAGACCAGGTGGATTGATCACTTGTGGAAAACACAGATCAACTTGGAAATTTTCATTGACAACCTTCTGTTTTGTGATTTTTGTAGCCCAGTCTTTGTTGGTGGAGATGGATTATTCATTATGCTCTGCAACTCCCAACACTCCCTCTAAACCAGCTTACCTTTAAATATATTTGGTTCCATGTCAGCATCCGGGGTGGAAAAGAATAAAGTCATTGGAATAATTCTCATTCCTCCTTGAGAGTGTCTTCCTTTGAGCAAAGGTACAGGCATGACAAGAAAGAGCCCTTTAGGAAACAACTGTAACATTCCACCTCATATCAACTAGGTAAGATGCTCTTCCCCCTCAGACAAATTTAACAAAAGTTTCCTCCAAGTCTGACTTCTCTGTACAACACTTTCCTTGAAATAGACACGTCAGTGCCCTCATGCAATGGGAAAATTATGAAATCCTCAGCCCTCAGTGGAAAAGCAGGTGGGTCCAATGGAAAGTGGCCGAAATAGGCCAAAGGAAGAGGAAGCACAAAGCCTTCACTGATCCTTGAGCTGAGGAACTTGGAGAAATTGGTTTCCCTCTAGTAAGATACCTCAGCTTTATCCTCTTAAAGGTACAGGCTCCTTTTAGAGGGGTGAACTGAATATCCAACATGTTACCACAGGTGCCAAACTCTACATCACAGTTTCATCTAGACATATATTTCCCATTCTTTCACCATTATATTCAATTTTTGTGAAATATCAGACTGACAAGCTTCAGAAACCATCAACTTGTGTTTGTTCTAGCCAACTTTTCACTGTCAGTCCCTTTCTTTCAATTCTGAGACCACTTCCTGTGCAGGGGGTCCTGCTCTGTGCAGGAGGCCTTCAGATTCCTGATTAATCTGAGGCCTAGTCTCCCCACAACACTTTCCAGAACCAGTGCCAACATTCTCGCGTGAACACCTGTCCTCTAGGAATTGGGATTGAGCCTGAAACCCATCTTGCACTGGCCACTTAAAAGCCTTCTGAGATCACTCAGGTCAGAATTTAATCAGCCATCCTCAAATAACCCACCTCCATGACTCCACTCCACAGGCATCCAAGGCTTGAGCCTCTGATTTCCAACAGTTGCATCAGCCGTGAACACACCAAGGGCAGGCTCTTAGCGGTAAGGACTTGGCAAGACAGCACTGCCTTTTCCTAAATATTGAAAACAAATTTGTGTGGCAAAATTCTTAAGCATAAATGTGCCAAAATGAAAGGTCACAGTATGGCTTGGGTGCTTTCTTAATTCTAATCATTCCAACTCACACTGATGAATATCGCATGATATTCTATTAATTTATATATTTTATCATAATATTTTCTATGCTATTTATCTACTTATTTTTGCAGCAGTGCTGGGAATTGAACCCATGGCCTCATACATGCTAGGTAAATATGCACTGATATGTGTACCAGCCCTAGGGTAGGGTTCACAGAGGCTTCAAGCACTGTCTGAGCCAGGTCTCTTGGATGCTGGAATATTTTGCAGGTAAAGACACTTGGAAATGGATGGCTAGGGACTTGCTGGAGAAGGCAGAGTGGTCCGGAAAGCCATGGATCCTGACTCTGAGCCAAGACTGAAAGAAGAGTCCTCACACTTATCCATCCTAAATTGTTCTTTCTCTTGTCCTTGTCCTGTCCTTGTCCATGCACAAAGAGCCTTTGAGACATGTCTTAAACACATAAAAAAAGCGCTGTCTGATAATAACAATAGAATTCGAGAGGAAAAGTACAATTAAGAAAATTTTAATTCTCGGCACAAGAAGGGCTCCAGAGTCCTCACATTCCGTGCTCAGTTTTGGAAAAGCACTAGAGGTTGTTTGGGCTCATTTCGTTGTCGGGGGAGGTTTTCTTATGGTTGTTTGAGAGCTATGTAGATTAAAATGTGTTGAAACAATTTTTGGGACACCCAAGCATCAATCTGATGTCACTCAGGAGATGTGGGGCAGATTCAGGGGCTAGTCCAGAGTTGCTGCAGAAGACATGGATTCTTTTCCCTCCAGCTGCCTGGCTTCTTATCAAAACAAGCAAGTACACAGGGGAATCCAGCGAGGTCGCTGGCAGAAACTCAGAGAATAGCAAAGCATCTCCTCCAGCTCACACAGCTCCCTGGTCCCCCAAGGTGCTGCACCTTGGAACCAAAGACACCGGTGCCAGTCAGGGGTATTCCCAGGGACCCCAGAATGTGGAGAGATTCTGGAGAAAAGAGGTGTATGGAGATTCTCTGGCACACCACGGAGCTAGGAACTAAATCTGGTTGGGGGTTCATCGGCCACTAGGGGGAGCCAGGGGAATGAGCGTCCATGAGTGCTCAGGTCACCAGAGCTGAAGAGGAAATTAGGAAACTACTACAACAGTTACATTCACACGTTCACACTTTTACATGCCTGGGAGTCGCATCAAGATTATCTCAATAGAGTGGAGAGAGATGTTCCCACAGAGCGCTCTGACCCTTACTAGGACCTGCAGCCTCAGCTATATAGGTAGCCACACGGAGCCACAAGTGCAAACACCAAGGACACAGACAGGCTGCAAACCATCAGGGTTGCTGTCCAAGAGATATAAATGCTTTTTTAGGTGGCAGCTACAGTGGTGCAGACAAAGAAGAGAGTGACTCGGTGCTCGATAATAAGCCCTATGGGTCCCTGCAGGGCCACCAACTCAGAATGTCTGCACTCTTCTAAGAGGCTGACAGCACTAAATACATGGAGCCTTTGAATTACACTCACTCCAAGTTAGTGGTACATGTGGCCACAGCAGCAAGTAGTTCAGCTTGGAGCCACCATCTGACACTAAGCTAGCATGAGAGAAGACCCATGAGCTCACCTCATTCAGCTCTCCTTGCTACTACCCCCACTCACCCTTTCTCTAAGGAAAACTGCTGACACTGTTTTCCAAGCCTTAATTATACATTTTAGCCATCTCTTTAGTCAAAGAAAAGCTTAATGTAAACTCAAAACCATATTGACAGTATTGACCCATCATGGCCCCAAAAGACGTATACTTCTTTCAGCCAATAGGACCTTCGCCCCGCCCTGATGCACGTGAACACTTTGTGTCCTTGACAGCATCAATTTCCAGAGCAGGCAGGCTTTTCCTTCACAGATTTGTGGGAGCAAAGAGAATAAAGGGTCCTGACTAACACATGGGATAAGAGTCCCTGCTCTTCCTCATTACTTTCCTATTGAAGTGCATAAGGTACTTTGGATGCAAAACTCTCTTCGCACGCCATGTTCTAAATATGGATTTGTGTGTATGTACAGATCTGACTAAGCACACAACAGAAAAACAAGCTGGCTGTCCATCCCTTTCCCTCCCTCTGTAGGAATTTGGCTCGCGATGAAGGTTTGATCTTTTAGCACTAACATTCTCTGGGTCCAACTGAGCTCAGCAAGGGAAATAAACATGTGCACTTCTGAACTGAGTTTTGCCATAGATTGACATGGTCGCTGAAAAAGGATTAACCTTTTGTTGCCTTAGGCCTCTATCTGCAAAAAAATGACCCCATATTTTCAACCTAAACAACTTCAGTGCGTTAATACTTAATGTCTGTGGAGTATAATATCATGCTGTGAATATTTTGCTAGGGTTATATTCCTTCACTATCAAAGCTATTCTGGCTGTAAGCATGTTTCTGGCCTTCACAGTAACGTGGAAAGGAAATGTCCTTAGAAGAATAATATATGCACAGAAGAGATCATGTTTTACAGACCATGTCTATGAGTGCCTTGGCAAGTCAGACGGGAGATACTCTGAGGCATTGTTTAGGTAAAGCCCTAGCTTTTGATTAAGATATTTGTTCCTTACCCAATAAAGAAATTACCATCCTAGTCCTTTTTAGACTCCATTATATTGCCTATTGCTTCATCCCTCAAAATAATCCCTGATTTGTAGTCCCCAGCACTGCCCAAGAACTACGTGCCACCATAAACACAGCTCCAAAAGCAAGTGAAGGAAGGAACTAGTCACCCGAGGAGTTGTATCTTCCAATAACTGTTTGAGAAGGTTTGGCTAATGTTCCTAAAACACAGGTCCTTAATGAGGGGTTGAAGCAAAACAGATTCAGAACTGTTTTTCCTACAGGAAATCAATGTCTGAATACAGAAATTTCTAGAATTCCTATGAAATACATATCATAAAATAAACCATGTGTATTTGGAACAAACAGTTTCTTTACATTTAGAAGCAAGTGTAATTCACATGGTTTAGGTAGGATAATGCTGGCTGCCCTAAAAAGGAAATAAAGCCTGAAATTATACCTGTTTATTACTGGCTTTTGCATACATTCAATATATGTATACTTGGACTAGGGGCAGCTTTCAGGGCCTGCCCCTCCTCCTTTTTGAGGCTGCATCCTCTACTGGGGCTTCAGATTCCTCAGTCTCCAAGGTGCAGGTGGAGGAAGGAAGGAAGGATGCAGATGAAGAAAATCTCCTAACCAACCTAGCACAGGAAAGATAAGAATTACCTCCATTCACAACTTTACAGTCAGGGATGGTAAGTGAACTCAAGGTATATGCAAAGAAGACTGAGCAGTGGAGTTGCAGATAAGGTTGCCAGTTCTGAGTGACTACTTTTTACCATGGTTGGAAGAAGCTGCACTTCAGTGGACAGGTGAATCTCTGCCAGGTGGTCATCCAGTGTGGGGTTGACCCATGCATAGACATTTGTAGTAGCATCCCAGACACGCCATCATCAATCCATGACTTTGGAGCTTTGCCAGGGAACAAAGGATCCCCACTTCATAGGAAATGTATTTCTTTTTTTGAACAGATTAAGTAATTGCAATAACATTCTTTCACTGAATTATCATGCTTTACCATGAAACTTTATGCAACTTCCACCTGTTGATCTAGGTTCTGCCTTTCTAGAATTATACAGCTGAAGTCTGCTTCATCTCCCATTTGACAGACCCTCAATAGATGGAAGATCTGCCATGTTTCCTTAAAGTGATTAATTTTCTGAACTTTCCCAACTTCTTCTCAATTTTCATTCTACCGGAACTAGGATACTCAAGTGACAATGCTTGGCCTCCATAGCATGCTTAGCTAAGAATGAGAACAGTTTACCAGGTGAACAGGTCAAGTATGATGGCACTGACTGAGAAGAACTCGGAGCACTGTATCCTCAAGGCTGCTCCTGTAGAAAAGCATACCTGGGGTGCCGCTCCCACTTTCTCCACAGCTGGGTGGCTGCAAGTAAGAAGAGGGCAGCTCTTTTATTTTTTGGCTTGCTCTTCCAAAAAGTTCTTGCACTGCAGGGTAGTTTCAGTGTAAGTACTAGTTTCTTATCAATACTTTTTTAGGGCTTAAAAAAAGTGGATCGACTAAAGAAGGCTCAGGATAATACAACCCTTTATGTGAGCCTTATATCACACAAGCCATCCTTTACATCAATCCTGGAGGTAAGCATAAATTAGACACAGAATCTTTTCATTTCAAAAAATTGATAAAATTTAGATTACATATTAAAGAGAAAAGCTATAGACCATTCTTTCTAGATGAAGTTTGAGAAAAAAAATGTGGCTTATTATTCTTCCTCCATTGATGCTAGCTCAGTAAAATAATCTCTATAAAACATTTTAAGATGTTAAAAATATTTTCAAATTAATTTTTACAATTAGAAATTGCATTAGTCTATACTGATTTGCTGTTCTGTACAAATGGTCAAGAAAAGCAATTTGTCTCTATTATATTTTTATTTTGCTATATTTTGATGGGAGAAAGGAAGGAAGGAATTGTGAGCACCCTTTTAATGTAGTTTAGAAACTTAATGTGGAAAGGGTACTAATATTGTAATTACTAGCTTTCTTTTATCAGTCACGGTTCTCTTTGTCACTTCTGCTATTTAAAGTTACTGTTCACGTACTGTGGCTAATTCTCTTTGTTAAATTTCACAGTGAATGCAGCTTCCTGAATATTTGTTATTGCAGTCATAAGGATGTAGGCTTCTCAGATAAAGGAAAAACTGGGTGCATCCATCTGTGGGCAAATTAAAAATGAGTTTAACCCCATGGCTTCTGTGGCTCTGTCCCCTCAGGCGAACTGTGTCCCATGTGTCTGACTGAAAAGACAAAGTTGTGATGACATACATGTTTTATTTGTGATGGTGTTTGGTAGATCAGTAAAAGCAACTTCTTCAATATAATCCTCATTGATACCGACAAGCCATCTGGGAAGGAGGCAGAGCCCATGGCTGAACCAAAAGATAATGGAGTTGAAAGAATAAGAGAAAACAGTGAAATGTTTTTGAGGTTGGAAAGAAAAAAGCCTGTTTTCGTTATTTAAGGAGTGTTCCCTGACAGATTATCAGTTTATTGGCAACTAGGATGGACTTTTATGAACCATAGTCATAGCAATCCCTTGTATAGAGAAGCAAGAAAGGAGAAAAGCAGGAAAGTAGAAGATGGGATGTTTTGTTTGGTTTTATCTTTTTTTTTCCCACTTCTTTACTTCCTGCAGGACTACCACTAACAGAAGACTGTCTTTATGGGAAGCAGCACACACTTAATCTTCTCTAATTTTTTTCATTGTGATTTTCAGAGAAAGACAGAGACAGAGGAAGAGGAGAGAGAACAAAAAAATTATCAATCATTTTTTCCTGTCTCTATCAATCTAGTTTTGTAAAAAAAAAAAAAGGAAAGGTTTACTACACATAGGAGTGGATTTTGCTTTGTCAGTGGGAATTATATTTCTTCATTTATCCAACACATATTGACTGAATCCCTACACACACACACACACACACACACACACACACATGTCTACAGTATTCTCAGCCCTGGGGCAGGAGAGGAGAGTGGAAAATCAGAGCAAGTCACATCTCTCCAGGAGATATCGACAGCTGCACGAACACAGTCATGAACCAGGAAACACCAGCAAGTCACAGCATGGAGATGAAGCTAGACAGAGAGAGGCAAGGAGCCAGGAAGTGTGTTCAAGCAATTGGACCAGGGAAGGCACTCAGGAGCCTCTCAAGGGGAGGCATTTGAGATGAAGCCACAGTGATGTGAAAGATGCAGTCATTCCATTCTCTGGAGAATGAGTGCAGCAGGCTGAGGGAACAAAAGGCACGAAGGCCTGAAGCCAAGAAAACGTGTGAGAAGAACCTGAAGGCACAAAGGTGGGCCTGGACACAGGGAGAGCTTGCAGGTGAGGCTGGACCAGAGAGCGAGCTTCCGATTTTACCCCTGAGTACAAAAAAAAAGGCAATGAAGGGCTTTATTTATGTTTATCTTTTGTTTTAGAAGTACAGTTGCTGTTAAACATATTAAAATGTGTGGAGAAGAGCATCGTGAATCTTGCACAGGCATCACCTCGCTCCTCCAACAGCCAACAGGTCCTGGTCACATTGGTCTCCTCCACCCTACCCATGCCTTCTCATCCCACCCAGGTTTTGATAAAGTTTCCCAATGTTGTTGTCTTCACTCATCAATAACCAATCCTGTATCACACCTGCACTTTGAAGAATTATGCCTTAAGAAAATCACATTAGCGTAATCAAACACTGTCTCCATGTTTCAGTGTTGAACGCGTGCCCAAGTTTTAGTTTGTTCAAATCAGAATACAACAAAAATTCACAAATTGCAATTTGTTGTTATTTTAATTTTGTCTTTTTTAATCTGTAGGTTTCCTCGGGTTTAAAGTAAGGGAATATCGTACTTTGTTGGTTTTAAAAAGTCCACTCTAGCTCCTTATAGACAGCAGATGGCCGGAGGTCAAGATGGACAAGGTGGCAGCTGCTGGCTTTGGGGCAGTGGTGAAGGTGGTGTAGAGGGTGTTCTATACTTAGGTAGTACCAGAGGAGAGGAAAAGAATGGGATGAACTTAAGGCTTCTTTTTCTGCTTTTAAAAATATCATGTTTAATGGAGACAAAACAAAACAGAAAAAATTACAGTTATTCAAAAATATTTGTTAAATATGATACTGGAAACGATGCTTCTTACTTTTACATCTAACTCAGTGAGTATTTCTATCTACTTGAATAGGCTGAGGAATACCACTGGTCAATGACATAGACACAGCTTCCGGTGGCCTAGCATCACTCATCATGCTGCCTAGTAGCTTTTCCAATATATATATTTTTTAATTAATTTTATTGGTGCATTTTAGGTGTACACTACAATGACATTCATCATTGGAAATTTGTACCTTTACATAATCTATCTTCATTCTTATTTTTCCCCAGTTCTCCTTTAACCCCTCCACCCTCCCTAGCTACAAAGACTTTTTTTCCATTTTTTCATTGTCTCATATTAATTCCATTCCCTTCTTCCTTTCTAATAGATAATGTGAAATAGGAAGAAAAGGGGAAAGAGGGAATTTAAGGCTTATTTACTAACCATCTCAGTTTTTGTGGTAGAGTACACTGGTACTGAAAAGGTAGATTATGAACACAAGCATATATAAGTGGCAGATATATACACATGAACTCTGAATCTGAAAAATTAATCCATATACAGAAACAGGCATATCAGGAACATACAAGGGCAGATGAAAACATACAGTGTTTAAAAAATATTACATCAAAAACATATTGCCATTAGTCTTTTTCAAAATAATTCCCCTCACACCAAACACTGTCAACCAGTGCTTCTACTTTCTGAAGCAATTCAAGAAGTCCTCTTCTGTGAGTGTCTTTACCAGGCATGATAAAAAAATAAAACAGGGTTAAAATAAAAGAGAATGGAAGGGGAAAAAATGGAAACAAGGCTTTTGTAAATGGTGAGAGGAAAAAGCATTGATGGAAAAGGAGGAGAGTAAGAAAAAAAAAAGAAGAATTAAGATCATCATCCCTATGATGAATGTGTCATTATTTATGGCAAATATGTACTAGTAAAAAAAATAATATGAAAAAAATTGAAGGAAATTGAGAAAAGAAAAAACATACAGTAAAGTGTCATCCAACAACAAGCCAGGCTCATTAAAAAATTATAGTGTGTCTTCCTTGTCCTTATTCACTAGATCTGATACTGTGCAAATTCTGCCTCTTCTCTGAAGTCCAAATGATCAGGAAAGGTAAACATTTTCATTCAGCTCAGGATACGGAAGTAGCCACAACAGCCCAACTAAAGACACTTGGTGGGGGAAAAGGACTTTCAAAACTGCTTCAGAAGTGCTCAGTGTGCTTGAAGCAAGAAGTAATATTTAGGGGAATTAACGGCAATGTGTCTTTTATAGAAATACATTTTCACCATATGTTTTGACCATACCTTGTAATGTTGTATGAAGCATGCTCAGAGAGTAAGTGGTGGAATGTAAGTAAAAGGACTCTCAGAATTCACAAAATATCATGTGCTGTGTTCATATTATTCTCTCTAAAATAATATTAAATTGCCCAATTTTGGGGAACCTTGCCCAAATCACTTGAAGTATGAATTATTTTAAAGCAAGAGTTCAACTCAAAGGAAAGTATTCATTCCCAGGAGACAATACAATGCATAGGTTAAACATTAAGTGCAATCGTTGAACAACTTAATTAAGCTCAGAGCAAACAAAAGAGCCAAAAGGCCGATTTCCAGGCTCCCCAGCACCCCTCGGTTCCAGGCCCCTGTGTGGATTATTTTCCTGGACCAGCACTGCTCTGCAGTGGGACCCACCCCTGTTGTTGTTACTTTTAGTCTTTTCACTCTTAATTGTTTTATACTGCTCTGGCTACAATTTTTTTCCTGTCCTTCTTTCATGTGCATTATGTTTCCCAGCTTTCCTGCAGAGGTCTCCATGTGAGTCTAAGAAGCATCAATTTCTCATTCTGTTTTGTGCTTCTCTTACTCTTGGGCAGCTTTCTTCCTCTACTCTGTATCCATTTGAATGGAGCTTTTTGCAGCACCTGAAGCTTCCCTAGTGGGGTCTGCTTGTCCGCTCACACACCCCTAGGTTAAGACTCTTGCGGGGCACCCCATGGGCCTCTGCTGTCCCTTTCCTTTCTGCCTGTCCTTTCAGGCTTTAAAAATGGAGGAGACTAAAGGAAAGGAAGAAGCAAGAACCAAATCAGAAGCCATAGGGAAATGCCACAACTTCCATTCATTATTGTCATTATGTCGTGGGAAATATGAAATATTGTATCTCCCAACCTGTTAGCTGTGTGATATGCTATGTTCTTGTTCTCTAAAAAAATCACAGAATGAGTCCTAGGAATGACAGAGGTTAAAAGTAGGAAGATATTTATTGATAGGAAAGCTCCTGAGGGGCAGGAGGGGTCCCTAGTGGGTAGCCAAGGACCCCATTTACAGAGAAGTTTTATAGAGTGAAACCCACATGGGTACAACATGGGCCACTGCCATGGACATCCAATAAGGTTACAAGTGTAATCACTCAGGTAATGGTGGTCCATTTGGGAAGCAAGTCACACAGCAAGCATGTATGGAAAGAAAAAGGTTTCTCCTAGGAGGCTGTGGGTCCAGAGGTCTCTGGTCACCCCCAGGGTGGTTGATGTCTATCTATACTTCACTAAGCCCAGTTCTTTGAAGAAGTATGTGAGTCTGGTCATCCTGTCCCATCTTGAGGGCTGATTTTTCAGTCTGTGTGCGACTATGGTGTGTTTCACCTTTGTCCTGACCTTCTTGAGTACTTAGCCCTATCTGGCTGCCTATAATATCTCTACCTAGCTCACCTATCTATAATAATTATTTAACAGTAAACGTCATCCATGTCTGAAGAGCTACAGGTGCTTGAGTAGATGGGCCAGTAAGTAGTTCTTTTTATTCCACGTGGGCATGTTGTCCTTCACTGTCAACAGTGACATCAGGGGTCTTGTTTCATATCAGCTGTTATGGCTTCTGGTATTTTTGAGAGTGTGAACACAGCTGAAGATAAGGGTCTGTGAATCATTTTTGCCACACCAAATGCACTTACAGATACCCCTGGCAGTCCAAAGGCACTTATGATTTCACAGCTACATCTCCCAAGTGAGTCCATACATATTCCCTTAGAGTTGAATTTAGGATTAGCATTATTGTCACAGCTGCTAGACATGACATCATCCCCCATCCTAAGCTATTTGCCTTCCTTCATTTACTAGATGACCTTTGAGACTCTGTCTACACAGTTCTGAACATCTAAACTAAAACTGAAAAATGCAACTCAACTCCATATAAGTGTAAAACTTTAAAGTTTCTTACAGTAGGATAAAGGGAGAGAGAGAAAATCTTTACCAATTTTACCAGAACAGCACACTGCTCTACACTGAAAGCACTAAAAATGCACTGAGTTGAATCAGTTATTGATACAACCCACTGTACTCCCTAGTGTACTGTGTAGATCAATAGCTCAACAAGGAATCTGTTCCCTACAGTTCTCTCCAGAGAGTAGCCTCAAATACCATGGCCCTTGAGACACTCAGCATGAATCTCTCATACTCTTAAAGCAGCATCATTTCCTGTAGGCAAAGCAGGATTTTTTTTTTGTACTGGGGATCGAAGTTGGGAACTTGTGCTTGTGAGGCAAGTGGCAGAACCACTGAGATAAAGCCCCAGCCCAAGCAGGATAACTATTAATGACTATTTTGGATAATGAACATTTTGCTGTGTGCCAATCACTGAGCTGAGCTCTTAATATGAGTTATCTCACTTAACCCCTTCAACAATAATTAAGATATCACCATTAAGTATATGAGGTATCTGGGATTCAGAAAGTTTAACTTGTCCAAAGTTACTGGGCCAAATTACAGAAATATAATTCTATACTCTTACATCAGATTATCCTCTGGAAAAATGGACTGATTCTAACCCAAGTGGTTAAGTGTAAATTGAAAGCCCCAAATTCCCTTACCCCATGCATGTGTGTACCCACTGGGCAATTTTGTTTGGTTGGACTCATACCTTTTCCAATATTTATAGGTAATAGCTCTTGGCACTCTAGAGGGAAGTAGTAGCTCTGCAAGAACAAGGACTGCTCCTGTCAGTGTTTCCTGTTCAGGGAGCAGGAAGTGCGCAGGAGTCCTGAGGAAGCCTGCCAGGGGGAGATACGTAGAGCAGAAAAGGTGAAGAGCCACTGGACTCAGCAGGAGGCCCAAGACAGGCCTTAGAAGTTGATAGGAAATAGATGCCTCGACCAAGCTTCCCTTTCCTCTGATCAGCAGAGACACTGCAAATGTATGAATAGCCGAATCTAAGAAACATGTAAATGCTGTAAAACTATTAAGAGCACAAGGCCAACTCTGGCATGAAGAAATCCCTGCAGATGAGGTCTAGGGCAAGTCAAAGGCAATTGCTGCCCTTCCTAGACTTCCAGACTGTCTTTCCTTGCCATTTTGCTCTTATAATGACATCACTGAGAACAAATGGAATGTCAGTTTGAGAAAGCAAATTTGATTACAGAAGGAAAGAAAGGTGATGCAGAATGATCTTCTAGGAAACTAAACAAATAAACTGGAAAGTAGAAGTATATAAAGTATATGAAACAGGGAAAGATCTATAGAAGATGTTAAAATCCAGATTGCAAAGAATTTGTTTTAGTAGGTGAACTATGAACTCCAGGTATTGGCACAATGTTTTTGTGAATTCTGGCTAACGAGTCCTGAGCTGGGACACTGACATAGTCTTCAAGTCCAGAACTCACCCACCTGTTTATTGTAGCCATGCTTCTCAGAAACATGTCCAATTACTATAGCATATCAGCTTCCTGCACCCCCTACGATGACATGCCATCCTGCTTCCTTGACAAGGTCACCAAAGACAACAACCTTAAAGACACCCTTCCCAGGCCCCTGTCTACTGCATTGGGCACACTTCATAGTCTGCTATTCTTTTATTTTCTCAGTGTTTCCTTCCTGATCTTGCTGCACACCACACTCCTCCAGATTTCCTTCACCTACATGGATGGGCCCCCATCTTTATCCATAGAATTTCTCTGCTCATCCTTGAATTACTTGGGGGGAGGAAGGCAGGGTTCCATCTGATTTTGTTTTCTTTTTAGGAAATGTACTAGGTTTATCAAGAAATACAATGAATATTTACATTTTAAACAATGTATCACACTAAAAAAGACATTGCATTTGATCCCTCCTTCTCAAATGCCCCCCTTCAAATTGAAAACATTTCTCCCATCACTTTTTTCACTTTCTGAAGAAGTTGTCAAAGTCTCATTCATGTCTTTAGTTGTGCTGTCATGTCTGCCTGCATGTCCTAGAGTAGCTCAACCATTTTCATCTTCCATGGCCATTTTGATTTTGGGCCAGCTTCAATAAATAAGGTAGATGAGGATATAACATGAAGTTTTTAGGATCCTACCTTTCCATTGGGTATCTTTGATCTCACCTCATAAAGACACTCAAGAAAGAGGACATCCAGAACAGTTTCAGAAAGTGAAATAAGTATGTTCAAAGTGAGAGAGAGTATTTTGATAGGGATTGATAGGAAACTATCTTTTGCTACAAAAATTCGTAAAATATATACACATACAATAAGCTTTGATCGGCCCTTGCATACATTTATTTGCTCATATCTATTGTTTTTTTCTGTTGCTTTTCAGCTCCAGATATCAAAATGTCCACTGGGATTCTGAACCTAGAAATACCAGAAGCCCTTTTAACAGGGAAACTCAGAACCAAATCCATTCTCTCTGCCCAGCCATCTCACATCTCAAAGTGTGCACTTCTATATCTGTGGGGTGAACCACAGTAATCCTCAGGGTACCTCCACCAATTACCACATCCAGTGAATTAGCAAGCTTTGGACTATCTCTTAGAGTCCCTTAAGTCTGCACCTTCTCCAAGCATGCCATTAGGAAATGCCTAGCACATCTACAGGGTTGGAGTCTGCTGAGAATCTCATCTGGTTGAATGCATGGACATGAATAAGACCAGCCACATTGCTTCATGACTCCAGGTCTGTACCATAGCATCACACTGTCCTTCATTCCTGTGTCCAAGGCCTGTGATGCAGTTCTCACTCCTGTGATCTGTGCATACTAACAGTGACAGACTGAGACATACTTTCTTTGTACCAGGGACTGAGCTCAGGACCTTGTACTTGCAAGTCAGGCAGCAGCATCACTGAGCTAAAACCCCGGCCCAAGAACATATTTTCTGATGTGCTAAGATTCCACAGAAGCTCTAGATTTAAACTCTAGATTTTCCATGGTCATAGTATGGCAGATATATTTTGGCTTTATTCATTTCAATTTCTAGCAATTAAAATAATGTGTAGTTTTCTCCTATTTAATTCATTCTCATCCCTCCTGTAGCCCATCTATTTTGTAAGGCCCACTTCCATTAATTCCTAAGGATCACAGATTTAATTTATGATATCCTAAATCTTTTGGCCAATTCTATTAATCCTTCTTCAAAGAATATCTGTTTGCCATTTCATTATGAATGTATATTATCATCTCTTATAGAACAAGAGATTAAACATGAATGTGAGGTATACATTTGTGTATTCCATAGATCCTGGTTTTGCAATTTCCTAAAATCAGTAATACTAGAAAAAGATTTTTCTCAGGAGTAAAGCAGAATTGAATATGCTGAATTTGTTTATGATTAGTATTAATATTATTAAGAACTCAGTTTTTATGATTAGGTTCTAGGTGGAAAGTTAAATAACAAAGGAAAACTCAATGAGTTTCTAAATAAAGAAAGAAAACCATAAATATTTCAACCTTGAAAGCAGATGGAAAAAAAGTTAAACAAAGAAGAAGGAGGAGGAGGAGGAGGAGGAGGAGGAGGAGGAGGAGAAGGAGAAGGAGAAGGAGAAGGAGAAGGAGAAGGAGAAGGAGAAGGAGAAGGAGAAGGAGAAGGAGAAGGAGAAGGAGAAGGAGAAGGAGAAGGAGAAGGAGAAGGAGAAGGAGAAGGAGAAGGAGAAGGAGAAGGAGAAGGAGAAGGAGAAGGAGAAGGAGAAGGAGAAGGAGAAGGAGAAGGAGAAGGAGAAGGAGAAGGAGAAGGAGAAGGAGAAGGAGAAGGAGAAGGAGAAGGAGAAGGAGAAGGAGAAGGAGAAGGAGAAGGAGAAGGAGAAGGAGAAGGAGAAGGAGAAGGAGAAGGAGAAGGAGAAGGAGAAGGAGAAGGAGAGGGAGAAGAAGAAGGAAGAAGAAGAAGAAGAAGAAGAAGAAGAAGAAGAAGAAGAAGAAGAAGAAGAAGAAGAGGAAACATTGGTAACAGTAGACAAAGCCCTGAGACATACAGGAAAAAGAGAAGGACAAAGCCACAAGTCAAGAGCACTAAAGATGCCAGTTGATGGGTAATTGGGCTGTTTCCAAGTTTTAGCTATTACAAACTATGCCTCTATAAACATGGGTGAACATATATCTCTTTGGTATGAGTCTTTTCATTCTTTTGGGAAGATACCCAGCAGAGGGACTTCTAATCCTAGTTATTTGAAATATCTCCATATTGATTTCCACAGTGGTTGTACCAGCCTGCACTCACACCAACAGTGAAGAAGGGTTCCTTTCTTCCCATAACACTGCCGGCATTTGTTATTGATTGATTGATTGATTGATTTCTTTCTTTCTTTCTTTCTTTCTTTCTTTCTTTCTTTCTTTCTTTTTGTACCAGGAATCAAACTCGGGACCTTGCACTTGTGAAGCAGGAGGCAGAACCACTGAGCTAAATCCCCGGCCCTTGATTTCTTGATAGCATCCATTCTTTCTGGGTGAGGTAGAACCTCAGTGTTGATTTCATCTTCATCACTCAAATGATCAGTTATTTGAACATTTTTTTTCATGTTTATTTGCTGCTTTTACTTGTCTGAGAAATGTCTGTTCATTTCAGATGCCCATTTTTTAATTGGATCTTTATTTGGGGGGGTGTGATTTTCTTGAGTTCTTTCTTTATAATTTCTAGATAGCAGACCTTTGTCTGAGGAATAGCTGGTAAAATGTTTTCCCACATTGTAGGCTGTTTCTTGGCTCTGTTTGGTGGTTTCTCTTGCAATACAGAAACACTTTAAAAAGATGAGATCCCAATTGTTGATTCTTTGTGCTAGTTTCTGTGCCACCAAGTATTGGTTCATATAGTCTTTTCCTATGCCAATATCTTCAAGAGATCTACCTAACTTATCTTCCAGCAAGTTTAGTGTTTCTGTTTTAATATTTAGATATTTAATCCACTTGAATTTTAGTTTTGTGCATGGTTTTTAATCTTTGGCAAGCTGAAATCCAGTTTTTCCAACACCATTTATTGAAGAGGCTATCTTTCTTCCATTGAGGATGGTTGGCACCTTTGTCAAAGATGAGGTAGATGAGCATTTCTGGAGTTGTTTCTGCATCTCCTAATCTCTTCCACTGAACCTCGGGTCTGTTTCTTTGCCAGTACTATGCTGTTTTTATCACAGTAGCTTTGCAGCATAGTTTCAAGTTGGGGATTGTGATACTTCCTGCCATGTCTCAGTTGCCTAAAATTTCTTTTGCTATTCTAAGTCTCTTCTGGTTGAAAATGAATTTTTGGATTGGTTTCTCTAGTTCAGTGAAATATACTATTGGGATTTCAATTGGGATTGCATAGAATCTGTATAGCAGTTTTGGAATGATGTCCACTTTCACTATGTGGGTTCTTCCTACTCAGGAGCAAGGGATGTTTTTCCATTTTCTTATATCATTATCAGTCTCTTTTTTCAGAGTGTTTTAGTTCTCAATGTAAATGTCTTTTGCTTCCTTTGTTAGATTGATTTCTAGATATTTCATTTGTGAAAGGGACTGTTTCCCTAATTTCTCTCTCAGTGAGTCTGTTATTTGTGTATAAGAAGCCTACTGAATTTTGAGTGTTAACCTTGTATCCAGCTACTCTGCTGAAAGTGTTTATTAAGTCTAGAAATGTTTTGGCAGAGTATTTTTGGTCTTCTATGTAGTGTAACATATCAGCAAATAATGGCAATCTAATTTCTTCCTTTCCTATCTTTATTGCTTTTATTTCTTTCTCTTGTCTAATTGCTGTAGCTAATGTTTCCAGCACTGTATTTAACAGGAGTGGTGACAGTGGACATCCTTGTTTTACTCCTAATTTTAGGGTGAAGGTTTTCAATTTTTGAACATTTAATATGGTGTTGGCTGTTGATTTTTTCATAGATAGTCTTTATTAAGTTGAGATAAACACCATCTGTTCCAATTTTCTGCAGAGTTTTGATCATGAATGGTTGTCCAATTTTGTGGAATGCTTTTTCTGCTTCTATTGAGATGATCATATGGTTTTTGTCTTTGACTCTGTTAATAGAGTGTATTATATTTATTGATTTATATATGTTGAATCATCCTTGCATCCCTGAAATAAATCTGACTTGGTCAGGGTGTATGATCTTCTTGATAACCCTCTGTATTCTGTTTGCCAGTACCTTATTGAGGGTTTTCTCTTCTATGTTTATTAGGGAGATTGGCCTGTAGTTCTGTTTTTTAGTTGGGTCTTTCCCTGGTTTTAGAATCAAAGTAACACTTGCTTCCAGGAATAAATTTGGAAGTATTGCATTTCTTTCAATTTCATTGAAAAGCCTAAAGAGTAAAACCTTAGGGCTGAGGATTTAGCTCACTGGTTCCTCCGCCTGCCTCACAAGCACAAGGACTCAAGTTCGATCCCCAGTACCAATGAATGAATAAATAAATTAATTAATTAATTAAACCCTTATATCTTCTACTGAGTCTTCCTGAGTTGCTCACTAGTTTTCTTGAGATAGACTTTATATTATTTTTTAGTTTATTATTATGAATTTTGTGTTGTATTGTTACAGCAATTGGGACTTTTTGTTTGTTTTATCTTATTGCCTATTGGTAAATATAAAGGCTACTTATTTTTGCATTTTAATTTTGTATTTTGCTAATTGTTTTTTCAATTAAAATAGTTTTATCATGAATTCTCTTAAGATTTTCCAGACATATTATCATATCACCTAAAAAAATTTCATGTATTCTCCAGCCATTTTCCCTTAAATTATTTTCTCTAGCCAATTACATTCCTCAATACCTCCAGAAAAATATCAAATAGTAAAGAAAATCATAGCAATTCATATCCTATCCCTGACCTTAATAGCTCTAGTGTTTCCCAATTAAGAAAGATTCTGGAAGTAAGATTGGGACATTTATGACATTGAGATTGAGATATTATTCCAATATGCAGAACTCTGGAATTTTCTTAATAATTTCTTAACTTAAATATCTTTCTTAATGTTTTATTATATTAGAGATGTTTTTCATTTCCAGGAGATTTTATGTAGAATGGAGATGGGTTGTGTCAATGCCATTTTTTATGTCTGTAGATGTACCCATATGACTTTCTGCTTAAATCCAACCATATGATGGACCATATTAATAACATTTCCTAATATTGTACTGTCATTGAATCCTGGCATAAAACTACAAATGGTCATGTTGAATTATTTTGGGTTTTCACATCACTATTAATAAGTGAAATTGTTTTCTAATTTCCCTTATAATTGTATCTAAATTATTTATCAATAGCATTTCTTCATTTTCTGTTCTGAGACAATTTGTATTGTGTTGGGACTATTTATTCTCCAAAGTGTGTAATTTCACAAACTACACAAACTACAGTTGCACTGTTTATTGTGTTTTTTAAAAAAAGAAGTACCTACTATTCCTTTTCTACAATGGGAATTGTGGAATCTTCCTATATCTTCCAGGGTAAATTTTGGAAAGATATATTTCACTAGAAAATTACCCACTTCAACATGCCTTTGCCTAGGAGTGCACAAGTGGCCTGTGATTTTCTTCGTTTTCTCTACATAAGTAGTTATTTATTCCTTGTCATATTTTACTCCTACTTTTTATTGGTTAAATTAGCTAACTTTTGTATTATTTTAAAAACTACTTTTAATTATTAATGCAACCTAACCTTTTTCTGGATTATCAGATCATTTTCTTCTATTTTCCCCCCTGGGTTTCATTACTCTTTGATTTATATCTGTTTGTTTCATTCTCCCCTTGGTTCTAATTTTAGATATTTTTCATCTGAGGTGTTCTTTAAAATGCTTCTTTGAATCTTTCCATCCTGTTCTGGTTTTTATGCTCCAATTTTCCTGTTTCCTTGTTGATTGTTTTCCCAGAGAGTTTTCATCTGCTTGTGTATATTGATTCATGCTTTCAGGTTTTGTACTGTGGCTCCATAGTCATGTGATTTGTGTTATTTTCTCCTATCGTCATATGGGTAAGACTTCTCCAAGGGCACTTTTTTTTTTTACTCTCTGTCCCCTTTTGGATAGTTTTCTTGGTGAAGAATAGAGGAGGGACCACACAGTTGTGCATGTGTGTTGTGCTTTCATCTCTGCAGCCTCCTCAGTTCCCCTCTTGTCTCTTTCCTCTTGCTCACTGTCACATCCCCAGGACATCTGATACATTTTCCATCTGCACCATTCTCCTCCTAAAGGACCTCATCTTGGAGACTGTGTTATTCACTAGCAACATCCCTTGCTAATGCTCTGAACTTGAGGATATACTATTACATTTCTCTCTGAGCAGATGATACTTTCTTTGCTTCATTTGCATCATCCCCAGCCCCTGTCTTTTCATGGAGTCACTTAAACCTTGTTAACCTGGGAGCTTACAGTGGTGGATGGCAGAAGTACTATTGGAATGTGGATTGCTTTTGCTCTAGAGGTGATTGTAGGGTTTGTTATCCTCTGCTGAGGGAAGATAAATACGTGGCTCATGGCTGGATTTACTTGGCTTGTTTTGGGGGAAGGATGTAGAGAGAGACCAAACATCAGGCATATGCCATCATCCTCCCCACCCAGAGACTCCCATTCTCATTCCGCCCAGTTATCCTCACTCATCTCTCACAGGAAGCTGACATCATGGAAGACAAGAAGATGGACTTTAATCCAGAGAATTGGGCTCTGCATTGGAGCAAACAGTGCATTCCTAAGCATTAGCTTAGGCTGACTCAAAATAGGAAATACTTTTCTCTGAGGGTTGTCATGGAAACAAATATAAATGTGCCTGCCACATAGTAAGTTATTTAAAATAGCTCTTTAGAATGTGTGTCATCAAACCAGTCACTAGAAATTGTCTTTGATCCTCTTCTCTGGCACTTTCTGGGATCTGTCCTCAGAAGCCACAAGATGGAGAGTTCACAATTCAACTTGTCACTTAGCTGACAACCATATTTTAAAGCAATAATTGGTGTATCTGAGATAGAAAACTGTTAAACAATAGAAGATATAATCCAAAAGACCATGAATGGTTAAATGCTTAAAAAAAATGTATCACAGTAAATTGCTATCAGTTACCCTCGAAATACTCATCTTCCCATATCACACTTATTCCATCATTCTTGCCTCTTTCAGAAGCAGTTCCGGAAGTTTTCTCTCATAAGCATCTTTAGTTTCATTGCAACTGGCTCAATCTCCTGCAGTGCTTTGAAATGTGTGAATTTGGGGAAAAGCTAGAAATCACACGGTACTAGGTTCAGTGAATAAGGTGGACGATACCATATTTTTATGAGACTGCCTTTCGTTGGATGGAACTCTCCAGAAACACCATGTTTATCACACCTCATAATGACTAATAGGAAAGACAAGTTGCAGAACTGCTTCAAAAAGTGGCAGTAAAAAGGATTAAAATGAAATTTGTATATTTATCAACTCTTCACAAAGAATGTATTAATTATATATCACAAAATATATGCTAATAAAAATAAATGAATAAAATTTTAAGACATTTTAAAAAGAAAGTAGCAAGAACTGTATGAAAAGTGAGTTTGAAGCAAGGCAGAGAATTTTGAAGGGGATTAATAGCAAAGTGTCTCTGTGATACTTTTTAAAAAGTCAAGCATTCACTTTATATTTTGATCATGACTTGTACACACAGGCATTTGCCTATGGACAATAAAGAAAGCTAGCAGCCACATATTAATATTGAGTACACCCTAGGCCTTGGCTGCCAAACTTCCTACTGAAAAAGTGACAAGGGAAGTAGTGTTTAAAACATGGAAATTTTTCTAGTCATCTTTCTGGTTCAGAGATTTGTGGGTCAGGGTGAAATTTTTCTCCTCTCCACTTGGTCAATTTAGAGTCATAGGAAACAGCAAACCCACCACACTTACAGAAATCCATGTTCTGTCCTCCCTCTGCCTTCATTTCCCACCAGCCCCAACATGCCCACCCACCTCAATCTTCAGGACTTGCCTTCAGTGCTCAATAGCAGCAATGACTAGGTCTTCGTGGAAAAAAATGGATAAAATATTACCATAACCTCCAAAGCAGGAGTAAAGCCCTGATTAGAATTCGGGAACTGCAGCTGGAACTTCCAACATGGGCGGGAGATAAAGTTCACTATTGTCAGCTCACAAGTGGCTCAGACTTCCTGGCAACAGCAGTGAATTACTCAGTCATTTATGCAGGCCTTCAGAACTGCTCCACTGTTTTCCAACAAAAAAGGCATTCAGGAAGCAAGGGGTGGCTCCGTGGCCTGGAGAGAGGCTTTGGGGCGGTTAATGGGCACTGGGCCTCTGTGTCAATGGTCTCTGTGGGAAAGGCAGTGATGTCACTACAAATGCATTTTCAGGCTTTGCCCTGCCTTTCCCTGCCCTCCACTTCTGAGGCAATTGCCCTGTTTTAATTTTCTCCTCTTTCTCTCTCTCCCTCCGGCTTCTTTGAGGCCAGTACTTTTTCCTCTGTGTAGGGCTCAAATCCACTGCAGGCCTGCAGTGATGTTACTACCATGGCAACGCCGGCCTTCCACACTTTATTTTTTGCATAAAAAGTAGAAAGGAGTTGAAAAGGAGGGCAAGAATGAGAAGGGAATGAAGCCAGGTTGGCTGTGCTCTGGGCTGATGCTGGGTGGGAAAGGATGGAGGCAAAGAAGGCATAAAGCCCATGGGACCCACAAGAACAAACAGGGCCTTTGAGAAGGCAGTGTGTAATCCTCCACATTCAAGCCTTCAAAGCAGACCTGCACTCTGCTCTTGGTCCACAGGAGCAGGACAGCCTGATGGACAGCAGGAGAAGAAAAGTAAAAACTTTTCATAAAAAATAAGGTCCTGCTTTTAACAATGCTTCCAATTATACAGTTCGGAGGAAGCTTACAAAACTCTGCCTAGCTTTCCTGGAAAGAGAGGAAAAGAGGAGGAGAGGAAAAGTCCCATAGGGATTCTTACCTTTGTGGAGAGAGAGCTGCAACATGCTGACACATGCCCAGGATGCCTAGTGCCCTCCAGCTTTTTTGACATAATGCAGGGACCCTCTCAAAGTGTCAGTCTGTGATACATCACCTCACAATAGTGGATGACAAATACCAAGAGACATTCACGGCTGTACTATTCACCTCTTACAGAATTACAGCATTACCCTGAACTCCCGAAAAACATAAATATGTCATTTCTCTAACAAATTTTATAGATATTCTATCAAAATTAGGTAGTAAGCAATCAATACAGTAGCCCCTAAGAACTTGAAAGAAATGCTCCCATAGAAGTCAGAGCCAGTAGGTAAGGCTGATGTGGACTTACCCTCTCCTGCTGTAGCCCATGCTGCCTGCTCCCCATTGTCTATCCTCTGGCCTGTAGGAGCCTGCATCTAACTCCTGGGACCAGGGTCAGTGCCTCCGATCTTTTCCTGAGCCCAATTCCTGATAATTGATGAGGTGTGGACTGAATTCGATTCTCTATGTGAGAGATACAAACATACTGAACTCAAAGTTCCTAAGAATCCTTGACACTAATCACCAAAGACAAATCCCCTCACAAGTGAATGGCATTTCCTTGTGGAGCCCACTGATAGCTATGGCTGAGTTGAAGGAGTAAAAAGAAGGAAGGAAAGGAAGGATAACCAGAACTATGAGGACATGATCTTGGAGGCAGGTCTAGAGCATGATAGAGGATGTGGAGAAATGGTGAAGTCCTGAATGTAGTCCAAAATGCCACCAGTGTGTATGCAGTGGCCTGGGCTCCACAGTGCCTTCACAAAAAATGGTGTCATATGTTTCCTGGTACTCTTCATACATGGCCTTCATATGTGAATCATCCTTGGTCTTTGGATGGAGCAGATCTCACTGATTTTCAGTCACAACCGAAAGGTAGAACAATTTAGTTTTCATGCATTAAAATGTCCACTCCAGTTTAGATTAGAACTGAAGTTTCCTGAGCAGTTCGCGCAGCAATGTATTTGGTGTTTTTGAAACTTGGATTTGACAGTCACACAACAGCAGGCTCTTTAGGTGCACTTCTGGGAGTTCTGGAGCCCCTTTCAAGTGCCTCAGTAGGACATAGTACACCCAGAAAATGAACTTTCTGAAAACACTTCTCTTGTCCCCCACCATCACTGACCCAGCCTGGGTGTGAGCTCTAGGCTCTTACCCCAGGACTCACACTGGCAAATGGTTCTCTTGGACATCTGTCCAGAGGCCTGCACATGAACCAGCTTTTGCAATATGTCTTTAGCCAGAAGAAATTTTTCATCCTTCTCTTAAAGTATCAAAAAGGCTATCTCCCATCATCCTCAGCCTCTTTATTCATTCAAGGTCAATTACAGTCAGTCTCTCATGCAAGCATTCTTTAGGTGAGGTCCAGAAGCTAGTATCTAAATCTAATTTTATGCATTTTTCTGTCCTGGGGACCCCTTTTAGACTTGCATGAGGACCTGCCAGGGTCACCCACAGTCCTGAAATGGGCCTTGGCACTCTGCAAGCTCCCAAGTGTATGGTGAGACACCTCCCTCCTTCTAGAAAATGTTCTCAAATTTCTTACTCCACATCATTTACAGGAGGGCCGGTGCTTCCTCATCTTAACTTCTGTTCATCTGGTTTCCCCCTCTTGCGAGCTCTTCAGGATGAAGGTCACAGAACATTTCTTCCCTTAAAAGTCCTCCATTCGTGTTTAGTTCATCTATGTGGAATGTAGGAATGTTTATTGGCTGGTGTGTTCTGCTCTAGGGCTTCAGCAGAAATTCTGAATCAAAAATGTCCCATTCAAAACCTATTATCCTAAAGTGATATTTCAATTGTTAAAAGCACAGATTTGCCAACCTACATCCCAGTCCATTCAGCTCTGAAGCTACTTTCTTTCCCTAATTTGCAGCTCAGCTTTCTTGCTCCTTGTTTGCACATGTTTTTATTTTTGTATTTGACAACCTGTTACCTTTTCCTTCTTGGGAAATCCTCTGATTTTCTTTAGAAGAGTACCTCTTCTTGCCTCTTGATCCATGAACTTTGAATAGAGCTAAACTACAAACGATGTCCACACAATACATGTGTAGCCCATGAGAGTAAAGTATTTCTTAGACTCATAATTAGTTTAGGAATACTAGCCATGAGGTCCAAATAGGTCCATTCAGGGTGAATCTCTAGGCCTGCATTAGACATCTTTGGAAACTAATCCACTGTTGTTATTTGGCATTGTTGTTGTTGCTGCTGCTGCTGCTGCTGTCAGTGTTAAGCCTGATGAACATTAGTGTCTAGTCATGTGGAGCTTACTGACACCCACTTCAACCCTGTACTCAGTGTGGGGGAAAAATAATCCAACATGGGAGCCAAGCAAAGAGATAGAAAGATCGGAGTGCTAGTGAATATTTTAATCCCTAAATGAGCCTGCATCTGATCTACTCTTGCTCAGAAATATGAGCCAATAAATTCAACCCTCTCCCCATTTTTCTTGTCATAAAACCAATTTGGGGCTTCCTCTGTGTTAATGGAACCAATTTCCCCATTCTCTCATATGCAAATCCTTATAGTTATTTTTAACTCATCTATCACATTTATCTTTAGCACCCAGTAACTGAATTCTGTCATTTTTTTCTTTCCAAAGTCCTCAGACAACTGCTCCTTTCTTGCTGTTCTTTATTACTACTACCACACTAACCTAATTTCCTTAGCAAGACCCATCTGGAATACTGTAATATCATCCAAACTGGCTGCCTGACTGGAATCAGCACCTCACTCCTCTGGCAGATTATTTTTTTCTTAAATACTGGTTTTACTTGAGCTCCAGATCTTCATTGACTTCTCTCCTTATTCTTACTCTTCAAAATCTCTTCTACCCAGGAAGCCTTCAAGTGTTCTAGCTTCACTCATTTCCAGCCTCATTTCTACTATTCCATCCACCACAAAAAGGGTTGTATCAGTTCTAAATTGCTTCACCCCGAGGTCATGTGTCCCCTGGGCTTCTCTAGCCAATGGTTGAGCCTGGTAGTGAGGACCACAGCCTAGAAATGTAAGTCTTCCAATTAGCTTACATTGCAATCAGTAACATCGCCCAAAGAATATGATGTTTATTTGGGAAAAAGAGTAACATAACAATGGGAATACACTAAACTAGGGGCATATTTCAAAAGGTTGAGACAAGGAGAATTTTAAAGGCAAAAATGAGGAGGACTATATTACATACTTTGACCCAATAACCTTTGCCATAAAGATTAACAATAAGACTGGTACTAGCCAATGCTTGTGCCAGGGATTTAGCTCAGAAAAGAAAAGTTGCAAAGTCCTTTGCAATGTTTGTGGCTCCAATAGTCTTTTATGCTTGTTCTTGCTATTAGGCACACATGTATCAGACCTCTTTTTTCATTTTACAACCTTCTGGCTTTGTTCACTCTTTGTTGTTATTTTGGAAGTTGTATGAGTGACATCTGATCAGGGACCATCCTGCCAGTGGCCTGGCCAATATATTCTCACCACTGCATGGCAGTCTCAAGCTTTTTACCCCTTCTTTCCTCTGATATATCTCAGAACTTTGCCAGAATCTTAAGGCGTTCCTGGACAGCTCTTGTTTTCTCTTTTACCTCTACAGGCATTTTACTCACTAACTCTATGTGTGTTGTAATGGCTGAATTTGTCCCACCCAAATTTATATGTAGAACACCTACCTCCTAGTTCTTCAAATTGTAGCCTTATTTGGAGATAGGGACTTTACAGGAATGATCTAATTAAAATTAGTCATTAGGGTTGACACTAAAGGACTGTATTTTTTTGAGGGGGAGGTACCGGAAATCAAACTCAGGACCTTGTTCTTGCAAGGCAGGTGTGGTGCCACTGAACTAAATCCCCAGCTGAGGACTGTATTCTTATAAAAAGAGAAAATTTGTAGACAGACATGTTCAGGGTAAAGATAACAAAAACACAAAAGGAAGTGATGGCCACCTATAAGCAAAACTTAGCACAGATCATCTCTGATCACCCTTCACAGAAAAGAACTCTGCTGGAGACCTTAGCCTCTGACTTTGAGTCTCTAGGACTATGAGACAACAGATTTATATTTAAGTGACCCAGTCAAGGGTATATGCTAGGACAACCATAGGAAAATAATACAAATCTAATTATTTAGAGTTCTGCTTTTTGGAGGACCAGGACTGAGTAGCTGTTACTATAAGTGACCTGATCAAATAGTTGGAAAGTTAATTTCTGGAGGCCAGATTACTTAAGCCCTGACAGGGAAGACCTGACCCTGGTTGAATGGGGGATGTGCACCATGGCTGGTGGCACCTGATAAGGACTTGAGGAAAAGTCAGGGAGGAAGTAAAGGTCCTCACTACCATGAGTCAAGCACTTGAAAACAGTGGAATTGGCTATTTCTGCTAAATAGTTACTATGCCCTCAGAAATGATGAGAAAATGAGGGATGGCCACGATGATTCAAGGTTAGGTATGGGAGCACTAGGGCCTATTTGGCAGCTACAAAGAGTTTATACATTTTAGGAGGAGGCAGAATTCAGGATTTGAGGCTGGAGCTCCGGGGCTCCAAAGATGTTTAACTACATGGTCAAGTCAGATCTTATGGAGGTAGAGACTTCATTGGGAAAATGTAGAAGACATTAAAACATGGATGAGGCATCTAGGTAGATGGCCCTGAGCCCTTCAGCTCTGTAAAACACCTGAAATCTCAGAGCTTACAGTCTTCTCCCCTCTTCTACTAAGAATTATTGAATGATCCTGTGGGAACCTGTGTCCTGCAGATCCTATAGTTGTAAAGATGGTAAGTTGAACTCTAATGATGGGTTGTGAGCAGTGACACAGTGAGTTCATTCCTGCTTCTGTTTTTTGATTTCCTGGCCCATGCATTTCTCCTAAAGGGGCACCCTTTGTAGGTGAAGGCAGTGATTCAGGTGCTAGCTCAAAGCCAATGCAGTCCTGTGCCCTGGATGTTATGTCACACTGTGTTTTCAGAGAAAGCAGCCATGAGTAAGCACATAGAAGTAATTCCTCCTTCAAAGCTATAGGTGCTCAGTCTACTCTGTTCTGTTTGCTACATGGATAACAGCAAACTTGTCTTGGAATGGCACATCTGGGAATGACTACAAGAAACAGCTGGCATGAATAAGCTGTGTGAGGATGCCAGGTTTGCTTTTATCTACAGAGCTTTGCCAGCACAGATGGCCATCAACTAGAGAACTCACATCACCACTAAGAAGATATGGGTTGGGTCCCATCACCATGAGTCCACTGGCCATGACCCAGACATCATGCAGAAGATATAGCTTTCCAGAACACTCAGCTGCAGAGCCAGCCTAGAGGCAGCACTTTCTTGAGATGTGGTGCCAAGTCAGGGTGAGCACTTGGCTTGAGAGTTCTACATGGGGTGCTCCGTAGGAAAGGTGCATAAGACAGGAACCAAAAATCAAAAGCAAGAATGAACTCACTGTGCCAGTGCTCACAGCCCATCAAAGGAGTTGAACTTAGCATCTTTGCAACTATGGGATCTGTAGGATAGAGGTCCCCATGCCCTCTGTAAGGGGATGTAGAAAATCTCCGAGTAGACAATAAGCTGTGACTGCTGTCTGGACAGTATTGACTCCTATACCCAGGAATGTGCTGTTAAGAGTGGAGTAAGCATTTTGATGAGGAAAATCAAACTTGCTGCTCCAGGGTGGGGCAAGGAGAGTGCACACAGAATGGGAGGGTCCCCTTAGCTAACCGTTGTCCCTTACTCTGACCTGAAAATTTTGATTGCTAAGAGCTGGAATAGCACTAAATGATGCTTCTGTCATGCTTAGTTGCATTACTAACTATACCATTGTTATGGAATAGAATGTCTCTCCTAAAAAGTTTTGTAAATGTCCTAACCCCTGATACCTGGGGATCTGACCTTAAATGAAACAGGTCTTTACAGATATGAGCAAGATAACAAAAGATCCTTAGGGTGAGTCCTAGTACAATATGATAGGTACCCTGATAAGAAAAAACAAGATATGGTCACAAACATGTGTGAAGACAGAGGCAGAGACTAAAGTGGTACTGCCACATGTCAAGGAATATCCAGGACCACCAGAGAGGGAAAAGGTAGGACAGATTCACCTCCAGAGGCTTTGGAGGGAGTATGACTGTCCACACTGAGATTTCTGACATCTAGTCTTCAGGATTTTGAGGGAATTCCTGGTGCCTTAAGCTCCCAGTTTGTGGAGTTGCATCAATGCAGCCATGAAAAATGACCACAGCCACCCAAAGCTGCAGAAATGTTGGTACAAGGTGAAGGCAGTGAGTTCAGGGGCTATCTCAAAGCCCATGAGGTGTTGTGCACTGGATGTCGTTTCACTGTGTCTTCAGAAAGAGCAGCCATGAGCACGTGAGACTTGTACACATCAGATACGCATATGAAAGAGAACTGTGCCACCATCAGGGTGTATGTCTAATGGACCCTTTCAAGACAGCTTGCTGCAGGGGTCCACATGAAGGATAACTTACAGACATGGCACTTTTAGACCCACTGTGGCGATCTTCTCCAGACAGAGCACTGCAATGGCAGTGGACCAGGTGCTCCTGCCAAATATGAGCATCTCTCTAGTGTTCTATTTTTGTTCAAGGACTCACCTGTGGTCAAGCCAAGACTGAGAGTATCTTGAAGGCCAGAACCCTCCCACCTGACATCTTTTGTCTCTGCTCAGACCAAGGTAAAACCTACACATCATCCCTTCTGCTTCTGTTTCCCACTTTGTCCTCTACAGACACTCCAATAAAGTCTCAAGTATAGATGAGCTACCTTAGCTTTTGCTTCTCTAAAGATCCCTATGAATGTGCAGAATAGTGACTGTCTTCACACACTTCCTAAGGACTGTCCACTGTCACTCATGTTTTGAATCCCCCATAATCACGGTAGAAGCAAATTTTCTCATCTTTCTGCTTTTACTCACTCAAGAATGCACAAAAATAGCAAACACTCCAGGGTTTAGAGCTTTAAGAGAAGAACACAACCAGACTAATGAGCTTCTTCCTCTCTCTGAGTTCTCTTGATTAGTTCCCACTACAATATTAGCCAGATGCCACAATATAATGGGGCAAGTGAGAACTGGGGCTGAAAGAATAGATTCCTCAGGAACTGCAGTCACAGATTTCAAAGATTCCCTAGTGTGCATTTAGTTTTGGGAAGTGAAAGCAAAAAATAAAAATAAAAAGGTGCAAAAGAGCTAGCACCAAGCTTGAATAAGAGGATCTAAAATCATCAGTGGTAGCAACCACTTCCCTCCTGAGCTAGAAGGCTAGCTTAATCAGCAGACATCTCCACAGCCAGATTTCCAGGTGGTTTGTTTTGTGAACCTTGGTGGAGAATGTAGTGGAACACTATTTCCTTTTCCCTTTCTAGTCCTGTCACAGAAGGAAGACTCTTGTGACTTTCAGGAAGGCATATTAATTTTCTACCCTGACTTGGAATCCACAGTAGTAAAAATACCACTTGAGTGAGCCTAATAAATTTAATTAATGTAAACACTACGTGCCATAACATGGCAAGGAAAGAGAAGGGGGGAAAAAAAGAAAGCGGTAGTACATACATTAACCAAGTTGTAATATGTACATTAACCACATCCAAGATGATTGTAAACTGCTTGAATTGCAAATATATACTAATAAAATAAGAAAATGCAAAACCATGAAAACTGTCTAGGGCTTGGAGGAAGGCCAGAAACCAACAATTACAAATGACAATGTGAAGAGGGCTGATTATTGAAATCATGGTCACCATTATAGAGTAGTGCTGATGTAGCACTTTTCCACCAGATACAGTTCTGGTGTGTGAGATGCAAGACTGTCTTTTGTGGGTCTCTTACTTGGTCAGGGATCAAAATACAAGTAGATACAAGGTGACACAGACAGAGAGGCCCAAAAGCCAAAATCAGAATTTCACAGAGGAAGAGATCTCAGACTGGAATCCCGGACTATGCCAGAATATTTTGATTTGTGCCTTTGTGAAGAACTGGGAATTCTGCAGAGAGAAAAAAAGCATTCTTGAACCCAGAAAGAAATCTAGAGAAGACCAGAGGTGGGGAAGGTGTATGTTAGGACAGAAAGCTGGCTGCCTGGGTGAGGATGAGGGTGTTTCTATGCCAGGACACTAAAACGACAAATTACAAACTGAAGTAGAGCAAAGCAAGAATTCTATAAGTTTGTCCCTTTATTTTATAGACTTTAAAGCCCTTAGTGATCAAAGTAGAATATGACATTTCAGAATGGTCAATTTTTAAAATTTATACTAATTTTGCTTAGTTATTACTCTGTATGTGTTTGTTGCTCTTATTTTTGAGGGGTTGTACTCAGATACTAGGAAAGCCTGCTCATTCTGCCAGCTCCCCTAAAGCTAGGTTCTGCCCATCTGGGCCATCACCCATGTCATGCAAAGACACCACAGCAGGAGGAAGAATAGATTTCTTTGTATATGTTTAGAAAATGTCACTATCAGCATATTCTTCATTTCACTAAAAGCCCTTTTTTAATAAGACCTATATCTATATATATATATAGAGATATTTTTTCTTTAGAGTCTTAATCCAAACTTATCTCGTTATTTCAATTTAATCAAATGTGTGTGCATATATATATATATATATGAATTTTAATATATTTTCTCATTACATACATTTTCTCACTGGGATCACAAAATTACATATTCAAAATTAAGCATGAACTTCTACCTCCTTCGAGTGCTCACAAAGCCTGATGATGCTTTCACTCTCACCTATTCAAGCCACAAACCTGAGAGTACTTGGTCCTTAATACCACCCACTGCCTTACCCTATTGCCAGTGAATCTGGGTGAGTGTTCACCCTCTAGCATCTACCACCCTTCTTTCTGTCTTTCTCCTGTACCCTCTGCCGTAGAACCCCTGTAAAGGCTCCTTGTCATCCTCACTTGGCCCCCATAACTCCACAACAGTCTACCCCCTCATTGCTGGTCAGTAGCCTTTCTCATACATGCCTGATCATGGCATTCACCTGCTCCAAGCACTCCTAACCTCAAAGGAAAGGTCTATCTGAAGCATTTAACCTGATGTTAAACCTCACAATTGAGCTCCCATGTCATTCATCTCTGTAGTTGTCCTGCCTTTCTACCTTTCCCAAACTTTTATGCCTTCTTTCTACCTGTCTTCTGTTTGGACCCTTAGGCATACTTCTGTCCTCCCATCTTTTTTTTTTTTTTTGCCCTCCCATTTTCAACCCTCTTTTCTGCATATCTATATGCTCATCTTTCAAGGTTATCTTCAAAGACACCTTTACTATAAACCTCAACTCTAAACTGAAAGGAATTTTGTCTTCTATCAAACTTTGCAAATCACTACCCATCTGATTATACTTTAAATACTGCTTTGTCATATGAATAGCTGAAGATGCACCTCTCGTCCACATGGCTCTGCAACATCAAAATTCTATTACAGCACCCATATCCCACTGTTCGCTGCTGTTCCTGGCACATTACGGAAAAAAATATTTTTAATAGAGTGAATAAATAAACTAATAAGGATTGAAGAATGGTTAATCTATCTCTGATTTAGCTTTTCCATAGTCACAGAAAGCAATACAGTTTTTTAACTTGAGATCAAACTCATCAATTATTTTTGAATCAATGAATTATATGATAGAAATAGAGGATGAGGAATTAAAACAAAAGATTTAACTTAGAATTTCCAACATTGTTTCTTTTCAGCTGTGACCTGTGAGTGGTCAACCTAGCTGACAATAAAACATGCTCTAAATGCCCTAGAATGAAAATATCCCTGTTATTCCACTAGCATGTTACCCTCGGGAGAAGTCAGTGAATGAAGAGTTTGTGTGAGTCTGGTTGCTGGTACTGTGAAAGACCTGGTTACAAAGGGAAGAAATGACAATTAAATCTTCTAACTTGCAAACTAGGAAACCCCTTTTGCAAATAGGGTTTATTCTAACATGAGAAGTAGACTGAGATTATAAATCAAGTACTTAATCTCCTAATGTTTCCTAACATGACCTGATCATTAAAAATTACAAAAAGCATATATTGGTAAGATTTAGCTAGACAAATTTAACAATATATTTAAAAAATTAGATACCATGACTAAATAGTATTTATTCCAAAATATGCAAGGCTAGCTCCACATTGTAAAATCAGGAAGTACAATTTGCTCTATCAACAGGCTAAAGAAGAAAAACCATGATAGTATGAGCACAAAAGAAACATCTGACAAAATGTAACACACACTCATGATTTTTAAAAATTTCTCAGATGACTAAGAATAGAACAAAGTTTTCTTAACTAGATAGACAAATTTTCAGAAACCCTGTACCCTGTATCACCTTTGTGGCAAATAACTGAATACTTGCCCCACACTGTGATCACTAGCAGAGCAAGATGTCTACACTCAACATTTTAATTCAATGGAGGTTTTGAAGTTCTTGCCAGTGCAATAATTCAAAAGAGAGAAATGAAAAACATATGATTGAAAGAGATCAAACTCTTTCTCAATGTAGAAGATACTTGTCTATAAACATGGAAAAAACCAAAAACTAAAAATATAATAAGATTTTCTCCAGAGAAAATTACATTTTCAGGTAAAAATGTTAAAAAATGTACAAGGTCTGTATGCCCAAAATTGGACTTATTAAAAGAATCAGAGAAGACACAAACGGACTGGAGGATTACAATATGATGACGTCAGTTCTCCCACACTGACCCAAAGGTTTAATGCAGAAGTTTTAATCAGTATTCTGTTAAAGTTTTCATAAGTATAGATGAACTAATTCTGAAATTTATCTGGAAAGGTACAGGCCAAACTTTACAAATAAAAGTAAAGTGGGAAGAATCAGACTACCCAATTTTTAGGATTGCTATATAGCTACAGAAATTGAGCCAGTTCCATAGTAGAGAGAGATACAAGGATTCATGGAACAAAATAGAGAATATAGAATTAACTCTCAGAATGCATCCAACCAATTTATGATAAGACTACAAAAAGCAATCCTATAGAACAAGGGTAGTTTTTAAGTAACTCATATTGTTAAGAGATATCTATAGGCAAAAAAAAAAAAATCTACTTAAACTTCTCATTTATATTAAATTTAACTCAAAATAGACCATGACCTTTAAATAAAAAATTAAGCACTCTACAGGTTTTTTTTAATATAAGAAAAATTTCAGGACCTAAGACTGGAAGAGATGTTAGCTTTGACCCCAAATGTACAAGCCCTGATTTAAATTAAAACTCTTGATCTTTGAAAGATTTTAGTAAGGAAATTATGACATGCTATAGATGTAAAAACATATTTATTAATTGTATAATTTATAAAGAATTGTTATCCAAAATATAAATAACTCTCAGACCTCAATAACAAACAAACAAACAAACAAGCAGTACAATTAGACCTGGGCAAAAGGAAGTTCATAGAAGAGGAAATACAGCCGATCAATAAGCCAATGAAAAGATGTTAAATGTTATTAGTGATTTGAGAAATACACATTAAAACCCAAGTGAGATATCACTGCATAGCTATCATAATGGTTAAAAATTTAAACAGAACAAAAATACTAACTGCTGGCAAGGAGGCAAAGAAACTTTGCTAGTAGGAATGCAAAATTCCACAGCTACTCAAGAAAACGAATAGGCAGTTTCCTTAAAAGATAAACATGTAACTCATACAGCCCTCCACAGAAACACTGGATAGTTTTCTCAAAGAAATGGACATCTATGGCCACACAAGTTCTCTACACAAACAGTGTTTTTAACAGCCCTAGACTAGAAGTGATAGAGATGCCTTTCACCAGGTGAGCAGAAAAAAAAAAAAAAAAAAAAAAA
>NW_022900926.1:39430789-39436908 GCF_012274545.1 Fukomys damarensis
AAAAAAAAAAAAAAAAAAAAAAAAAAACTGTCTGCATCATGGAATATTACTCAGCAATAAAAAGAGGGAAATATTGATACCCACTGTGACCTGGATAAATCTTCAGAGAACTATGCTAAGTGAAAAATGCCACTTGATGATTATATAGTGCATTATAACATACATAGAACATTATTGAAATGAGAAAATTATAGAGATTGAAAACAGGCTAGTGATGGGCAGGAAGGGGAGAAGGGAGGGAGAGATGGGTGTGTCTCACTAGAGCTCTGTGTTCATGGGACCCTTCTGTGTCTTCACTACTCCTGTGAGTACACAGAGCCTCATGTGTGATAAAATTGCATAGAATTTATTATGGCTTGTGTCTAGATGTCTCCTCGAAGCCTCATGCAGTCATAGGTGGGTATTTTTCAGAGGTGGCTGGATCTAGAATGTGTGATGCTGGGATTAATTCATGGTGCACTGCTAGGATTAAGGTCACTAGGATTAAAGGTGTGAGTGCTACCTTTCCTAAGTATCCTGGATAAGATATAAGAGATACAAAGAGCTGTGATCATCCCTTGATTGCTTTGCTAACTTCTGCCTGCCATGAACTTTTTGTCCTCTGTAACGCCTGTCTGCCGTGCCCTCTTGCCTTGGAGCCAGCCAATTATGGAATGAAACCTCTACACATGAACAAACCTTTCCTCCTTTAACTTTGGGTATCGGGTATTTTGTCCCAGAGACGAGACAAAAGTAACTAAGACAGAATTACATACACACAAGCAAGTGTATGCATGCACCCACCCACACATGCCCAGAGACACAGGGGCGCATGTAAAGCTGTTGAAATCTATATCAGGTCAATGGGTGCACCATGGTCAATTTCCTGGTTGTGATATTGTAGCACAGTTATGAGAGGTGTAGTCTGTGGAGAAAGTCAAGTGAGTGACATAAAGGACCACTCTTATTTCGTACAATTGCTTGAGAAACTACAATTATCTCTGAAATTAAAAAAAAAACACACACACACTGATTCACTAGCCCTAAATCTGTGTTATTTACTTGGTATATGGATTTAATAGATGTGCAAAGTGAGGAGTAGGGTATTCACACATTTAATGGCACACCTGGGGATAATGATGGTCAGGTAAGTCTATAGATTCTTCTAGCTCTTCAACATAGGACCTGGCAGGGCTGCAGAATTGGACTAGGATGCTGAATCAATGATTATGATAGGAGTTCTTCACAAAGTCATTTTTTGCCTATAAACAAGAATATCTGCTTCAGTCTAATAAAAGAAAAGTGTTGGCATGATCTCTCACAGCCCAGATCCAGTAAAAGAGAAAAGCAGTCAATTTGATTTAACGAAAAGTCTTTGCCACATTAGAATCTTGGAAACAAAACTGTTTTATAGACCACTTGCTATGTATATTATGCTTTAAGGTAAAAAGCTTCAATGTGTTTTCTAGACCTCTGTTCCAAAATGAAGTTACCATCTTCCCTCCCTTAGCTAGACTCCAGACCTAAGGAAAAGAAGGCAGTCCTGTCCTTCAAAATGCTGCATCTGCAGTGCACATGGCAGGAACTACACTTCTGCTCCTCAACTAATACATGGAATACAAAGGTACAGTTAAAAAATATCCAGGACACTCTCCTCCCGCATCCCTCCAGATTAGAGCCCTTGTGTAGTGGGTTAGATCCTGGATCCACCAGTAGGAATAAGTGGCTAATGAAGCAAAAGGGGAAAGGCTTTGAGCAGAGGCCCATAGATTGAACAAGGTTTTTGTTGGTGACAAAGCTAGGCCTGTCCTGACCCAGAGTCTGGGCCATCCAGGAGGTGGTGCTGCAGTTTGAAATCCCCTCCCAATCCCCTGGATTCTGAGCCCTTGAATATGGGAGCCAATGGCATTATTCTCTCTATCTCATGCCCAGGACCACAGATAGATGCTCAGCACTGCTTTAGATGGGTATCAGTGAATAAGCCAGAAAGACCAGCTGTGCAAAAGCAATTTTGGACAAACTCAGAGGGCCACTCTAGAAGGGAAGGTCCTGAGACCAGAACCCCACCACATAGAGGGGGAAGTAAGTCCGTTTAGAAGACCCCATTGGCTTTCTCAGAATGGAAATAGAGCTCCAGACCCACCCCCAATAAATATATTCAAACTTATTTTTTAAATTCACACTTACTTATGGTCAATCCTATTTTGTGCATTATGACAACATAAACATGCCATACCCTTTTACTTACATATTGCTTATTATTTTCCTTTTCACATATGCTTGTAAAGCAAGCATAAAGAAACCTTTACATAAATATGGTCTCAGGATTGATTTGAGATTATACTACTATGAATTGTTAGGAAAATTATGACAGATTTGATTTACAGCTGAAAATACATCAATAAAGGGTCTAAATTCAGCATGAGTCACTCTACATTTCTGCATTTTTATGGATATACCTAAATCTTTAGAAGATAGCAAGAAAGGAAAATTAAAGTCTATTAAATATCTAAGAAATATAGTTCTAATTATAGGGCATGGGTTTCAAGAACCTTACGTAGAAAATTGCTTTCCCTCAATACTTCTTTTAAATTGAAAAATCTCTGAAAGTCTTGGATAAAAAATTTATTCCAGGAAATAAAAACAAATTTTTAGTACTTGAGTTACAAATTTTATGAAGTGGTATATATTTCTGAACAAAAGTTTTAAAGAACAAAATTTTCTCTGTATATAGTAATAAAAATTCAGATATAATTCTTTTAGTCTCAGTATGGTACCCTGTGTTTTTTAATCTCGTTTCCTTTTATTTATTTTTAAAAATTAATTTATTGGTACATTTTAAATATATATATAATGATTACATCCATTTTAGGGAACTTGTGTATCTGTACATGATATATTTTGGCATCCTTTTTTTGTCTCTGTACATTATTACAAAACAGAGGTGAAGTTTTTCTGTAACTGTTTGTCTGTTTCCTACATCTAGATGAACAACACAATGTCATTTTTTAAAATGTCAGGGGCCGAGGATTTAGCTCAGTGGTTCTGCCACCTGCTTTGCAAGCACAAGGTCCCTAGTTTGATCCCTGGTACCAAAAATAAATAAATAAGTAAATAAAAATGTCAGCTGACTTGTGCTGAATGCCCATAAGTCACATTACTTTGATGCTACTTCTTCTGCAAAATTAAGCTAATTCTTTAAAAATTAGATATCAAATGGTTCTTAATAAGGTACAACGATTAAAATGAGAAGTTTGTCGGTTGCTTCTTACTGCTTCCATGGAAGAGTCAAAGTGTTCCAAATAGAAAGTGCTAATCCTCCACGCCCCCATGTAGAAAGCCCTGGCAGCTGATAAAGGGTTACTGACCCTGAACAAATAAATTAATAAGCTTTAGTAATTATATTGGGGTCATTTTATTTTAAACCATGAAATCAAAAGCTCTGTTCACATTAGTGCATGAATCACTCTATCTTGCCCCTGGCTCTTCTTTGGTACACAAGCCATCTGTGGATGTGCTTAGAATGTCTTTATTCGAGACAGGGAAGTTTAGTCTGTTTACTTGGTAACCCATTAGTCATCCTATTCACTCCCCATGACTGTCCCCCAGCAAAAATTTCTCATTATTTCTTTTGAAGATAACAAGGAAATCTCATTTGAGTGAATGTAAAGGAAAGACATTCTTTTTTTTTAAAGTAATCTACAGGTCAGATCAAACATTTATTATTTTTTAAATTAATTAAATTTCTTGGTACATTTTAGATATAGATAATGAACTCATTCATCATAGAGAATTTGTACCTGCACATGATATATCTTGATTCTTCTTTTTTTTCTATTTCTTTACCCTCCCTTCAACTCCTCTTCCATTTTGTCTTTCCTCTCTCTTGTTTTTCTTGATGCATTGACATCCATGGTCCTTTTTATTAAGGGAATGGCAACTTTGGAAACATCTGTGTGTAGCCAGGCCAGGTTGGAAGATGGTAGGAAACAGAGGTCTGGACCATGAAAGCAGGTACACCATCATTGAATTGTATTCCCTGATTAATCGAGGCTAGTGTTATTGAAAATCACCAGGACACTAGGGACTGAGGAAGGGAAAATTCCAGAGAGGTAAACTAGAGGAACATTTGGCAAATGCATGAGAAATGGGAAAACTGAAAAAAAAAGAAAAAATAAAAGAAAGCCAGGAGTCTCTTTCTTATGTGGTCTGGCCTTCTCGTTGAAAATAAGATCAACATCACATATTACGTTCTGTGAGTGTCACTTAATTCTAAAACATAGAGACAGAACTAAAACTGGAGGGCCAGTCCCTATTTCTCAACCTTTTCTCTTTATCACCTGGCCCTTTTGGAGAATACAGTGCCCTCATCCTTCAGTAAAAGGCTCCCTGGATTGAATTTTCCTTTACTGTGAATGGATCTTGGATGAGTGTTCACAGCCAGAATGTGACAGGGGGGATGTGAGGTCCTTCTCAGGGAATCACATGTGCAAAAACATGGTGTCCAGCCATTTGTTCCTCATTAGTGATAATTTGGATCACTCGATCAAAGTGCTGTTCAATTTTTCTCCTGCAGTATTATATTTTTAAAATGAATGTGCAGGTGGTGGGAGAAACTTTGATGCTCCTCATCAAGCTTCCCTCTAGATTTGCCATCCACTGATGCTCCTTGTCTCTTTCAGTTTCCATTTTTGCGGATGTAGAATGCTAACATTCCAGTTCAAGCACTGTCTCCACATTGCTAGCTGGCATTGTACTCTAAAGATCTAACTCTCCTTCCTTATTTGTTTATCTTTTTACTCACCTACTTATGCACTTGAAAGCACTTGTGACTCTGGTGCTCAAATTTGCATGAGATTCTAAAATGAATTTATAATATCATTATGCTTTAGATTTTATAAAATAGTTCATTTATGTATATTCACACAGGCATATATCTAAATAAAATGTGGGTGAGTGAGTGTGTGTGTATGTGTGTGTGTGTGTGTGTGTGTGTGTGTGTGTGTGTGAATGTGGTGGGGGTGGTGTGTGTGTATTTGTGTGTGTGTGTGTGTGTGTGTGTGTGTGTGTGTGGTTAATATAAGGAACACAAAGAGAAGTGAATATCAGAAAGGAACCATCCTAAAAACATTACCTAAATCCCATAGGTCTTACAGCAATTATTCTTCCACCAATTTTGAAAATAGATGTTGGCATAAGCAAAACACATGTGGATTACTATCACCCTAACCAACTCTAGTGTGCTCTCAAAATAGAGAAAACAATAGAAAAGAGAAATGATTGCTGGCCCACTTCCCACTGTGTCCCATGAAGGAGGTTTCTGGGAAAGACACTGGACATCCATAATTATTATCCAGCATTTACTTGGCACTGTAAGCTTATACAGAGAAATGTCATAAACAAAGCCATACTTAGCCAGGAGTCCTCTGTGCCCTGAGAAGCTTGCTGCTATGGGAGAGCTGAAACAGTTTGACTGGGCAGTGCTATTTCCACGAGAAATTTCTTCTGGAGAGAGCATGTTTTCATGATGTATTTAGGAGGCTTTACATGAAGTTAACCTTGTATAAATTCATCTTCTCCATGATTGTTGAAATAACATGAACATGAATTGAATTTACAAGCACAGCCTAGAGAGAACCTGTGTTATAAAGTGGCCCTCAGAGGTCACTTCCCTGAGCCCTTGATCCTGCTGCTGTGAATCCCCTGGGCAACAGTTGACAGACCTTTGCTTTATGACTCTACCTGTAGAGAGGTCAAACCTCTGCCTTCTCCATGTAGACATGCAAGTGTGGAAAGAGGTGGAATTCTGGAACTGGGAAGCCGTGACCTTCCCCAAGTCTCTCAGTGCACATCTCCCAGCCCCCACCAATTGCTATGTGTCAAATATTGCTTTACCTGGACATCTCAAGTTGCCTACCTGTTTGATATGAAG
The DNA here is from genome assembly GCF_012274545.1 of Fukomys damarensis. Taxonomy (NCBI): domain Eukaryota; kingdom Metazoa; phylum Chordata; class Mammalia; order Rodentia; family Bathyergidae; genus Fukomys; species Fukomys damarensis. The sequence goes on from NW_022900926.1 coordinate 39,436,701, forward strand.
TGGTTCATACTTCATCAAACTTGGGTCACATTAGAGTAATTTTCACCTCAGAGTTTTCTGATTTACACATCCTGGTAATGTTTGCCTTTAATCTTACTTAGTTTAATATGAGGTACAGAGTCCTTTTTATATCCATTTCATGTTATCTATTTTTACTGAAGACCAATGAAAGAGAGATACTAACCAAAAAAAAAAAAAAAAAAAAACG
>NW_022900926.1:39437086-39460363 GCF_012274545.1 Fukomys damarensis
AAAAAAAAAAAAAAAAAAAAAAAAAGAAAGAAAAAAGAAAAAGGAGAGATACTATCACATATACCTCTTACTTCTTTCATTTACTTAAATATTTATGATAAAGATAACCCCACAAGTCTAGACACTCTAGAGATGCCTAACAAAACTAAATTTGGAGTAGCCACTAAAACTTCCAACTTACAAGGCCAACCTTATCCTAGCTATTTGGACAGTGCCCACCTTGGGAAGTCTCCCCTTGCTCTTTACCCTCCCTTGGCATGCCCTCTCTCCAACTCAGCACCCTCTACATTTCAGTGCCTAAATCCTTGTGGATGACATGGCAAACAAGTATGGCAAATACCAAGTGTCTCTGTTACAGCAAGACCTGTCCACTTCAGTGTTCACATTTATGTTGCAAGTGGCATTAAATGATAGGAACCTTCAGCACTTCCTACAATAAGCACAATTACGAGATAGTCCAAATTGCTCTAATTTGTCTGTCTTTAAAGGACAGAAAAATGGTAAGACCTATGTTATCTTTATCCTCCATGGTAAACACACAGTGGTTCTACCTTGCTCCTTGACTTAAGGAATATTGTATAAATTTGTCCTTGATACAGAGTATCCTACTGGATACCCTGAACAAGTCAGTCAAAAGAGGATTCAGTTCATGGAGGTATCCTTGGCTTTAACTAAACTAAATGAACACTTTAGTAGGTTTAGTTATACAACATTGTTTTCTCCTGATAAGTCCCTTTTAAAAGAAGAATTGAAACTTTCTTTGTCTTTCCCCAAGACTAAATTAGTTTCATACAACTTTTTTCCATTATGCAATGACTTTATTTTCTAATGGATAGATACGATTGTACACATTTGTTATAATTTAGATGAAGAATGTCCCCCAAAGGCTCATGTGTTGTAGGTTTGGTTCCCAATGCAACAATGTTCAAAGGTGGGGCTTTTAGGATATGATTGAATCAGAAGAGCATTCTTTCATATACTTGCCTTCCTTTTTATGCCTTCTTTGGAAAGTGGCCTTCAAGTCCTTTCCCCATGTGATCATTGAGTTTTTTGGTTTTGTTTGTTTGTTTGTTTTTTGTTTTTTGTTTTTTGTATTTTTTTGCTATTAGGTTGAGCATAGTATATAGCCGGGCAGTAAGGCCTTGTCAGATGCATAGTTCACAGTTATTTTCTCCCATTAAGTATGTTGTCCCATCATTCTGTTGATTATTCCCTTTACTGTGCAGAACATTTTTAGTTTGTTATAATAATTTTTTACTATTTCTGCTATTGCTGCCTGTAGTTTTGAAGTCATGTCAAAAATAATCATTATCCAGATCAATGTCATGGAGCTTTCCTTCTATATTTTCTTTTGATAAATTTTTTCAATGAGTTTATTGGTACTCTTTAAGTATACATAACAGTTACATTCATCATTGGTATCTTGTACCTTTACATGACAGATCTTGGTTTTCATTTTTTCCCCATACCCCTGCCACCCCTTCACCCCCTAAACACTCCTCTATTTACAAAGACTTTGTTTCCATTGTTTTCATTTCTCATATTTTTTGCTTTTCCCTTATTTCCCTTCCCCTACCCTTCCATATTCCCCTACACCTTCAGCCCTTTTCCTCCTATTTCACATTGTCAGGTATATAGTTTGGATCTTATTTATACTTTTAGTTTTTCACACCAGAGAAACTATTCTGTATTTACACATGTGTGTCTTATTTATTTCACTTAAGAGTATGGCCTTGACATGCATCCATTTTCCTATAAATGACTCTAGTTTCTCATTCTTTATGGCTGAGTAGTACTCCATTTTATAGAAAAACCACATGTTCTTTATCCAGTCTTCAACTGATGGGCAATTGGGTTGTTTCCAAGTTTTAGCTATTACAAACTGTGCCACTCTAAACATGCATACACATATATCACTATGGTATGATTCTTTTAATTCTTTTGAAAAGACACCCAGCAAAGGGAGAGCTGGCTCAAATGGAACCTTTAGTCTTAGTCCTTTGAGGTATCTCCAAATTGATTTCTACAGTGGTTGCACCAGTCTGTACTCCTACCAACAATGGAGAAGCATTCTTTCTCCCCTCAGCCCCACCAGCATTTGTTATCGGATACTTTCTTGATAGCAGCCATTCTTTCTGGGGTGAGGTGGAATCTCAGTGTTGTTTTCATGTGCATCTCTTGAATGATCAGTGATGTTAAACGTTTTTTCATATATTTATTTGCTGCTTTTACTTCTTTGAGAAATGTCTGTTCATTTCAGATGCTGACTTTGGAATTGAGTCTTTATATTGGGGCCTCCTGATTTTTTTTTAATTCTTTATATATTCTAGATAATAGTCCTTTGTCTGAGGAACAATAGGTAAAAAAATTTTCCCACATTGTAGGTTATCTCTTAGCTCTGTTGATGGTTTCTTTTGCAGTGCAGAAGCTTTATAATAATATGAAATCTCAGTTGTTGATACTTTGTGCTAGTTCCTGTGCTACTGAGGATGTGTTCATAAAGCCTTTACCTACACCAATATCTTCGAGAGTTCTGCCTAATTTATCTTCCAGTAAGTTTAGTGTTTCCATTTTAATATTTAGATATTTGATCCATTTGGATTTTAGTTTAGTGGATGGTGAAAGATAAGGGTCTAGTTTTAATCTTTGGCAGGTTGAAATCCAGTTTCTCTAACACCATTTATTAAAGAGACTATCTTTCCTCCAGTGAGGAATATTGACTCCTTTGTCAAAGATGAGGCAGCTGAGCACATCTGGAGTTGTTTCTGTATCTTCCAATCTATTGCACTGATCCTCAGGTCTTTTTCTTCACCAGTACCATGCTGTTTTTGTCATAGTGACTTTGTAGTGTAGTTTCAAGTTGGGGACTGTGATACCCCCACGATGTCTCTGTTGACTAGATTTGCTTTTGCTATTCTAGGTCTCTTCTAATTCCAAATTAATTTTTGAATTATTTTCTCTTATTCTGCCAAATATACTGTTGGAATTTCTATCATAATTGCATTGAATCTGTATAGCAGTTTTGGTAGTATGGCCATTTTCACTATGTTGATTCTTCCTACCCAGATGCAGGGGATATCTTTCCATTTTTTAATGTCCTCTTTGATCTCTTTTTTTCAGAGTACTGTAGTCAGTATAGAGGTCTTTTCTTCTTTCATTAGTTTGATTCCTAGATATTTCATTTGTTTGGCTGATATTGTGAAAGGAATTGTTTCCCTAATTTCTCTCTCAGTGAGTCTGTTATTTGTGTACAAGAAGGTTATTCATTTCTGAGTGTTGAACTTGTATCTAACTACTCTGGTGAAAGTGTCAGTTAAGCCTAGAAGTCTTTTGGCAGAGTTTTTTGGGTCTTCTATGTAGAGTATCATATCATCAGCAAATAATGATAGTCTCACTTCTTCCTTTCCTATCTTTATTGTTTTTATTTCTTTCTCTTGTTGAATTGCTGTCACTAATGTTTCCAGAACTATATTGAATAGGGTAGTGGGCATCCTTGTTTTGTTCCTGATTTTAATGTGAAGGTTTTCAATTTTTGACCATTTAATATAATGTTGGCTGTTGGTTTTCAAGGATAGCCTTTATCAAGTTGAGATAAACACCATCTACTGCAATTTTCTACAGGGTTTTTATTATGAATGAGTGTGGAATTTTGTTGAATGCTTTTTCTTCATCTATTGAGATGATCATATGGTTTTTATCCTTGACTCTGTTAATATAATGTATTACATTTATTGATGCATGTATGTTGAAGCATCCTTGCATCCCTGGAATAAATCTGACTTGGTCAGGGTGTATGATCTTCTTGATGACCCTCTGTATTCTGTTTGCCAGTGTCTTATTGAGGATTTTTGCATCTATATTCATTAAGGAGATTGGCCTGTAGTTCTCATTTGGGGGGCGGGGCTTGGGTCTTTCCCTGGTTTGGGAATCAAAGTAAAAGTTGCTTCCAGGAATGAATGTGGAAATATTGCTTCCCTTTCAATTTCAATGAAAAATTTAAAGAGTAGTGGGAGTAGTCCTCTAAATCTCTTGTAGAATTCAGAAGTGAATCCACCAAGTTCTGGGCTTTTCTTCATTGGTAAACTTTAAATTAAATTTTCAATTTCACTGGCTGTAATTGGGGTGTTTAGAATTTTTTAATCTTCTTCATTCAACTTTGGTAATTCATAAATATCAAGAAATCTGTCCACCTCTTCTGTGTTTTCCATTTTATTAGAGAACAGGTTTTTGAAGTAGGTATTGATGATCCCTTGGATTTCTGTTGGATCTGTTGTGACTTCACCTATTTCATTTCTAGTTGCATGGATCTAAGCCTTTTCTTTCCTTTTTTTGACAAGGTTGGCTGAGGGTTTATCAATTTTATTTATTATTTCAAAAAAACAAATCTTTGATTCATTGATTCTTTTTCTCATTCTCTTTGTTTCCATTGCATTCATTTCTTCTCTGATCTTTATAATTTCCTCCCTTGTATGAGCTTTGGATTTTTCTTGCTCTTTGTTTTTTAGGAGCTTAAGGCTAAGCATTAGGTTGTTTATTTGAGCTCACTCTGTTTTCCTAGTGTGGGCATTCACTGCTATGAATTTTCCACATAGAACTGCTTTCATTGTGTGCCATAGATCCCTGTATGTTGTATTGGCATTATCATTTATTTGTAAAAACTAACTAATTTCTTCTTTAATTTCCTCTGTGACCTATTGATTGTTCAGGATAGTGTTATTTAATTTCCATGTGTTGGTGAAGTTCTTATGGTTTCTCATGCTATTGATCTCCAGTTTAACTGCACTATGGTCTGATACTATACATGAGATAACTTCAATGCCTTTGCATTTATTCAAACCTGTTCTATGAGCTCGTATGCAGTCTATATTGGATAATGATCCATGTGTAGCTGAAAATAATGTATATTCTGATTTTGTGGGGTGTAACACTTTGTAGATGTCTATTAAGTCTGATTGTTCAAAAGCTTGGTTCAGTTCTAGTTTTTCATTGTTGATTTTTTTTGTCTAGATGATCTGTCTATTTGTGACTGTGTGTTATTAAGGTCCTCCACTACAATTGTATTAGTGTTCATTGGGTTTTTCATGTCCCTTAGTATTTGTTTTATAAAGTTTGAACAATTAATATTTGGTGCATATATATTTATGATTGTCATCTCTTCCTCTTGGATTGTTCCTTTTACAAGGATGTAGTGGCCTTCTTTTGTCTCTTTTAATGAGTTGTGGTTTGAAATTTAGATCAGAGCATTTAGCTCAGTGGTTTCACTACCTGCCTTTCAAGAGAAAGGGCCTGAGTTAGATTTCTATCACAAAAAAAAAAAAAAAGAAAGAAAGAAAGAAATTTTCTTTGTCTGCAAATAAGATAGTTACCCCCAGCTTTTTTCTGAGCTCCTTCACTTTCAGCCTGAGTTTCTTTTTGAACTGGGTGTGTTTCCTGTATACAATGTGTTGTTGGACTTTGCTTCTTAATCCATTCTGCCAATATATTTCTTTTGATTGTTGAATCGAGGCCATTGACATTGATGGTTATAACTGACATGTACTTTATCATTGTCATGTTATTTTCCTGTTGTTGGCTCTTTTTAATTTTTTCCCTCTCTCCCTTTAGTTTCTTGACTTGCCTAGTTGATTTGCTCTGTTGGGCCTCATGGTGTAGTGATATTCATTGTCTTTTTCTAGGATATTGTTTAGAATTCCTTGTACTGCTGGATTGATATTCATGAAGTTTCTCATGTAATCTTTGTCATGGAAGTACCTTATTTCCCCATTCATTTTAAAAGAGAGTTTTGCAGGATACATCAGTCTAGGTTGAAAGTTCTTTTCTCTTAGTACTTGAAATACCTCCCTCCAGGCTCTCCTTGACTGGAAGGTTTGCGTTGAAAAATCAGCTCTGATTCTGATTGGATTTCCTTTACATGTGATTTGTTTCTTTTCTCTAACTACTTGTAGCATTTATTTCTTCTTTTGGGTTTCTGGGATCACGACTGCTATATGACTAGGTGTAGATTTCTTTTCATCATGGCTACTCAGAGTCCTATGTGTCTCAGTTATCTGCATGTCAAATTCTTCCCCTCTGGGAAATTTTCTGTCTTTAATTCTGTGAACACCTTGTTTAAGTAATTTATATTTTCTCCTGCCACTTCAGGGATTCCTATCAGTCTTATGTTGTTCTTCTTTGCATCATCTAGGAGTTGTTGGATTGATTTCTCACGATCCCTTACTGTATTTAAGAGATCTCTCTCTTCATGGTCACTGACTGCAATCCTTTCTTCTATATCTGAAATTCTATCTTCACATTGTTTATCCTCCTGTGAATGCTTTCAATAGAGTTTTTAATCTCTTGGATTTATGTTTGAATCTGTTTCATAGATTTCATTTATTTCCTGTGTTGGGCATTCATGGTTTCCATTTCTTTCCTATGCTGGGCATTCATGGCTTCTATCATGGTCCTGAGCTCATCTATTTTTTTATCTGTTTCTGTTCTAGAGTCTCTAATCATTTCTTTCATTGTGCTTCACCATATATGTATTTATCTGGGAAATTATTTGTTTTGAATTTTTTCTAGAGCCTGATTGATCTGTTTTGTTACTTCCTGTGCTATGAGTTTAGATTGTCCTGGTCTTTGATTGTCATACTTTTCCACTCTGTTTCCCCCTAGAATTTGCCATTGGTAAACTGGAAGTCTGTCTTTGTGTCTTGCTTAAGTGTTTTCTCATTTTTATTTTTGTTGTCAGGCTGTCCTTGGTTTAATTCCTGGGTTAGTACTTTGATCTTCCTGATATAGCTGCTCTTTAGGTTTTGAGTCTCTAATGACTCATAGACACTCTCATTTTCACAATATCAGAAAGGACAACTCATTAAATCAATCACAACCCGTTAGCCCAATTGATACAATCAGCAACACAATAGCATCAAGCACAGCTTAGAAATTGAACATTTGTGGTAGTTATTAATTTATCACCTTTAAGCCACATGAGTTACTTCAAAATCAAGAATCAGGCAAAATATTTTTATAGTGAATAAACTCTTCAATATAGCAACTTTACCCTTTATGATGGTGACTTAGACAGAGTTAGTGGAGAGGAATAGATAGATTGAAGAATGGTGGGTTTCAAGTGAAGCCAGGGGACACAGGATGATTACACAAACTCTAGGAAACTGTTGAAGACTGTTGAGACTGTTGAAGAAGAGGGACAGACAGAGTGATAAAGCAAAGAAAAGAATAGGACAACTTCACAGCAATAGGGGAGCTATAAATTATACTCACTTTCCTTTGAAACTAATGACACGCGAGTGAAAAAAAAGAGAAGAAAAGAAAAAGAAGAAATCAAAATTAGGACAGGAACAGGAACAAAAAGGGAGGTTAAGAATAACATTGGGGAGCAAGAGACTGAATGGGAAAAAGAAGAAACAAAAAAGGAAGAAGTTTCAGAATGGGAAAAAATAAAAATTTAAAGGTAAAAATTGAAACTGTGAGGAAAAGAAAGAAAAAAAATTGAAGAGCCTCTTTGGGGTATATCTTTGTTGTCACACTAGACAATATGGACAGCAATGTGCAGAACTAATTCAATTAGTCTCAGCTAGCCAATGGCAGACCCCTGAGATTCAGGCTGAATTCTGGCTACAAGGCCCATGTTGAGCTCCCTGACCTCCTGCAGGGTTGAACTCTGCAAGATTACCCTACGGGTTTCTGCTGCCCTTCCTGTGAAGATAGTTCAAGTTTTGATGGAAGGTGGTGATCCCTCCAACTGACCAACTATGGTAGTCTGATGTGCCTTTATTGCAGTTGTTCACTTCCATTCTACCTTCTGGAGCTCAGTAAAATGGCCTTTATGACCACCTGTGCCTCAGCAGTGTGGATACAGGTACCAGCACAAGCAGGAGGTCTGAGAGCAGGGGGATGGGGGGGATGCTACAGAGGCACCTATGCGGCTGGACATTCCTCACTGGACTGCTCAGATGAAGGCCCAGGGTGGTGGCAAGCTCCCTGTTAAGCTGGGCATTCCTCACCAGTCTGCTCCAATGAAGGACCCTTATTCTGATAATTTGATGGGGTCTAGCTTCATTTTAAGTCTTTAATTTACTTTGATTTGATTTTAGTAACTGAGAGAGGAGTTTAATGTTATTCTGCATATGGGTATGTATTTTTCCCAATATTTAAAAGACTTTCCTTTCCCATTGTATGTTTTTGACATATTTATTTTTTAAAAGTTGGCTATAAATGAGTTGATATATTTCTGGGCTTTCTATGCTGTTTCTTCAGTTTGTATGTCTGTGTTTATGTCAGTATCATGCTGTTTTGGTTAATACAGATTTATAATGTATTTTAAAGTCACATTGTGATATAGTGTGATGCCTCCAGCATTGTTCTTTTTTGATAAAGATTGGTTTGGTTACTCAACTTTTTGTAGCTACAAAAAAATATGATTTTTTTCTATATCTGTGAATCTTATTGCCTTTGGGATATTCTTTCTCAATGAATAGAATCATTCAGTGCTGAGTGTATTCTGTAAGAAAAATCCTTAATGTTTAAAATTACAATTGCCCATGTGGATGTTTAAAAAGCCTAGTTATATATACATAGTTATAGAACAAAATCCACAAAATAACATAAACTTCCTCCTTCAACCAAGCACATAACTCAACCTCTTAGGAGTTATTACAGAAAATCTTTTCACAGCCTCTGAAGTATAAAGCTATTGAAATAAAACTTTAAAGGAATAAGGTGTATATTGAAAATAGAAAATACAATAACTGGATATGATATAGGATATAGACAGTTCCTAATTTTAGCAATAAAATATTAAATTGAGTATAAGAATGGAAATATATATCTCAATGCAAAAATTTAAACCAATATTCAAAATTCATAATTTGTTATGACTACTATATAATAAAAAGAACATGATAATCTAAAAGTGTTTTAATAAGATGTTACATTGGACTTACAATGTTGTCACATTAGATATCCTGGATGACTTTGACTTTCTCTATTGAAAGAACTAAAGTCCTATAAGACACAAGAGATAGATAGACAGACAGAGAATCACAGACTGAAGGCAACATTGAACCATATTGCTCAGTTGGCACAGAAGAAGGACTCTCAGATCAAAATTTAAATGAACCTAGAAAATAAGCAGAAATTGCAGAAAAATGAAGTTGTTTTTTGTTTTGGGATTTCTTTGGAAACCTGGGGACCTTGAACTTCGTTTTTGATATGAAACGAGATAAAACCTAGACCTGCCCAATGTAAGGAATCTCACAGAACTTTTTTCCCTTATAAAACTCACTTCCTAAGCAAATAAAACCACTGTTTGTAAGGTAAACTGGTGACCTCAGTTTTGGCATTGTTTCATACAGAGGCCTCCCATGAAGAATCTGTAGCTACTTGTAGATTGCATCTTACTCTGTGATGCACCAGGAACAAACTCAAATCCTCCCATCTGATAGTAACCAGGCATGAAGATATTCCCACATGCCAGTTTAGGGAAAATGAGTGGTTAATATTTAAACAAATATAAAACTAATAAGTAATCAAACATACCATGTATGACAGCCAGCTAAAACAGTAGACAGCAAAAAGAATTCCACAAGGATTACCAAATGGTAATTATTAGAATATAAATGTATGTGTTTCATATGTCTAAGGAAAATCCTGAAGATCTAAAAAAGCAGCATGAATTTATTTAAAAGCATAGTACTTTGGAAAAATAATGGCATGATTCTATCTTGTGCAAATAACATTAAAAATAAGTTAATGAAATAAAAAACAGATTGGAGAACATTGAGTAAAAAATTAGTGAACTGGCAGACAAAGTCGAAGAAATCATCCACAGTGCAGGACAGATGAAAAAAAGATAAAATTTAAAAATTTATGCCACAAAAAAGAAAGTGGAGCATTTGACATTTTTTTATAAATATGGTTTCAGAAGGAAAAAAATACACCCAAATGATAAGAATATTTAGAAGATAAAGGCGATGGCTAAAACTCTTCCAAAACTGTTGATGTGTAGCAATTTTTCCATCCAGAAAGCCCAATGAGTACCAGCTGACATAAATAAAAATTATTATTATTGCTGTGAAACTGCTGAACAGCAAAGAACCAAAAGAAAAGGTAGATATCCACAAAATAACAGAAGCCAGGCTGAGGATCTCACAGCAATACATCAGAAGCCAGAAAGCAGTGTAATTAATATCTTCAAAGCACTGATAGAAACTGATTGCCAGCCTAGATTTCCATATCTTTTGAGAATGAAGACAAAATAAAGATATATTCACAAAGTCAAAATTGACTTTGTCACCAACAGATTCCTACCAAAGGAAATTCTCAAGAATTTGCGCGAGGCAGAAGGAAAGAGGTTTCCTTTGGGATTTATGGGATGCAAAAGAGAACTGCACAAGGTAGTCATAAAGTACTTGGGGGCCAGTGGACAGGTCTAAGCATCACTTCAGGCAACTGATTGTTATACCACTCTTCTGTGTGTCACTCATTAATGGTGGAAGAGTGACTATAGAATACTTTCCATACGTCTTAGCATACGAATTTTCCAACTCTGATGAAAGCCTCTAGGTAAAGCCCACAGCTGACATCACTACTAATGTGCAAAGGCCATCCATCTCAAAAGCTAAGTGCCCAGAGCCAAATTCATGATGCTCCTTTTCAAAAATGAAGCCCCCATCCCAGCTGTTAGTTGACACCTCCATCCTTCCAACTTCAGTAGTTCTCCACTCCTCTCAGACCTGACATTCCATCAGGAAATTGTGAAAAATATGCAGATCGAATTCATCAACGACCACCCTCCAACCAAGGTAGAGGTAAAACACCTCTACCTTGCAATTTTGGAATTGCTTCAAAGTCCTTTCTAAATCTGGGCTGAGCATTCTCTTTCTACCTCAAAATCACCTAGATTAAAAGATTCCCCAAGCTTGGCTGCCCTTTGTTTGCATATTTCCCCAGAAGACAAACTGTCTATAATGCAACCAAATTTATATATTTATTTATTCATCATACTAACTGGTTATTGTCTCTGTTCTTTACATTTGTAAAATGCCAGCTGTGTGAAGTCCAGGATTTTTTATTGCTTATGTTTCTTGGTACACAACAAGCTCTGTCTGAAAATGTGTTGAATGAGTGAAAAATTACAAGAATTCTGTTAGGACCCATGTCAAAATAAACCAAAACAAGTTAATTAAACAATGTGATAAAAAATTCAATCAACACTGAAATAAAATAGTCATGAATTTTATAAAATATATCATTCCCAAGTACACACTAAGTAACCTAGAGATACTGTATTATTATGAATAAGAAAATTTTGTAAATTCCAGGGTACAAAATCAATACACAAAAATATAATTACAAAAATATAGAATTGCTTTTATATTCTGTAACAATTAAAAGTTATTTGTAAATAACTAAAAAGAAGATACCATTTTAAGTAGAGAAGAAAAATATAAAAGAACTTAGTATGAACCCAAAGTAAAACTGAGTTTTACCAAAATGATATCTTCCCAATAGTTTGTATGACATTAAAAAATAGATATTAAAGATCTAAATAAAACAAAAGATCCACCAAAAATTTTAACAAAAACTCATATATAATATATATGAATATATATTAAATCATAAAATAAATATATATTTACATATGGTAATATATTAGCATATATTTATATGATGTATATATTTATATATTATATATTATCATATGGAAATATATATATAATGTTTATCTAATTACATTAATTCTCCAGAAGAGCTTTTACAAACTTGACAAGCTATTTATAATGTTTATAATTACATTAATTCTCCAGAAGAGCTTTTACAAACTTGACAAGCTATTTCTAAAGTTTAGAAAAAATTATAAATATCCAGGAATTTCCAAAACCCTACTGAAGAATAACGTGGATATAACTGCTATAATAAAAACTAAGTTTTGCTAGATCGAGCAATTTAATTACAATATTTAGAGAAGTGATGGAACTCAAGGCATAAGGTAACATGGTAGTAATTGAAACAGTGAGGCATTAAGGCAAAGATAAACACAGAGAATCCAGAAATAGCGCCTCACTGGTGCAAACAGTGCACAATCGAGCATGCATGGCAGATCTTTAGGGAAAGAATGAAATGTATGATGAATAGCTACTTATATTAAAAAAAAGAAGTTCCTATTAATCATCTTTGGAAACAATGTAGGAACATTCTATGACCTCTAGTTTATAAAGAACTTCTTAAACATGACCCAAAGAAACAACACGATGGATAATTGTACCTATATTAAAATGAAAAAGTTTCTATTCACTAAAGGCTACTACAAAGTGAAAAGGCAAGATGCAGACTGAGAGCTGGTATTTTTGGTACTTAAAAATGGAGGAAGATGTAGCATACAGAATCTATATTTTAAAAAAGAAAAAATGTTTTACCAACTTATAAGAAAAAATCAAATTAGCCATTGGAAAAATAGCCTTAAAAATACAAACATGCATTATAGCAATGGAAACATGAATGGCCGCACATATCTGGCATGAGATTGAATCACAGTGTCAATCAGAAAAATAAAAATTAAATCCACAATTAAAATCTATTGCACTACCACAAAATTTGGAAATATTAAAAAGTTTGATAACATGAAGTATTGGGGAAAACAGAACAATGAGAATGTCTCCATGCTAGTGGAGTGCAAATTCATACAGACCCTTTGAGATAGAGCTTGAATGACCACAAGTACATCTCCCAAATAAGCAAAGACCCAAAGACTAAAAATATGTAAGACTATTAGTCATACATATCAGGGAGCAGGTAAGAATATTTAAGACAGTACTGTTTCTAGCAACATAAAACAAGTAAAGTTGAATGGATAAGTCAAATGTAAATTATAAAATACATTAATTACAAAATTTCTTTTCAGAAGAAGTCTCCAGGCAATGAAAATAAATTAACTAAAGTTTTGAGTATAACTAAATGTACAAAGAAAGTAAAGGAAGACCTTACCATAAAAAAACGAAAGAAATTATCAACATAAATCTCAGGAAAATATATACTTAAGATAAAATACAAATAGGGAGGGATGTAAAAGGAAGAAGTGAAACAACAACAATAATAATAGTAACCTGTTTTATTTAAATGAGTGCTTACTTTTTTGTTGTTGTTGTGGTACCGGGGATTGAACTCGGGTCCTTGCACTTGCAGGGCAGGCCACCAAACCACTGAGCTAAATCCCCAGCCCAAGTGCTTACTTTAACAAAGATTTTAAACTCTACATTATTCTCACATATTGTGTTGCACAATATAAGTGAATTGTATATATTAAAAAGCTGTTTTGTGCTTTTAGGTAGTAACCAAAGTAACACAGAATAAGCTCATTTTTCTCATTGGTTTCTATTTAATTGCATGCCTTTCCTTGAATATCCAAAATAATCTCAGCACATATCCACAAATTAAATACAACTAAAGATATATACTCACCTCTCTCTCTCTCTCTCTCTCTCTCTCTCTCTCTCTGGTTCTGGGTATAGAATCTATCTTGTGCACACTAGACAACTGCCCTACCACTGATCTATATCTGCAACTCTTTTTACTACTTTTTAAAATTTGAGATAGGATTTCACTAAGTTGCTCAAACTGACCACAAACATATGATCCTCTTGATCCTCTTGCCTCAACCTCCCTAGCTGGGTATACCAGCCTGTGATACCATGTTCAGTTCCACCTTTGGCCCATCTACATTGAAGCATTTACTAAAACAAAGCTTCATATGATATGAGAATAGCTCTTAAACTCTAAGTATAAAAAGTCCTATCAGAAACAAACTATCCAACTAGAGACCACAGAATACCTGAGCTTTCCAAGAATGTTACTCTTATAATTCTAAGCAGTCAGTGCTTTCAGGTAAATCAGATCCATGTCAACAGGAAAACAATTAAAATTCCAGTTTTGTGAATTTAAACCACATATTCCCAAATGTCCACATAAAAAGGTGACAACATGAATACATATGGATAATGTATTAAAATACATAAAATAAGGACTTACTTCATGCATGCGAGAATGCTTTTCCTATAAGTTGTATGTGCTCTTTCCAGAAATTAAAAATTAAATTACCTGAAACATGGAGTAATAGTCATATTTTTATCCAACTATTACAATTCATATTTACTATTAATTAATAAGTTATATATATACATAATTTTAGCATTCAAGAGTGGTGTCTAAATGCTGGAATATTAAAAATAAAAAGGATGGCACTAATATTAATTCTATGAACTATTTTACTTGCAAATCAATTTACTCATTTTTTCCCAGAGCAAGTGGCATAATGCAGTTGCATATTGTATCATAAATAAATGTTCTTGAAATAATCACTTTCAGTTTTATCACCCCAACTAAATAACCCTGAGATGTTTGCATTTGATTATTTGGAAAGTGGTAATAATAATAATAATTTCTTCAAAGGCCAACAATCTAACAAGCTAAATTCGGTGAAATATAAATATGTCACCATCACCTTTTAATATTGGTGAACTAAATCAAGGAAAGCACAAGTGATTATTCTATAAATAAATACAGAAATAAATAAATGAAAAAATTCAGAAATATCATTAGCACTGAAAAAACAACTATACAGATATGCCCATGGCTAATGAAGAATAATTTAGAATTTAGAATTCAAGCACAAAGAATTAATGAGATTTGTACTGAACAGCTTTTCTGAATGAAATTGTCTGATTTCCAGCTTCAATTTAACACATCTTATTGTCTAAATATGCCTCCAGCTTTACTAACCTTTTTAATTTTTTTTTTTGGCTCAGATTAAAATAAAAGTAGAGGGACATATTGTGAATTGAGGACCATGAAGTCCAAGTAAAATCTTTGTCCTCTCAGGAGGTGTACCACTGGCATCTCCTCTCTAAGCCTGTGTCAAGTTAAATCATAAAGTAAGAAGTTTATCTGGCCATAAATCAAACAGATCAACCCAATCTCTAGAAGATACAAAATCTACATAATTTTGAGATTGTCTCATAGGTATAGGTCAACCTCATCTGTCTAAGGAAGGTAACAGATATTCGGAAGGTCAGCGTTCCAGAATGTATAACCTTGTGGGACAGGAAATGTTCATATATAGTGGGAGATGAGGCGGCTCCTACCCTTCAAGCAGATAGGCAAGAGGGATACTGAAACAGGATTTGACACAAGAGGGGCCTGAAAAGTTCTTCCTGATCTGTGAGGACTAAATTGAATCACTTGATGGAAACAGATAGTGGATGCAAGGATTCTCAAAATGCATCCAAGAACTGGATAATTTCTGATCTCTGAAACAGGTGGGTGCCCCTCATGTGTTCTTTTACAATCTAACCCCATCCCAGAGTTGATTTCCACACTTCTGATGCAGTTACTATACATTCTATATATCTAGTCATCATTTCATAAAGCAAGGGTGTGTGGTTCACAGATGTGTTGTTAATTCCTACTACTCACAGTTCCTAGCATATGATAGGTCTTCAATAAAATATCTTTAAATCAATGGAGCAGAATAATTTCAGAATCTGTAACTTGCATTCTTTATTTCTCAAGTCAATTCTCTGTACAATTCATTTTCACTTCAATTTGGACATTCTATTTTTACTTCAAAATTTGTTAGGTCTGAATTTAGTACCATATCGTCACCTCTCCAGATCATCATTATATACAACCGATTTCCCTAAGTTTCCCATTTAAAAGCATTATTATCAATATATAAAATTCGGTGTCATTTTAACTTCTCATTTATAGCTATCACCATATAAGTTGTTCACTAAATTCATCCTTTAGCATAGGCTATATTTGTTTTCAAAAATATTTATGATCACAGTCTTTATTACCTGTGCCAACCAGAGCATTCAAGCTGGTCATTCCTACTAAAAAATTACAAAAATATTGAATGCTTATTATATGCATTGTTCTAAGGACTCCATAAGGTTAACTCATTTAGCACTCAATGATTATTATTTTTATTTTCTTAATAATTTTCTATACTCTCAAAGAAAAATATTTCTAAAATCCACCTTGGGCTAGCTTGAAGCACAAAATGAAGGACGTGATCTATTGAAAATATAACGATGTAACCTAAAGAAGATGTGACAAACTGATTGTCAACTTGACTGGTTTGAGAGCCTTGAGGATTAGTAAAGCACATTTCCGGGTGTGTCTGAGTGTGTTATAGAGCTCTGAATTGGGGTACTGTATCTGGTCCCTGGCCCCTTCCTCTGTAGTCCCATTTTCCTGTTCTGCTTCCCACTTACCATGAAGAGAACAGCTTTGCTGGCCATGCCCTTCCATCTTCATGACTCCAGCCGACCACTTACTGAATCCCTGAAACCATGAGCTACAGTAAACCTTTCTTTAAATTGTGGGCAATGGATATTTTGCCCCAGTAATGGGAAAGCTGAGCAATACAGAAGAGCTAAATGAACCAAGATAGCTCTAGGTCTGGCATCTTGGAATTTGAGGACCGGTACTCACTAGTTATTACGTCTCAAATTGTCTAATCTCTGCTTCAACATGCAGGGGCTTGGTTCTTTCTTTTAGAATCAGAAAGACAGTCTCCTTAAAAATGGGAAGACGGCTCGAGGTGATGTGCCACAGCTTAGGAAACTATAAGGAAAAGAGAAATTTAGGTTCTAGCCCTATTAAAAATATTTCATACCTTCAGGGAAGGTCTGATGGAGAATTTAGCCTTGGTCACATAACAATTTCTGAGCTAATTACTGAGGTAAGAGGTAGAACTGAAGACAAAAATTAAGATTATAACACAAGGGCATCAATGGGAGTATCAGAAGAGCGGACAAAGGGGTCAGAGGAACCCCAAAGAGACCAAGGAGCAACTATTTATTTATTTATTGTCTTATATTTCACCTAAACTCTTAAAAATATATGATTTTTGTGTTAATAGGATAATGAGGGACATTTGGAAAAAATACAGTTCTGATATGTTGCTCAGGAAATTTAGAAACATATTTTTGGCTTTCTCTAAGAGATGCACTCGGACAGAAAACTTTCCAAAATGTATCACATAATATATGTAAAGGCATTCATTCATTTAATAAATTTTATTAGGTGCCAAAAATGTAAATCTTAGCTAGAACTTTGGCTTATTGGTACTATGTAGCAGCCAACACAAATGCTTAGAGTCTTAAGTCATACCCTGGATAACCTCTTCCAACCTGCCCTTCCTGTAGGAATCATGCCTGCTTTTCTCTGACTCTAAACTGAGCTTCTAATGGAATTTTTTTCCACATTCAGTTACTCACTACTTTAAAATAAACAGAAAACAAAACCATTATATTATTGGACAAAACAGTAATTACCGATGACATCCCTTTTATGGTGGATCTAAATTTGCCTTATTATTACTACCTCCTATGCATTTTTTCTAGAATACATCAGTCCCATCTCCCATATGGTTGCATTTTGAGTATAGTATTTGAAGGTAGTACTCTTTTGTTCCCATCACCCTCTCTTTTAAAGACTAACCATCTTCACATCTTATTAGTACAGAGAATTTTAAAAATTCATGATTGATGAGTAGAAAAGCTGTTTTCTAGTCTTGACTATGCTAAATCAATTTTTAAAATGCATCAGTACTTAAAGGGTTAGCGTTTGTTGTTTTAATTATTTATGTGTTATTTGGGAAGGTAAGGCAAGAAGGTGATTTATAATTTCTAGAAGACAATTTTATGTGAGGCTACTGGCAAAAGCACGTTCTTTGACTAACAAGTACCCTTAGGTCCTGGCCATTACATGCATAGGGGAATATATTTCAATCTCCATATTTGGGAATTTGAAGATGAAGATGTTACAGAAACTAGCTACTTAAATTGTTAAATGTCTATTCTACATATAGTAAATATGTTACAGTTCAATTTTGAGGAAAAACTTTGGTCATTGCTCATATCTGTGGTGCTTGTCTTGGTTCCCATATCACATCAACTCCAGAAAAGTAATTACCCTTCCTTAGGCTAACAAAATTTGATAGATTGTAAAAGCCCTCCAGTGGGAGCATTCCTATAACCTAGATGTAGTCATAAATCAACTAGGCAATCCCATCTAAGAGTCACTTCATTATAGAGTGTGTACTGAGAAAATGACTTTCTATATTAGCATTGCTTACTTAGGAAGTAATGGATATTACAATAATATGGAAACATGACCTTACAGAAATATTGCTTCCATTGATATGTAATTGGCATTTACAAAATAATAATTTGGGAAAGCATATTTGGATATTTTTTACTTCAACACACATTTGTGTCTATCCTACTTGAGTGCCTCATGCTTGATGCCTAATATAGCACATGAGGTCTCCCTGAACGTCTGGGCTTTCCCAAGATTAGTCCTGGGAAAGGACACTGCCTAGCACACCAGGCTCTCTGACCTGTCTTCAAGTCTCATGCTTCTGCAAAAATCTCAACTTGGATTATTATTATTATTATTATTATTATTATTATTATTATTATTATTATTATTATTTTTGTACCAGGGATCGAACTCAGGTCCTTGCACTTGTGAGGCAGGCAGCGGAACCACTGAGCTAAACCCCTGGCCCTCAACTTGGATTATTCTAAAGCCTTCCTTCCTGTTGATTTTTGAATCCTAACTGTGCCTCTCAAGATCCCTGCCTGATCTGACCCCACCCTTGACTCTGAGGCAACTCTCAACAGAAGACCAGAAGAAAGAGCCTGTGTCCCAGCATTAATCAGAAAGGACATGGAAACAGCTTGAATTTACACAGGGGACAAGCCTGGATCACTTGCTGAAGGTGGTGCCAATGGGCTTCTCCACTGCTTTTCTGCATGCCCCAACAGCTTTCCTTCAGCTTCCTCTATTCTGCAATGATAGATTCATACTCAAGAATAGAGCACTGTCTCCTGGAGGAGGAAGTATCTACAAAACTCATTTGTAATTCTTTTAAGGGTATCTGCCCCATCTCATCTATTTTTAATTTAATCATTTATTTATATCTGTATAGACTTAAGAATGTTTAGTCTAATTTGGGATATAGTCTAAGAATTTTTACAATTTTTTATTGCTCAAATTATATCAGTTTTGATCACTGGAAGTTTTTTTAAATTGTTTCTCCATTTTACAGTGTTACCTATATTTTGTCTTTTCTCTGATGTATTGAAAATACATGTTCTCTACCAGTGGCTTAGGGTTTTATACTTTTAATGATGTATTTGATCAACAGAAGTAATTAATTTTAATTAAACAAAATCTATCAAAGCATTGGATAAAAGTCATCATGATTTGAGTTTTGTTTTTTTTTTTCAAGTCAGAAGTCTAGAAGTCACTGAAAATTTCTGTAATCTGAGAAAGGATATTTACAAAGACAACCACGAGCTTTCACAATATTCAATAGTAAAATATTGAGCACCTTCTGCCAAAGTCACAAACAAGAAAAGCGTGTCCATCATCATCATTTAGATACTGATATCCTAGACAGCAGTGGAAAAAGGAAAAGGAAATATAAAAGCTCATTACTGAAAAAATAAGAAACAAACCAGTCAATATTTACAAAGAGCACTTTTATCTATGTAGACAAGCTAAAAGAATCTATATATAATTTAATAAATACAGTAAATAAATTCACAATATTGAACTAAAAGTCAATACTTGAAAAATCAGTTTATTTCTACAGTCACAATAAAATATAGAAAATAAATTTTAAATATGATTTAACAATTGCATCAAATATTAAATAAATAGAATTAAAATGTTCATGACAATTACATTTAACTACACTTAAAAACCTAACTAAAAGAAATCACAACTATTTAAATAAGTGGAAGGAAACATCACGTCCTTGGATCAGATTAATCAATATCATTAAGAAGCTATAAAGCTTCACTTATACAAGATAAATAAGTTTTGGAGGTCTAATGTAGAACATAATAACTATAGTTAATATTACTTCACTGTATATTCAAATTTGCTAGAAAACTTATCTAAAATTTTCTCACCACATGCACACATACACCCAGAAATTATAACTGTATGAAAGGGATACATATGCTAATTTAGCTTTATTGTAGCAATCATTTTGCATTGTATACCTGTATCAAAGCACCACCTTGTAAAACTCAAATATATACAATTTTTTGTCAAGAATTCTTCAATGAAGCTAGAAATAATTCTCTAAATCACATCCAAGCAGATACACAAGCTAGTGCACAATAACCCACACACTGACGTGTAACATACCATTAATGATAAACAGCTAATTATAATGCAAAGCAAGCAATTTAAAAAGAAAGAAAAAATTGTGAGTCTCTGAATCCAACAATTCAGTGCAGTCCCAATCAAAATCCTGGATTTATTTAATAGAAATTGGCAAGGTAATTTTAAAATTTGTATGAAAATTAGAATGGATCAGAATAGCCACGCCAATGCAAATAAAAATTAAAGCTGGAAATTGCATAACTATGTATAAATTTAGTGTGATGAGAGGACAAGAAGAGATAAATATACCAAGGTAATAGAATCATTAGTCTAAGACATTCTCAGGCATAGACAGTCAGCAGCTCTAGAAAAAAGCTCCACAACAATTCAGTGGGAAAGTGAGAACTTTTAAATAAGTAGGAATCTATTAATTAGACGCGAAAACAATCTTGAGTCCTTGTAGTACTGCATAAAACTCAAACTGAGAAAAATCTTGGACCTAAATAGCAAACCTAAAACAATAATTTCTAAAGAAAAAGCAAGCAGAATACCATTATAATTTTGCAAAATGAAAAAGTGTCTTCAAAGGACTCCAAATACAGCATTCAGGAAATTTTTTGTGGAAAAGTTTTTATCAGGAAAACTTTTTAATCTCTGAATATTTTTCTAAACTCACTCAATATTTTATCATTATGGCAGTTTTCCCATTTACTTAAAACTCAAACTTTTATTTAGAAGTATAAAATGATGAAATTGAGTAAATAATTTATATGCTTTTGTCAGTAGTATAAAATCATTCTAATATATTGAAGAAGATTTTTTCCCCCTTTGGACTTTAGTTTTTTAATTTAAAATTACATGATGATATTTAAACAAAAGTTTCTGATATTAAATTCTATTTGACTTTGAATGACTAAGAGTCCCATTGCACAATAGCCAGCAAATTTCCTGTTATCAAGCAAAGGACCACTTTTATTGGTTTTACTGACATGTACCTAATACCAAGACATTAGCATAACTGTTGAAATTACCAACTATAACCCAAGAGTGGAACAAAACAGCCCCATGTAAGATGCATTCAGTACATCAGAGTCCAGCTACAGCATACTATGGGGTTTCATAAGCATCACCTTGTGAAGATGATTTCTCCCCTTTTCATCCTATAGGAAACTGATTCAGAATAGCTGGGAACATACTTTTAAGACTCAATAAAGTAACTGTACCAAAAGCAATCCCCTACATTTTAGATATGTGGTATAATATATTTTATATATATATATATATATATAATATGTAGATTTATATACATAAGATATATATAATATATAAGATATCCATAAGATATATAATATATCATTATATATGACTATATACCATATATATAAGATAGACAGATCGATCTTCATGAACTAACCTAGGCACTGCCCTAGATGCTTCTGATATAATAGAATCTCTGGCGCTATGGGAATACTAATACCTGTACAAAATACAAATAAAGCACAAAACTCAGAAGACTGAATTTCATACAGCTGTGTTTACAATGCAGATATGTGTGTGTTAAAAGAAGTATAGAGCTTAATGATACTGAAAATGACACTTGAAGAATGGTCAATTATAAAATGTTGAAGCGCATCTCTTAATTTTCTGAATATTAAAGTAATGCATATCCAAAGAAGACAAGTCATTAAATACAGGAATGTGAGAGGCAACATCATGTTCTCCTTTAGCTGTATTGCTAAGGAAAAATTAGCATATTATATTTCTTTGAGATTTTTTAAATTTTAAACATGATTTTAAATGAAAAGATAAAATTATAATAATATAAAATTCAAATAAAAATAGGTATCTCAAAGCTACAAAAAATATATATAAAAGGTGGGGATAATTTTTAAAACCTCATTCAGAAATAAAAGAAAAGTTACAACTATTTTCCTTTTCATAAAATAAAATACCATGTGTATTACATGAAATAATTTGCATTTTTAAAAATCACAAAATGATGGAAATTGATTTCATGATTTTTTTAAAAAGTACTTCAAATAAGAATATTAAAACACTCAATAGGAAAAAAAGGAGTTAATTCCTAGTCCTGGCAACCAACTCATCTGGATCATCTGCTAGCGTCTCTGATCTTTCTGCCTTTTCTACTTCGCTAAAGAGTTCACCTATTTTCTTGAGTCTTCAGCCACATAAACCATGGTCCACTTAAGGACCTAGCTCCTGAGATATGAACAAACTGTGCTGTCTCACACTCTCCTCAGACCTTAGTGTTAAAGCCATTTGGACTCAGGAGAGCATCAAATCCAAGTTTCATCAAAACCTCTTCCACCTCAGAAAAAAAGCAGCCCACAGCCCCTAGCTGATGTAACCCGCCTGTATGCCAGAATACCCTTGCTCCCTGCACACTCACACCTAATTCTGTATAAAACTACACCTGCCATGTCTATCAATGTCTCCAGTCTTATTGTTCCAGATTTCATATGCATCAGTGCATTTGCATTGTTGAATATATATGAAGGGTCAGAGTACCTTTTCCTGCTTTAGTAGTAAATTCAGACAGGACTTTGAAATAGTCACCTTCACATGAAAAGTCCATAACTCTAGCTATAAGCCTATAATGCTTTCTGTTTATACTGTAACCTCTTATGATGGTCCCATGACAGCCTATAATAAGACCTCTGGAGAAAAAGTCAGCAAAAGAAACCCCAAACTAGCTTGTCATATGGATCTCATTTCTCCACTTCCTTCAATCTTTTACTTAACAATTTTGTTATGGTCATGTACCAAATCAGGGTATTTAGAGAATCAACAATTTCAACTTCTTTCTACCTTACTCTCATTTTCACTCATCAAACTTCTGCTCTTAGGAAAGTGTGCCTGGTATCTTCCACTGATTTCCCCCTTCGGCAGAAAGCTTCCGGAGTTCAAATGACTACTCTTTTCACACCCAAACTTATGGTTTTAAAACTCCTGAGATACACAGTATAAAACCAGTGGGCAAGTCAAAGTAGAAAAGCCACTGGGCCTGTAATAGTTGGTGACCTGAAAAGTTTTTTTGTTTGTTTTTTTTTTTTTTTTTTTTTTTTA
>NW_022900926.1:39460464-39478144 GCF_012274545.1 Fukomys damarensis
TTTTTTTTGCAAAGTGTTACCCATACTATGCTGATGACCTTGTGCATGGCCACAGGTAACTCAGCAAAGACATCTGCAGGTTGGAAAGAGGCATCTTGTTGAAAGTCATCAAGAAACATGGCCTTAGTGAGACATGGCAAAAGACCTGAATTACTGCCATAGTAACAACACAGGCACAGGAACTAGGAAGAGAAGCCGTGCAGGCACTTTTAATTTCTGCCAGGAAAGTGGATGGCTTACTGTAACACTGGACCAAATTCTTGGGGCACCCAGAAAGCAGGAAGATGCACAGAATTTGATGACACCAATGCTTCAGGCTCTGTGAACTTAAACTGTGACTCCCTCATGAATGTTCTTCTCAGCATCACGAGAAGAGGGCTCAGAAGGCCCTGTCTCAGATGTGTACCATCTGACAGAGAAAAGGCATAGTTATGACACCAGGGCTAGAAGTCCATCTCTGAGGAGCAAGGAGCAACTGATCATGGGTGGGGAGAGTGAGAAACATAACATTTATGAGCTCGTAATAGGATATTTATGTCAGGATTTTAATTCTAGCCTATCACAAAAATGATTTACATTATTACATAAATTATAGCAAGTTTATAAAAATGACTATAAACAAAGATAGAGGAAATATATGATTAGAAGAAAAGAATGCAGCAAATGAGTTCTGCATGCTTTCTCAGTTATAAGACTATAGAAGTGACTCTGAGTATGCTAGCATAGGAAGGGTAAAACAACCGCTGCCCGAAATAAGCCAAGCTACTTTCTGATATTAGAATCCTAACAGAATTTAAATTTGGACTCTTTTAGAGAAGATTTATGGAATTTATTGATCATGTCCTCAAAAATATCTCTACAACAAATGCAAAAATAGTTTGCAAACATTTTTTTAAGACCCATTAATTTATGCCAATGGCATAACATCAAAACACCATTTTCCAAGAATGAGTGAATGATGAATTAAAGCAATGTGGTATAGATACCGACCTACTTATGTCATCCAAAAACAAAACTTAGGACCAGGGATTTAGCTCAGTGGTTCTGCCCCCTGCCTTGCAAGTGCAAGGTCCCTAGTTTGATCCCTGGTACAAAAAAAAATTTTTAGACCATTCAGAAAACTATGATCTGTGAGCCACTCAATTCCAATATAGGCAGACAATGCCACTGCCTCATTATCCTTTTTATGATAAAGTCTTCAAAGCAGACACATGTGTAGGGTAGAGCTACATGTAGTAGAGTATTCTTCAGAGGAAAAGCCATCTGTCATTGGATAAAGCAGGAGGTCAACAGAGGAAAATAAGAAAGAACAAAAGGAGCAATGTATTAGTAATCAAATAAAGGTGTGAAAACTAGTTTTAACTCAATTTCATTCCATAAGTAAAAATGATCATCTAGGAATGTTACTGGACACAGATCTTCTTAAAACACATTGGAACATAAATATTTGTGTCTCAGTAGAGGAAAAACCCATGCATTACTCTTAACCAACTACCATTCTGCCAACTCACCAGACCTATGTTCTCAAATTGCACTGTAATTGAGATATCCCTGGGATATGTAAATGTTTGTGGCTGTATGATGTTCTCTTCAGATAAGTCTTGACACTAAAGAGTTAGTTGCCTTTCTTCCCAAACCTGGTAACAGCAGTAGCTGAACCTGTAATTATAATCTACTGAATAAATATGAAAATAAATAATGTGATTTCAGAAAGAACACTATATTCATAAAAAACTAAATTGAATGCTCTACTATAAAGCTGAATTATTTGATTTCAACTAAGGCAAAGGGAAGGCAACTATAAGCTAACAAAGGAGGAAAGTAAACATTTTTTAAGACTTCTGAACTTACATCACAAATGCCTTTAATTTCTAACTCCCTTAAAAATTCAGAGGAAAGTATTGATAGTACATTATGACTGTGTCATAATGTGTGGTCTACACAAAATGAAAAAAAAAAAGTACTGTATGTAAAGCCAATCAGTAGCTCCTGAGCCATGAATCTGAATGTAAATTCTTAGTGTAGCTGTTCTCCCAACATTCTTTTTATAATTTCCATTCAAGGACTGTCCTTGAATGTCTCCTATCTCTACTTTTTTCATCTGCATCTTAAGCAACATGTTTTTCCAATAAGTTAGATTACTGCACTCTCCTGGATGATATTATCAGCAGACAGAGCTGGCTTCATGGCTGCACCTTCAATGCAGTAGCATGGGGGCCTATGATTGGTCTAACACTCTTCGGTCTGGTGTTGAACTAGTCTTATCTTTGAACTTGAATTTTGGAAGAGAAGTCTGTTGGAGTGTAGAGAATGCAGTGAGAAAAGGGACACACACAGGAGGTTGCATTCTAGATGAGCTCTGCACCTATAGGTTCAGCTAGTGTAGGCATGGGTTTGGTGCCTAGGTACATGCCCAAGTAGGAGCTCTCTGAATGCCATAGGCCCCTAGTGGGTGTACAAGGCAGGTCCTAGGCACAGGTTAGTAGCAGAGGTGGCAGCTGCAGCAACCACAGCCAGGGAGAGAGGATGTAATGTGTGCAGGCCAAGACTTGGAAATGTGATGTGGGCTGGCTACACCTCCTTTTCAGACCCTGTCTTTCTAAGACCCCACCCATTTCTCAGCCTGAACTCCATTTGAGGAACTTCCAGCTTCCAGGCTGCAAAATTTGCCAGGAAACTATTACAAAACAATAAATTATATTCATGGACATCACCGTGAAGAATATGTGAAAGTTACCACAACTCTAAGTTTAGAATTTCTGTCTTTGAAAAGCAGCACAACAGTATAAGACAGATGTCTAATGAAATAAATCTACAACCAACTAGCTTAGAAACCCAAATTTAAATTTAAAGATTTTCACATTTGATGGAAAACAGCACTATTTTCACATGAAGTTTCAAAGAAACCAGTTATTTTAAGGAATATAAATGTTTATTGTTATAGCAAAAAAATGCAGTCATTTTTAATTACATATAAATCACATAACCACTTGATTTCTTACACAACCTATAGAAATTATACAGTTTCAGAAAAACAACTAAAATGAAATTTTATAAATTTACACTTTAAATTCTGATTTGTACAATACTCATGTGTAAAGAGTTAAATATTTTTAGAAAAATTGTTCACTGAGAATTGAGTTTAAATCTGCTAAAATTTATCTTTTGAAATGATTGACTACAAATTTATCCTCACATTTAAAAGCTTATTAAATATTCTTAATAGTTACATCAATAAAAATATCCTCAAAATTGAAAAATCAGTAATTATTTGTGATCATGTATTTGCTAAGAATAATTGATAGCACTTTCAATCATATCAATTACAAATAAACTTACTAGAAATATAAATTTCAATCCTCTAATTAATGGATTTACAGGAAGGCAAGCTATAAAAATAGTACAATTAATCAATGTATCCCATGCACAAATTATAGTTATTATATAAATTTTGACATCAAAAGCATTTTTACATTTTATATTGTTCCTCATGTATCAGTGTTACCTCATTATGAATAATAACATATTTTGACCAGAAAAATTTATATTTCAGCACTTTTGTTTTTTGAATAAGCCCTGTGTTTTATTTTTTATTAGGCCTTACAATTTATAAAGCTGGATCTACCCACAGAAATTTGCCTCTGGAATTTCTTAATATTAGAAATACTAGTTGAGCTTGTTTGGTTATAATTTCATTCCAAAAACAGAAAGTAGCTCATTAGTAATGTTTTACCAGGTATGTTAGAAAATAATTGTGGTGCCAAGAGTAGTTTTCTTCAGAAATGGTGGATTCAAGAAAAAAGAAAAAAAACGGGCTTTTCCCAAAATGTTTTCATTTATTAAAGACTATGTATCTTTCTTTGGTGATTTCTGATTTCAATCATTTCTGACAATTAAGTCAGGAGAAGCATCTGTAGGCCTGAGGAGAATATTAGGTATTAGTGATATGAAGACTTTTGGGAACAAAGCTTTTTAAAGTGTTTATAGCCTGAAAAAAATGATTTAGGCTCCTATGGGAAGGAGAAAATTAGTCAAAGTGCCTTATTGAACCCGTAAGACTTTTCTCAATTACTGAAGCTTTTGTTTACATCAGAACCTGTAAGAACTGCTTTATTGGAGCCAAAAAGAAACATGTTAATCCTATAAAGGAGCTAAAAATACTGAGCCCTGTCAGGATCCTCAAGGACTCTGAAAAGTGATGATTGAAAGGGGAAGCAACTGATTTTATATGGAAGGAATGGAAGCAGAGAGTCAGGGCAGCTCTTTCAGGCTCATAGGCTCCTTACTTGACCTGTAGGCCCTTAGGCTCTGGCAGAAGCAGCAGCCCTACTCCAGCTGCTCTGAGTTTGCATTTCCAGAGTGGAGGCAGCGGTGTCCCAGTGGCCACTGGCCTGGGACATCCTGCCTCATAATAAATAAGCAGATGCTTTCCTGCCTCCCTGTTCACCGGTCACAAGACTTTCCTTCTTCACTGTCATAGTGTAAAATGTTATAATCCTAAACTTTCCACCGTAGCAGTCATTGCACAGGTCAGTTTTTGTTTGTTTTGTTTTGTTTTTGCAGTACTAAAGATTCAACTCAAGATCTTTGCATTGAGCTACATTCCCTAGCACATTTTTAATTTTTTAAACGGGGTTTTGCTAATTTGTCCAGGCTTCTGACTCAGACTTCCAAAGGTCTGGGATTATCAGTGTGTGCCACTATGCCTGGTAACCTTATTCCTGATCTAGGTTTTTGCTCTTGGGGCACTAAAACATTTTAGAAAAGTCTATAAAAAGTTTTTGATTTACAAATTCATTCTCAACCTTAAAGCACAATGGATCAAACAAACTAATTTCTCTTATGCTTAACAAGTGTATACTCTTACCAGATCTACTTACAGAACATTTTTGTTTCATCACATGTAAAGCAACTCCCACATGTTCTATTTATCTGCTTGTTATTAAGCTTTACTCTCTTAGCATCTCTTACTTAAGTTTACCACATCCCAGGTATTGCAAAGAGAATCTTATTCTCTGTGACCTTAAATATTAAGGAGATATTTTAAGAAGAAATATTCATTACTTCAGTTACTGTCTTTTGTGAGAGTATATCTTAATGCCTTTTTAGGAAGGAAGCCCAGCATCACGGTCCTTGTGTCATCCTTGCAGGCCACCTTAGACCTGGCAGGACACATTCTGATACAAGGAGGAAGAGTCCCTCAAACGGTGGTGCCAGGCTTTTACCAGGAATGAAACAATACAGTTTTTACTAAGTGTTATATGGTAATTAAAGTGCTTAATATTGTCAAGAGTATTTATGTGAGCCCCACTTTAATGATAAAATTGAAGCAAGAATAAATGATACAGTTTGCTTCTAATAAGTCAGAAGAGTGAAAATTTGAAACGCATGTGTTTCTCATCTCTGCCTCCCATTTCTTTCCAGATAATAAGAAGCACATTATATAATGATATAGCATGACTGACAGGGAAAACCACTAGTCTTTGGAAAATTATAATAATTAGTCACTATAAATAGAAACGTTTTTATAGGTGTATTGGATAAAGGGATTAATTAATAAGGGAGAGTGTGGGTGTGGATTTCGTGTTCTTTGTCCTGTTTATAACCAATGTGCTATATTCCCTGTTGGAAAGAAAGTGAGTTATTTGGTACAAGAACATGAGGTAACTGGAGAAACATACAGAAATAATTGAAGAAAACAACAATCAGTTGAAACTTCTACTCTTTTGCAAACTTTACAATCCTATGGAGCTTTTCAACAGTTTTTATTTCTTCTTCCCTCTCAAAATGTAAGTCTGCACTTTGTTTATTTATTTTTTAATTTTAGCTTATTGGTACATTTATGTAGTACATAACATTCCTCATGGGAAGTTGGTGCAATATATACATCTTAATTCTCTTTTTCATCCCCTTTCCTTTATTTCCCTCCTTTTCCTCTCATATCTTAATCCCCTTCCCTTTCAAATTGTTTATTTATTTATATGTTATTTGCCATGTGTTTGCAGCACATAATGTTTACAATCTTTTTGTGGAGCTGATACATAGACATAACACATCCCATCTTCTTTCTTCCTCATACTTTATCCCTTCCCTCCCTCCCCTATCTTCCCTCTCTTCATCCGCTTCCTCTTGAAAACAAACTATCTCCCTATTTCCTAATACCTATCTTTTATTTTGCTCTTTAGTTTTACTCTGGGTTTCTCATATAAGATAAATCATGTGATATTTAAGCTTGTGTGTCTGATTTATCTCACGTAACATTATGGTCTCAGGGTCCATCCATTTTTCTACAACTGACCCATGTTTTTCTTTCTATATTACAGTATTACTCCATCACAGATAAATACCACATTTTTTTAATCCATTCATCTGCTATGGACATAGGGGCCTCTTCTGATTTAACTATCATGAATTGTATTGTTATAAACATGGGTATGTATATATCACTGTAATATGATGTCTTTAATTCTTTTTGGAAGATAACTTAGAAGGGAAATAGCTGGGTCAAATGGAACTTCTATTTTTAGTTTTTTGAGAAATCTCTACAATGCTTTCCTTAATGGTTATACTAGTTTACATTCCCACCAACATAAAGAAGGAAGGATTCCTCCCCACCAACAGCCTTGCCAGCATTTGTGATTTTTTGACTTCTTGATAAAGGCCATTCTCTCTAGGGTAGGATGGAATCTCAGTGTTGTTTTAATGTGCATTTCTCTAAGGGTCAGCAGCATTGAGTATTTCTTCATGTATTTATCCGTCATTTGTACTTTTCCTGTGAGGCGTCTATAACACTTTCCCACTTTTAATTGGATCTTTTATTTTGTAGAGTATATTTTTTTGAGTACTTTACACATTCATTGTAGTGAATATAACTCATGAAACATACTGAGAAACACCAATTTAAAAATTAAATCAGGAAGGGAGAATAAAAAATAAATAGTGATGAAAATATGCACACTCAAATAGAAACTGAATCTCAAATCCCTACTGTAGACCACGAGAAATAAAGATTCCATTACTATGATCTTCCTTTGAATAATAAATTATGAATAAAAATAGCCTTGCTTTTATGGTTTTGAATTTCTGTTCTAGAATGAGTTAATCTCATATAACTTATACTGTAAATGTCACATTATTTATATTGATGAATTTCTCTCTAGTATAACTCTTTCTTACTCTTATAGGAGAAAACAACCCCATTCATATCTGCCACTTGTCTTTTATCTCATTGCTGTTTCACTAGTTGAACATTATTTAGTGCTAAATCCAGCAGAGCATTTTACATCTATTGTCTTATTTTATCTTCTCAATTGTCCATTAAATTTGTAACTATTGATGTCCCCACTTTGTGGATGAAGAAATTAAGGATGGGGTTAACTTAATCACCGGGATTTCAATTAAGTACAATGGATACTGGGTCCAGACTTCCAACTACACAACTTCAAAGGGCGAGCTGCTTACCATGTCCCCTTCTCAGCACACAGGGTGCCTCTCTAACACCCCACAGAAGTGTACCCTCTTCCTCATCTTCAACTTCCTCAGAAGTCCATCATGACACTACCCACACTCTGGATCCAGATCCCAGAATCAAGATCTTCAGGGACCACTGAACCCAGAAATGAGTCCAGGAAGGGTCATCTCTGCTTGGTCCAGAATCTCATATTATTCAGTGCTAGCCAGTTTCAACCCTAATATACACTTTCCAACACTGAATGTATTTTTTCAAGCCTCTGACCAGTCACTTCTAGTTCTGTTCTATAGTGTCCTTCCTAAGATGCTAGCCAGAGCATACCTTTAAAATAATCAAACTGTTCTACTTCTCTGCTGTAAAGTTCCTTCTGGTTTGCTATCACCTTAAAATAACTCCACATCTCATTTCTTACCATGATCTTTAGAAGCCTCATGAATGGGCCCTCATGACTGTATGTACACACTTTCTTGCCCCCCTTTTTTTTTCTGATTGCCAGTTCCCACTCCTGATGTAGGGCACAGGCCCTTCCTGTCCAGAGCACATGGCCTCACTGTCCCTCTTTGGAAGGCATCTCCTCAGATGTTCATATGGCTTCATTCAGGTCTCTGCTCAATGTCACTTCTTCAGAAACCATCTCCTAAACATCTCCCGGTACTCACAAAATGTTAGAGGGCAGAGGATATCCTTGGTTAGGAATGCCATCTGTGATCCTGTGCTGTGACACACCAATGCCTCAAGCCAGAAGACCCACCAGCCAGAGGCAGCTCCTCTAGCCATGCCCTAGCATCTCAGCATCACTGCAGGAAAAGGTAGGACCTAGGCATTTTGTATACAGCCTGACTCTACCTTCTGTGCTACCACTGTACCCTTACTCTCTCTACCTGCAGGTCATCACCAGCATGATCTTCTAGGCCTTCTCTGCTGTGTCCTCTAAACCCTCAATGTGCAGTAGGGAGAACTCATTTTAGACTTTGAGGTTCACAGACCTGCAGCACATGATCAAGATCCCTACCTTTAAAGGAGCCAGAGCCAGGAAGAGCAGCTGAGCATCCACAACCCAGGCAACCAAGGAGGGGCTCAGTTATACCTAGGACTCCACTCAAAACCTCTTCCCAGTGCTATCACAGGAGTTTATTCTGAGAAAGCACATTAATTTATTTCATTTAAAAACTAAACTTGTAAGCCGGCCATACATAGTGACACACATCCATAATCCCAGAACTCTGGAAGGTTGAGGCAGGAGGTTTACAAGTTCAAGCCTATCCTGGTCAATTTAGGAACTTAGTGAGAGCCTGTTTCAGGTTGGATAGATAGGTAGGTAGATAGATAGATAGATAGATAGATAGATAGATAGATAGATAGACAGATACCTAGATACATAGATAGATAGATAGACAGA
The DNA here is from genome assembly GCF_012274545.1 of Fukomys damarensis. Taxonomy (NCBI): domain Eukaryota; kingdom Metazoa; phylum Chordata; class Mammalia; order Rodentia; family Bathyergidae; genus Fukomys; species Fukomys damarensis. The sequence goes on from NW_022900926.1 coordinate 39,469,335, forward strand.
GCAAAATAAAATAAAATTCTTGTTGCAACCACATGCCACAGGGGCAAGTCGACCCGGTTCTCTGTTTGCACATGGGGAGGTCTAGTCCACTTACCTTCGTGAGGCTCATGCTCATCCTCTGCCATCCTATGAGCTTACTGTAAGGACTGGTGCCCACTTTTTAAATGGGTAATAATCTTTCCAGGACACAAGAGACAGTCCTCTTGAGTCCTCCAGCCTCCATTTTTCTATTATTCTTCACCCCATAGAGATTGAAGTGTCTTTAGATATGTCACTACTAATCTTTCCACAAGATTTCACCTGATTTTCATATTAAACTCTTCAGCCACCTTTGTCTGTGAGGGAGATTGCACAAGAATGATCTGAGCAAGGTTAAGATCACACTCTGATCAAGGAGATAATTCACTCAAAGTAGATTTCTATTCCATGTTTCTGGCTGTTCACAGTTTAAGAAAATTCCTTGGTTTTCCTTCTGAGTAAAGCTAACAACACCCAGAAAAAGTCACTTCATTTTCAGAGTGTGGCAGTTTCTAAGCCCTACTGCCAAATTGTACCTCTGTTTGGCCTTGGGTCATAGCCCCTGTGTTTTTGAGGGAGTGGACAGAAGGCGGTATAGCACTGAGGACCTATACCCAGATTTACCCAATCCTCGGAGGACACAGACAATGTACTCCCTGGCTCAGAGTAAAAGCACATTTCTACCTTGAAAGCCCAACTTGATTTATAACTTGCTCTCTCACAACCCCTTCATTAAGCTTAGGAAATAGATCATTTCTCTGGGCCTGTCACATAGTAAGTATCTAATTAAAATGCTTCACCCTCCCCTTTTTCAATATAATCTGCATCAGTTCTATTTGACATTAATTTTATATATTACTAAGAGAGGAATTCAGCTTCAATTTTTGGGGTAGTTTTGATAATCAGAGTTCGAGGAAAGCGAGACTATGTACAAATTCACTATTCTGACTACTGTCACTATTACCAGCATTTCCGTATTAATGTTGTTTCCTAAAACACTTCTCAATGGAAAATGGAACTTTTCCTCAGAACTTCCTTTCCTTTTTATAAAGCCTGGGTAGAGTTCCTAATCAATACCAAAAATGAACTCTGCTTTCTGCAGGCCTTGATACTACAGGAATCTTTGACAAGTTCACTACATTCCTACTGATTGCTCTCTTCCTCAGCATTATTCAGAATCACCAGTTAGTTTCCTCTGAAATCTGACTGTCTGGTGGAAACTTGCAAATATCTTAGTTTCCCTGGTGATGTCTGTGGATCTCTCTGCATCACATAGAGATTAAATAAGACCTCCAGAGAATTCATGTTACCTCCAGCTTTTGGTCATCCAAGGGGATATTCTCCTGGGCACCCATTAAAAGACCCAGAGTGGTAAAGTCCAGAGCTCAGCTGCCTGATAATGAAGGAAAGTCTATTTGCAGGCCTCTCTAGTACTTACCCTGTAATCTGGATTCTGTCCTACACAGAATGGCATTTGTCCAAGCCTCATCGCTCATTTTCCCTTGTGACTTTCAGAAAAGACAGTGCTTGCCTTTAGCATCTCTTTGGGCCAATTTAAAGGCTGACATCATGACTCTTCCTTTTGTCTCTCCAAGTAACAATTTTCAAAGCCACTTATTTCATTTTGCATAGGACATGAAAGGAAAAGCAAGTGTTATTTAAATACCTGTTGGACAGATAATAAAATCTGTGATTCATTAAACCCATACATGGTTCCCCAAGGCCTCCCCAAGTCTGAACAGTTAGTTATACACAGTAAAACAACTTGACTGCCTTTAACCACCCTTGATTGTTCCCTAATAGAGCAAGATACTCCTCAGGCTCCCTGGTTACATTATACAGAAATATTGCATTAAATGCATCCTATGTTTTGGACACCTGGCAAGCTCTAAAATAGTGGCATCTTTGATCATGTGTAAAGAACTTGCAGTCTGTGTTATGCACCACGTAGTCTCAACAATTACACAGTTCTCACCTCAGGGCAAGCACAGGCTGAAGATACCTTGGCCTGGCCATGGTGGCTTTGACAGTTCAGCTCTGCTCTCTAGCCTTTGTATTTATTCTTCTGAGATTGTCATAGCTTGTAATAAATCATTGCAATGGAGCTCTGGGTTGGGATGGGTAATCTTTCTTATTCTCATCACTTTTTATAAGACTGTAAGAAGTAAACATGCTACAATATTAAAATAAAAAAATACCTAAAGCTTAGAAGTCCAGCCTTTGGGGACAATTCTAATGAACTCCTTGCTTTTAGAGTGGATCTCTGAAGCAACCAGGTTATTTCCTTGATTTAGAATAATTTGTCCTGGGGCCGGGGATTTAGCTCAGTGGTTCTGCTGCCTGCCTTGCAAGCACAAGGCCCTGAATTCAATCCCCAGTATCAAAGAAAAAAAAAAAGAAGAAGAATTTGTCCTGATTCCCATAGATGAAGTTTATCTCTTCCCAATTTCCATTTATATTCCTTCAGATGCCCAAGAAATTGATTTTCATCTCTGTTTAAATGAATCTTTTCTCCTAATTCTGCCTTTGTTGTGTCACTTTACAAGTCCCATATCACACAGCTTCTAGAAGGTGCTAATATTTGCTGAATGAGCAGGGACTGGTGACATCCACCAGTAAACAGACACAGACTAAAGGAGGACCAGGTTGCTAATTTTCCCCAGAGAAGCCACAATCTCATTTCCATGCAAGAAACAAATACTAATACAACAATGACTATAAATGCTGTAAGATGCCAGAGAAGGGAAAGATCAAAGAAGTTAAAGAATCTAGAAAAGCTTTGCAAAACAGAATAGATTTAAAGAAAATGTGATACCAGTTTGATGGTTGGGAAGAGAAAGGGGACTCCAAGGGAGGAACAATTCAAGAACTACAGAGAAACCCAAAACTAAGAACAAGTTTTGTAATTTATTTGGTGTCTGAATTTGAAAAATTAACCTGCCTTATTCTTGTTTTCAGCATCTCCTAAATAAAAACAATGCTTATGTAATCAGTAATTGAGAGAAGTTAATAAGAAAATTTTGGTACATAACACAGTGCCAGCTCCCAATAAATAGTAGTTCAGTAGTAACTATTATTGTGGGTTTGTTTGTTTTTTTCCAGTACCAGGGATCGAATTCTGAACCTTGAGCTTGCAAGGCAGGAACTGTGCCACTGAGCTAAATCCTGGCCCTCTTAGTAAGTATTATTTTTATCACTGCCACTGTTTTTATTAAGAGTTTTAAAGTATTATTAAGACAGTGACCACACATATATCCAGATGGATGAACTATTCCAAGGGGACATTATACAAGCAAAGAACCTGTACGTGAGGACACTTGAAAATGATTGTGAATATAAGAAACTGATTCTGTAACCAAGACTTTATTACATATAAATTATATATTTATTTATTGTAAGAAGTGAGTTCTTCGGCACTGATTAAAGGAAAGAACCTTACATAATATGAATACCTGCAAAGTATCTTGGGGCCTTGACTATATTCATTCCTTGTGAGGTAGTTGCTAGAATAGCAGCTCAAATTAAAATCCAGGCATGCATAATTCCAAACCTAGATCCTTTGTATACATAATTGTGCCATTTCCTTACCAAAGGGCTATTTATTAAATTAAAACAAATGTCATGTGGATAAGTTAAAACAAGGATCCACAAGTACATTCCACATACCAAACCCAAGCTTTGTAAATAAAGTATTAATGGAACACACAGAGCCACAGTATTTTGTTCCTTGCTGTCTATAACTGCTTTTTAACTTGGACACTGAATTGAAAAAGTGCAACAGAATTATAGACCTGCAAAAGTGAACAGGTTTATTAGCCAACCCTTTACAACGAAAGGTTGCCTAGGCCAGGTCAAAAATATACCTCTGCTTTCTAATCTATTTCTTTTTTTTCTTCTACTTTTCTATCCCTTATATAATTTAAACTCATTTTCTAAATCACCTTGTATCACTTCATTTTTTAAACTGAGTTTATTGGTACATTTTAGCTATAATAAAAAATATGAGAAAATGAAAAATATGGAAATAAAATGTTTGTAAATGGGGAGGAGAGGAGGGTGTGAAGGGAGGGCAGGGACAAGGGGAAGAAATGAGAACCAAGACCTGTCATGTAAAGGTGCAAGATCCCAATAACGAATGTAACTGTACTGTATCATTTCATTTTAAAATCCTCTTGAGTTCTACATTGGCGTCAACATAAAGCCCAGTCTCCTCATGTAACATAGGTCAAGTATCCTTTATAGAAAGTGCATGGGACAAGAAATACTTGCTTTGAATTCCTGATTTTTGAGATTTAGGAATATTTACATATAATAAGATACATTGGGGGTGGGAATGAAGTCCAAATTTGATTTGGGGGGGTACTGGGCATTGAACTTGGGACCTTGCACTTGCAAGGCAGCTAAATCCCTGACCCTTAAATTTAAAATTCATTTGTTTCATATACATCTTATACACTATAGAAATTGTAGTAATTTTGTGCATGAGAAAAAATGTTTCACATTGTTGAATTTTCCGTTTGTGGCATTATGTCAGCCCTAAAAGTTTCATGTTTTGGATTTCTAATTTTCTCATTAGGACAGCTTATCCCATGCTCAAATACTATTCTACAGTCATGGCACTTAAGTTTTTCAGGCTTTTGCTATTACCTTAACCACAGGAAAAGTCCACATCAGTGGCCTGATGGCCACTCCTTCACCCAGAAGTCTTGAACTTCAACTATTTGCTTTATACACAATGACTTTGTTACATCTCTAACTCTGACCATACTACCCACTTCCCCAAGCTCAGATCAGATGTCATTGTCTCCACGCAAAACTTCATCCCCCTTCTTCTCAGCTAGTATAGGACTTTCCTTCTTTCTGACTCACATAGCTGCTCTTGCTGGGCATCCCTCTGATTTGCAGGTTGGTGTGTCACTGTTACATGTGTATGTCTCCTTTCCCTTGCTAAAAGGTAAGCCCCTTGATGGTAGAAAGACCAAAGACAAACTATTCGTCTTGACTCCCCACATTACTGACTACTGCTTATGCTATAGTCTTGAAACCTAAAATGTAGACATTATGTATGTATACAATACCTTTTCTATCAAATAGAAGAGTATTAAATTCAAAATAAACAGATTAAATTCAAAATAAACTGCATGTTTTAATTTCAAATAAATGTAATATATATCATTTATATTGACATATATAAAAATACAAACATTTTTATATTCCTATTTTATTTTCTACTTACTTGTAGAAAATACATGGAAATTTTAAATCTAACCTATTTGAGCATTTTGTTTTCTTGGAAATTTCCCCATCATTTTATTAATGGAAGAATGTCTTTAAAAATCACACATTGTACTGTCCCAGATATCCTGATGTTCCTGCCAAATAATAAAGATGATAAGAACAAGAACATAATGAGCAGAATAATGGTGACCAGAAACTGGGGAGAGTAGGGGAGGAAGGCATGTGGAGAGATTGGTCAAAGGGTGCTAAATTAGGATTTTTATAGGAATAAAGAATTTGGTGTGATAGAGTAGGGTGATTATAAATAAGAAAATATTGTACATTTCAAACAGGATTGTAAATGTGTTTACTGTAAGGAAATGATAAATGTTAGAGTTAGTTTAACCTCATATAGACATTATACAATACATACATATATCAGAATATCACATGGTACCCCATATGCACAATTTTATATTTTATGTATCAGTTTAAAGTAAAAAAAATTATGAACTACCCCAATAGAAAAAAAAAACATAAGCCATGTGAAGATGTCTTGTACAAAACTATGATAGCTGTCATCATTGATAATGACCTATTCTTCTTTAGCATGTAAAGTTAAAATATTATTAATACAAATGGAAAATACGTTGACAAGTTCATATTTAATCATCTAATTTTTTCATTTTATACTGTTTCATCAAACACTTTGCTAATTGTGTTTCATTTAATATTTTATTGAATCTAAAAATTATGAGTTAATTAAAATTTCATGATTTTTCTGTTTATAATTACTGAGACCCAAATTCCTACATTTATTCAAAGTCTCACATATTGACTAAAGACTTTATATAAAATGTATACATATTAGAAAACATTCTGGAAAGCACATTTACTTTTAGTAAAATGTATACATGTAAAATTGCATAGAGAATTAGAATTTTCAAAATCATTTAGCAAGAAAATCTACTAGTCTCTTCTAATTCTACTGGCAAACCCATGAAAATATATTCTTTCTTCTGAAATAAAATCATACAACCGAACCTTTTTTGGTTAGAAAACTATTTTTCTTAGAAGAAAGCATACAAAGGAATTTGAAGACTTAGAAAAATGTTCTAATTTGAAGGAAAACTCCCATAATTTCAAGGACCATTGGAAAGTGTAGTTCCATTTGCAGATAAGTATAATGAGCCCTGTGGGAGACCCTGGTCCTCTCCTGAGGACTAGCCTTGTTGGCATACATCTTCTGGAGTCAACTGGCAGGAAGGATCCAGAGAACCCTGAAGAAAAAGTTGTCATAGTACAGAGTTGGGAACAGTGGCCTTGTGGTAGGGCTGGCCATAGAGGTGGGATCACCCAGAGTAAAGCTGCAATCAGTTATTCTGAGGCTGAGGCCACACATAAACACGTACAGCCTGAAATATGTCTTGGAAAGACATGAGAAATGCAATGAAGGTCTGAAATCATGGGAGTGATCTGGATACAACCCATCTTGTAGCACTTCCCCTCATCAGGTCTGGAACACAGAGAAGCTTTCCAATGGGAGAGGGGTGTGGGGATGGTCACCCAGAGTCAGTGCAATCCCTACAGAGGCCAGGTCATCTTTTTCAACAGAACCGAAGCTTCCAACTGAAAAAGAAAACTAAACATCATGGTGGCCTGAGCAAATCTCTGGTTTTCTGGGTGCTGGGCACTAAGCATTCAGTTTTAACACTTTGGGTTAACCAAGTATTCTAGATTTTTAAAACATAACAGAGTGAGTAAGACTCCCAAAGGGAAAAAGTCAGTCTTACAATAAGGGACGTGGGCACCGGAAATCATTAAATTGTCTATTAGATAAAGCTGAATCTATGCATTGTTTTCTTCTGCTCAAGCTGCTCTATCAAAATACTGGAGATTGGGAAGTTCAAGATTGAAGTGTGGCAGGTTCCAGTCTGGTGAAACCTTCTCTCTGTCCAAGATGGTGCCATGGTGCTGAGTCCTCAGATATTGAGAAGTGTAAAAGCAAAAGGACCAACCCCACTCCCTTAAGCCTCTTTCTTAGGGCTTTGGATTCATAATGCAATCATTTCCAATAGGCTTCACCGCTCAATATTATCAAGTTAAGTATCAACCTATGAATATTTGAAATACAGCAGCATTGAATAACCAAAGTTAATGTCTTCTTTAAAATTTAGTATTTAAAAAAAACTGTCATTTTAAAAAGTCCAGTTTTTCTTAACTCAGAGCCAGTATTTTAGCAATGATCCCCTACAACGTATTGTTTTTCTATTACCAAGAAAGAATTTGTCTATGCCCGATGGAATCCTATATCCATCCTCTGGCTGATTACTGACACCAGAATCAGTACTGTTAGTTCTATATTCTTCCAATGACCATTTTTCTTACTTTCGTCAGTAGCTTGTGATTTATAATTTTCATGATATTTATAACCTCAGATAATCTCTATAAAAATCCAGTGAAAATATAGTTTATGCCATGAAACAGATGAATAGGATAAGCTCACAAATGAAGAAGCTTGCATTCAAATTCACCTCTATTTTATATAATATACCACCGATATTCTTAGAAAGTCTGACAAATCGGAAAATAATAATATATGCACAGTGAAACAATACATTTTAGACTGCCAATTAAGATTGATTTTTTAAAGGGGGAAAAGATAAAGCCAATAGTGTGGATGGGCACTAGGAGCCAAAAGTATGAAAAGATGCCTGAGTGGAAGATTAAGACAGAAGGATTATGACACACCTCACCTGTACAGGCTTCTCAGCAGGATCTGATGGTAGAAAAGCTGAGTGCTCTCCATTCAGTTTGGAATCATTTCTCCCTTTTAGACAATGAGACTGCCAATTTCTTAAATTAAATAATGAATAAGGATGGGACAATTAGTGAAGCCCAAATGTTCATTAGGACGAAGAGGCTTCCTTCATTTCAACAAATAGTGCCATCTTTATCTGTCAGCATTGAGAATACTATCTAGTCACAAGCAGCTGCCATCCCATTAGCACTTGACTCCAAGTAATAAGTCATACACATATTTTATTGACAACTTGTAGGACATTATCTTTTCAATGGCACTTCGCATGACTTTTGACTCCACATGTTTAAAAGATGCTCAGATACATCCATTCAGAGGCCACCACAATCCCTGTGTGTGACAGATCCAGGCTTATGGCATGGAGTCTGCACACCATGCTGAAAGAGCACACTTGGCTTGAAATACAATTACTGTTGATTATCATCCAACATCTCATAGAAACACAGTTTATTTTTAACATGCATATCTAAAATCCACTTGAACTGGATTTCCTTTCACAAGAGTTCATCATTGATACCTTTTTCCCCCAGAAAAAAATCAAATATTTTATAACTCAGTTTGTGTAGAACATAGTTCTAACACCACAGAAAATTCCATTAAATGTCAGAGGAATTTAAATGTTTGTTGAAAATCCTAGGCTCAGGATGTTATAAGCATTTAGATCTTTGGAAACTTTAATAACCAATGAGTGTAAAAATCTTCCAGAACTCCCTCTTTGGCTTTAAAATAGGGTATGATCACCACTTTATTAAAA
>NW_022900926.1:39478239-39524108 GCF_012274545.1 Fukomys damarensis
AAAGAAACCAAATTATGTATGTTAAACAAGGGAAAGACTTGGAATGCTTTTGTTCTGGTGCCTTATAAGTACTTGTTCTCCTACATTCTCATAAATTTTAAGAATATCAGCTTTTTATCTTCAGTTATTTACTCAACTATATAACGACCTCTAAAGTGCTGTTAAAATCATTTATTGTGTTGCTTTATCCTATGAGTATTGGAAAAAAAAAAACAAGATATTGACCAGAAAACAGAGGAAGAATTTTAACCTAGAGCTGAATAACTTCAGGAGACCTCAAAAATAGTTCAACACAGGCTAAATGCATATATGAACAGGCATGTACACAAAGGCACAAGCACGCAGAGATGCATGAATACACCCCACAGAGTGATACTACATTAAAACAGAATCTTGGAAGACATTTTTTTCTTCTAGTTAAACATTGGATTATTTTGGAAAGTGTTCCCATCCCTAACAAATATTCATGTTTTCTTCCAAGAATGTTCTAAAGCTCACTAACTACTGCCTTCCCTGCTCCTGCAATAATTATAGTCCTAGTTGTATGAAGCTTGATGTTGCAGTCTGTAAAATATTCAATAAAAAGCTACTGTGGAGACTAGATAATAAATCTCAAAAGTAATAAGGCTAAAAACTAAAAAACAATATATTCTGGGGAAAAGATTTTTGAACTTCATATACAAGATGCTACCAAAATTTACAAAGGTGATAACATAAATCCAAATCTGATGTCCATACTGTCTTTAAGTATATGTTTATATTTTTCCTTTTTTATTATTTTCTATTTTCTTAGCTTCCCACTTAATTGATCTTAAAGAAAGAGAAAAGAATGTGAGTATTCTTATTACATAGCTCTCATGATACAGTGGAATAAATTAGACTACTAAACATAACACAAATAATGATAATCCCAATTTAAACCCTAGCCAACAATCACAAACTGTTAATCATAAATATTTCATAGATCAGATTTTTATCTTATGTAATGTATCTGAATTCAAACTATTTTAAATAGTCTAAATTCAAACTTATTTTTAAATTAATCTAGAAAAGGTGTATAAAGGTGGCGAATTTTAAATCAAAGTTTGAGTAAGTGAAGGGATAAAATTTGGTGAGCAAAATTTGAACCATCAAGTCAGGAGAGGTATACATCATGAAACATTAGGCATGTAAGAGAATTTAAGGTTTGTGCATAAAACTAAATGTCTAAAGTTACTTCTTGAGTTGAATATGTTACCAAAGGTCTAGAAGGAGATTTTTTAAAAAAGCAATAAAAGCTTAATTCATAAAAGGACCACTGACTGGCCTCCATATCCCAAATCTCTGTCTCTATCTGGAATAATTATTGTTCTGACAATAAGATGTAGAGAAAGGGCACCGTTTGAGTTAGTTTGGTAAATCTACCCAGAGAATAGAGTTGTAACTAAACAAATGTTAGTTTCTATAGTTCTTAAAGGTGAGTTCCCTCCCCTTTGGAACAGGAAATTCCTACGGTCTGATACCAACATACAAAGCATTATGTTATTTCACAATATGACCTTTATGCTTAAGATCCACACTACCCTAATAAATAAATTCTCCAAGTTATGCCTGTATAAATCTGCTTTGAAATAGCCCCTAAAGGTAAAATCCTATGTGATTTTACCACAATTGAATGTGTGCCTCTTGAGGACCTAGAGAGTAAATATGTTAGTGACCAAGCAGGGTCTGAGCATGCATTGCACCTCCATGGGGTACGGACATTCTTCCAGCTCCCTCTCAGCTCACAAACACCTCCTCACACTCACTGTTTTGATTTTTGCTTGTTTCGTTTTAATTCTGCTTCCTTTCGATACGATGCCCTGTTCTCCTGCCTATTTTTGATTAGGGTATTATCTGATGCAGGGTACACTATAGTCACCTGATAAAGAGTTATAATGAATATTTCCTCAATTAAGCCCTAGGGAGAGGGTGTGTTTTAGATATTGCCTCAATTATCTCCCACAGGTGCTCGCCTTGCTAATCTCAAGGGAGACCCATTCAGATTTCTCACTTCTTCCTTCTGTTTTGCAGGAGTAGGAGGCTTTCTGTTTTCCCTACAGCTCCACATCTTGCTCCTGAGGTGTCCTGGGAGGGGAGGGAGGTAGCCCAGTGAAGGTCCTAAGCCAAGGTCAACCCCCAGAGGAGGCTGGGCTCCACTGTGCACACCTGTGAGAAGTTTAAAGCTGCACTGTGAGGTGCTGCCCTCCTTCCCCTGAAGAAGCGGCACAGTTTTCTTTGCAGCTATGCAGGACTTTAATGAGATGTGTGCTGTCCAAGTTCATGTGCTTGAGCACAGATGTATGACCTTTCCAAAATTAGGGAAGCCCTGCCTTGAGGACAGAGCTGCTCGCCTCACCTCAGTAAACAACATATTACCTCTAGAATAATGAGATAGAGATAGGAACTTGGGAAACAGCGTCTTCAAAGTAGGAGAGAAAAAATTATGGACAAGAATGAAAAGATAATGAAATAATTCCCATCTTCTTTGGTTTTCCTGATACTGACAAATATTATATGTGGTGTTTCTCGTGAGATAAGAAAATTCTCAGAATGTAGATATAAAACTAAAGCAAAGACCTATTTCATTAAGGCTTACTCAGTTTGATTAAATAAACAGCTACTAAAAAATACATTCTGGAATGTCATTTGTTTCTGTTCAATGTATTTATTACTGTCATATTACCTGATTTAATACTTTTTTGCCTTATGATTCAGGAGTTCATATTACTGAACTCTACTTAATTTGCTTTCGTTCTCATTTCCAAATAAAAGGTTGCTAATTTAGTTTTTCCCCCACGATGAAGTTGAACTTCACAGATTCTTGTTCCTTTTAATACGCAGGCATTCATATATATATATATATATGAATATATATATGAATAATATATATATATATATATATATATATATTACTAAAAGATACCTTTGAGAAATACATCTGGTTTTTCTCCCAGATCTTTATTTCTCATATTCCTGCTTATTTTTGCATCATGTTTTTGCTCACAGACTGACTCAGTAGAAAATGCTGTCAGATTCACTCTTTCCACCCATTCATCGTGCATCCATGCATCTATCCATTCATTTGATCCATACCATCTGAGTGCTGAGTTGCAGGGCAGCCTCTCAGCTAGGGAACAGGATTAAAGACAAATGATTAGGATGCGGCCTGACTCTATAGGGTTGAGATTCTGACTTTCTGGATGTTCCATTTTGTGAACAGGAGTATGGGTTTCATATGGAACTCTGACAGGCCCAAGAGAGTTGAGTGCATTCACCAAGGAGTCAGATCATGTGTTCCGACAGGCTCTACCTTGAGAACCTGGGGAGTTTTTAAATCTTTGGGATCTGTGGGCTAGTCAGCTTTGTTTAGTACAACAAACACCTGTGGTAATAAACTTATAATGAGAAAAGTCTTACTTTGGTCCACAGTTTTAGAGACTTTGGTCCATGATTAGTTAGACCCACAGCTTTGGCTTGTAGTGAGGCGGAGAACATCATGGCAGAACAAGATGGCTCACTTCATGGCCAGAAAACAAAATGGAACAAGTGAGAGACTGAGTCCCACAGTCTCTTTAGAGGGCACAGGTTCCTCTGCTAGGCCTCACTAAGGTTTTCACTACTCCAATAACCCCAAACTGGGCACCACGCCTTTAATACATATGCCTTGGGGGACATTCAAGATCTAAACAATAGCACGATTTTAGTTACCACTTGCATAACAAGAGTGCCTTCTTTCGGTGAATACGAGGTGAAATTCACAGTACCAAGCATTTAAGCTCTCTATAAATGTTAGCTACTATTATTTTGTCTAGACTTTTTGGCTCAAGATTTAATTTTTTTAGACTTCATCCTGGGATGACAAGCTGCCAGCCTTAAGTCAGCTCTGCTGCTCATAGTAAGCAGAAGCATGGTACTTCTTCTACACTGTAGCACTGATTAAAAATAGATTTTAATTCCCCCCAGGACAAAACCAAATTTGGGCACCTGTGCTTCCCATTTCACTAGGTAAGCCCTGTCAGCTCTCTGACAACATGTTCTTCAAACAAGTTTCAGTCCTTCCTGGGCTTGCTTGTATCTGCCAAGACCAAAGGGATTCGGGATCCTTTCCCCCTGGAGCAGAGATCCTTGCTCATTAGACAAGAGTTATGAATTCACTCCTTCTACAATTACCATAAGTTTATTTTAGTAATTCTAAAAAATGAATTGCAATTTTAAAAAGATAAAACTCCATAGATTCAAAATATAGCCTGGCTAAAATCAAAGTCTTCTCCAATACAAACTCTGGAGGAGGTAAGAGGATCTGGGACTCCGGCCTTAGCCCAGTCATTCCAACCTCACCCTTTGCTCACACACTGGGTTCTTTATTCCAAAATTAGACTATCCTTGGCATTTTGGGAATTTTGTGTCCCCTGCTATTTCCCCATCCTGTGAGTCATGGGTGTGTTTCTCTTAATTTACAGATAAATTAAAAAAATTTAACATGCGTTGCTTTTGTCAGGCTTATCCCACTGATTGGGGATGGGGGAAAAGTTTAATAGTATCACTGTGGCTCATTAGGAGCCAAATGATCCAAACTCTCAGACTAGACTACCAGTGCCCAAGAAAAAATCAGATCTTTTTCAACTTTCTACCTCAGAGAAGAATGCATGTCAGCCCTGAATGGACATGCAGTGAGGAACAGTGAACAAAGGGGGAAGCCACATGGAGAGGTCCTGGCTGTGAGGGGCTGAGGTTGGCACTGCCCTCCAAATGCTCTCTGAACTCACCCAGAAGAGCTACCGACCGGTGTTCTGATTTAGGATTCTTGGAGCCATTGCGGAAACAAGATGAGGTTCTGGGGTCCCCATCATTGCTGACCTTTGCTGTCAAGTGCTTGTGTGACTGGAGCAAATGAGCTGGGCCCCAGCCTACAACAATGCATGCTTCCCACCTGCTTTCCTCTTCCATGGGCCTCTCGTTTCTCCACCAGCCCCTGGGTATGAATTGGGTTCCTTATAGCCCTACGAGGCATCATAGATACAGAATTTGGCATTCTCCAAAATTCTATTCTCCTCCTACTTCTTTATCTCTTATTTCCATCAAAGCAAACCCCTTCTCGTCTATGTATTCAACCTGCATCATCCTGCTCCAACTTGAAGACAGATAACACTAGTACCTCTTTGTACAGACTCAATGAATTAATGGATGCACCGTGTTAATACTGCTTGCATAAGTACTAGCCATTTTAAATTATTACTATTATTGTTCCTGAAAGCAGATGACTCTCAAATCCTTACCTGTGTTGATAAATCCCACATTCACCTCAAAGACCAAAATTTAAATCTACTTTCATTATACTTGCATGTCTCCAAGCTGCTCTTTTTCATATATATACTAATTTCATTGACACCCTCGTTGGCCCATTTATCCAAGCTTGAGACCCAAGTAGACTGCATGACCCTTTTCCCTCTCCTTCACCTCTAGTCTCAATGCAGAGTAAAAATGAACTGTAGCTCCACTTCTCTTTCTGAGACTCCTAACCTCCATCCCTCCTGCTGGAGCACACACAATTATTGCTTCATTCTATAGGCTGGAGCCTCTTCAAGTCTTACACATCCTTCAAAAGCATGTCTGACATCTGAGTTCCTGATGAATCTTGTTCATGGGAGGCACCAGACAGAGTGTGGGACAGTATGCCAGTTAATCTTAATTGTATCCGCTGCATTGGTTTAAAAACCATCCACGGGATACACAGCTCTGGATGTCCGGATAGATCATGGAGGCATGACTTAGGTGCTAGATGCAGCTCTTCACCCCTTCCTCTCTGGCCCTGTTTCTTTGCTCTGTTTCCTGGCTGTCATGAAAGAGGCATCTTCACTCCACCAAGAGACCTTCTTATACAATGTTCCTGCTTTGGAGCTAAATGACCATGAACAGTATCCCCAAAAACCTTGAGCTAATTTAAACCTCTCATTTAATTGTGGGCATCAGGTACTGTGGCTCACAGTATGGAGAAGCTAATTACAGACAGTGATTCTCTCTCTGGATGCACAGATGGGGAAATACCACCAGGAGCCACAAGGCTCCTGAGCCTTCTTCAGCTGAGTGCAAGCATGGGGTTGTTTGACACATTCCAGTAAAGGCAAATTTTGATTTTAAAAGTCCTGCACTAGGGTGCAATGCCTGTAGTAATAACCTAGACAATTCATCCAGCTTTTCAGAATCTAACTTCATTACCCTATCCCCACCACTCTCTGTCACCCAGCCCTCCTATGTTAGACATCTTGCTCTCTCCAAATACACTTCACAGAAGGATTCTTATGCATTATGTAATGCAGAGGACGAAGGGCTGGGGATGGGCACACTCTCACCTCCCATTAGTAGATCTCTTCTGCCACAGGGGATACAGCCCTAATGTCATATGCCCCAGCTGGGCTCCTCTTTTCAAACCCTTCCCCAGGCCAAAGAGCTTTAGGAATCATAGTTCTCAACATTCCATGAAAATCAGTTACTCATACCGCACCCAAAAATAAAACCACTAGCTGTGGGCAAGCAAAGGTAGAACGCACAACCTGCCATCCCACCCCGCAGATTCACTTGATGGCCCAACTGCACTGCCGAGGAGCACCTCTGGGCTGGCATCTGCTCCCTCACTATGTATGTTATGGGAGCGTGTGGACATGTTTTGCTGATGTGTGTTATGTGTGTGCTGTTACGTGTGTGAGCATGTGCTCCAGTATGGAACACTCGTCAAAGCTACTCTTCCTGACACCATGATCTTTTTATCAGGAATTCTAGAAATTCCAATAGCAATGTTCTCCCTCCTGTTTGAATGGCTTGCCTTCCCCTGACACTTCCAGAATAGTTAGGGCTTTCTCCCCACCAGATATCAGCCTCCACTTATAATATTGCCGTGTTTGTTGAAGGATTGGCTCCAACTACACAAAGTTACCCCACTGACACTGAGATCTTCCTGACTGTGAGGTTTTGAATAGGTTGGTTTCATCTGAAATATCTCTCTTCCTCCTCATAAGCCTGTTAAGTCGTATTAATTCTGCCATCATCCTTCCTTTCACTATGAGCTGTGAGCTTTCTGCTGAGATCCTCTAGAGAAATCTCTACTCTAATCGGGACCCGTACATACTATTAGGTTGTTCACTGCACAACTCCAGGGGACCATTCTCCCAGTCATTCTCACTGGAATCTAAGTGACCAGCTCTTTCCTGGGTGGGACAGGGTGCAACAGCTAAGGCCCAATGCTCTTTCTGTTGCTCTTCCTCAGCAAAGTGCACCCCTGTTTTCATGTGGTTTTTTAATTCTCTGCTTGCCTTTTCCTTACTGCATCCTCCCTGTGAGGAGCAGGAATGTTTTCTGTGGGTCCAGGGCAGCAGTTGGCTCAGTTCCAGGCACTGTGGAGAGTTCTCTGTAAATGTGGCATCAATAAATGGCTGGTTATTTAATTCTAAAGGAACATAACTTCTCCATTTGCTCCTTGACCATATTGCTAATTTAACAGAGATTTGAAGGCAAGTGTCCCACATACCTTCGGCTTGTGTATGTGAGTGTGTGTGTGTGTGTGTGTGTGTGTGTGTGTGTGTGAGAGAGAGAGAGAGAGAGAGAGAGAGAGAGAGAGAGAGAGAGACAGACAGACAGATAGACAGACAGACAGAGACAGAGAGAGAGAGAGACTGGGGGAGGCATGGACAGACAGGACAGAGTATATTTTCCCATAAGAACCCACGAAAAGGTGAGGGTGCGGTTCTGACAAACCCCTGGGTTTACCCAAGCTCGGCACCTGTATGGATGGAAAGGCCAGCAAGGCTCAGTGTAAAGCAGGCAGATCAACAAACAGCTGGACAGGAGATTTCTCATGTTTGCAGGGGGAAATGCGGTTCTGATGCTCTGCACCCTGGAAAAGGTCAAAGGCGTCTCTCCTCGGAGGCAGTTTTGACAGGATCACACTGCCCTTTATCTGCAAAGGTGAAGAGGCCCATGAAAGGAAGATGGGGCTAGAGGATGAGCAGCTTGCTTGAGATGATGGATATGACCCTGTGACCTGCCAGGGTCCCCAGGAAGGTGGGAAATGTTAAGAATTAGCAAGTGACTGGGCCACTTAAAGGGTCTGTTTATTAAAAAATGTTGCCCTTAAATATTAGCCCTTGTATTTTAAATACATTTCATGTTAATTAACTGAAGATAAATCAAGGCTCCACTCAACTGTTCCAAATTATAATCCCTCACATATTATAGGGGAATAGTCTGAGTAACCAGTGAAAGATGACAGTCACCATGAAGTAAATTGTGCATCCCTCAGTCTGCAATCATGGATCATTCTCCTTGTTCTATACATGTTGATGGAGTCACATTAACTCTGGAAACAAGGTAATTGTCTCCTGGCTACATAACTCCCCAGAATTCTCCCAAAGTGATGTTTTTGGGAAAAAGGGGGTGGGCAACACTATTCACAGCACTAGACACAAAGCCCCTCCCTCCCCCAGGGGTCTGCAGCTCCCAAGGAATCCAGTCAACTCTTCAGAATCCATCTAGAAAATGCTCAGGGAGTACTTTCCCATTTTAAAGGGGGAGGGGAAGACAACTCTGACATATTTACTATAGTCAAAAATATGGAGGCAATAAAGAGATAGATGATAAGAATTCTGTTAAGAGGACAATAAACAGGATCCTGAAAAGCTTATTTGTGGAAGGTCTCACTAACAAGGCAAAAGCCAGAGTTTTAAGATCACTCATGTAAATACCTCGCAGGATGTTGTCCCTGACTAAGGATGTATGAGGGTTATTGAGCTTTGAATTAGATGCACTTTAAGAAAACAGTAGAATGTTTTTATCTGATGGCACCTGCACTGATTGTGTTAAAGAGGGCTACTCTTGGATACAGGTCAATGATTTCACATAAACTTACTGGGAACTCAGACTGTGTGTTCGTTTGCAGACTTTTACATGCCCTAAAATTTAGTAGCTCTCACTAAGAGAAGGAACTCAATAGTATGCCTGTTGTTGATGAATATTATTTATTTATTTTTTGCCTGTGTTACATTTTACTTAATCTTCCTGGTTACATATTCAATTGGGCTATTTTTTGAAAACAACTACATTAATAATTAAATTTTATTTCAAGTATTTTTAAATTTTAGGAAGCTTTTTATACAAGTATGAAATACAGTGTTCAACATCATCATGTAGGAAAATAAACTGCATATTTATAGGAAATAATGCACAGTTTGTAGTTAAAATGCAAAATATGCATTTGATTGATAATCATTCAACAGTATACTTCAAAATGCTAGTTTTATTTTTTGTTTATGTCTAGAAACTCATCATATACAAGTAGACTCATGAATAACCTCTTACCTATTACTAGCATAAACCTCACTTTTGCAAAGAAAGGCACTAATTGAGGTGAAGTTTGCAAAGCTTTCTGTTGCCTTGGATGACATTATAAATACTATTATGTATCACAAGGACAGTAACAATGACATCTTTGAAGTTTTTCTCTTATAGTGAAGTTCTTAGATTGTTTAGACTTTACAAGTCTAAAATATGATGGAAAAATATGGAGAACATTTAAATTATTGAAATTTTATTACAGTAAAAGATACACTTCAATTAATTCCCCTAAAAACAATCCCCTAATTTCAAACACACTTATTCCATAGTTCTTGTCACTTCCTGTAACAGTTTTAGAAGTCTTCTCTCCCAAGTGCTTTTAGTTGCATTTTCATAGCTGCCTCAGTTTCCCCAATTGATTCAAAATATTTATTTCATGATGATTTTTACTTTGGAGAAGAGTCAGAAGTCCCACAGTGTCAGAGCTGGTAAATGAGGTAGATGAGGACACACGATAATGTTTTTAGAAGGTGGATGGCACTCAATAGGAGCAGTTACTGTATGTCTTATCACACCTGCTAAAGATACTCAAAAAAGGGCAGCTCCGGAAATGCTTCAGAACAATGGCAACAATGATGGAGTAAGTGGTTTGAATGGAGGGGGAGCACTTCAAAAGGGATTAATGACAATGTGTCTTCTACTGTGATAAATGTTTAAAAAGTTAAACATTCATGATATATTTTGAACATCTGTTGTATAAGTAAAACCAATGCATCAACATTTAAATTCAGTGCCAGGGATTTAGCTCAGTGATTCCACCACAAGCACAAGGTCCTCAGTTCAAACTCTGGTTAAAAAAAAAAACAAACAAGAAAACATTTTAATCTACTAATTCTTTCACTCTAGCAATTTCTTTTTAGACATTACTGTGGTCTGGTGCTATGGTAAGGGCTGGAATAGGACAGTGAACAAGGAAGAGTATGGTGTTCAGTATGGTACTGGGACAGCAGAGGACAATGAGAAAGGAAATACTATATTGTGGGGTATCAATGAGAAAAAAGGCGGTACATGGTGAAGTCACGGAAAGGAAGGGATTGCTGGATGGGTGTGCAAGAGACAGAAAAACAGGGAAAAGAGTAGCAGGAATATGACTAAAAAGAGAGAGAGGGAAATGAGAAAATGGGGAGAGATTTCTAGGCATAAAAATAGGCAAAGGCAAAGGTCACATGTGGGTATGAGTTTGTTATGATTGGTAAACCATACAGCTGCTAAAAGCAGCACAGAAGCGATCCAGAGACAGGGCAAGGTAGAGGTTACTGGGGCCAGGTAAGGGAGAACAGAAAACTGCATGGTGAGGACCTTTGACTTTAGATATGATGGGAAGCTCTTTAATGGTGTGAAGAAGGAAATAACATGCTCAGCTTAGATGACAAAATGTCCCTCTGGCTGCTGCATGGAGGGCTGGTGAGGAATGTGCCCAGATGCAATAAGGCCCACATGGACAGGCACTGAGCACTGAAAATTTCTCCAAATCACCCCTCCTACCTTACTTAGGACAAGAAAGAAATATGTTTTCTGGAAAGTCACATACTTCTCTAAAACCATTTACTTGTCTGTATTCAGGGAAGAGTTGCAGGGGTACATTATCAGAAGTAATTCCGGATTTCTGAAAATTCACTGGAGAGAGACACAGGCCTGGACCCGAAATCCTGGTAAGAAGTCTTGTTACTCTTGGCTCAGCTGGGATGTGAGTATGGTGGTGAATCATTGCCGGAATGATGGACCAGGTGTGACTCTACGATGAAGGAAGAGGAAAGCAAGGGCCTGAAAACCAAAAGACTCTCTGTGCCTGTCCTCAGTGAGACCTCTACTTTGATTAATCCACTAGTATACCAGGGTTTATGGAAAGCAAACCTGATTTCAACTACTCCAGGAGTTTAAAGCAAAGGCTCAGATGTGTCTTAAAGTTGTTAGGTTAGATATAGCATGGAAAGTGGAAATTTTGGAGTTGAAAGCTTTGTAGATGCATTTGCTGGCCTGAATGTGCAGGGTGAACATGGATTATGAGAGCAAGAGAAGAGATAAAAGCAGCTTCCAGGGATCAACAAGAGTAACTGACTGGATTGTAAGTGTGGATTATCAAACAATCTCTTGATATGAATACAGGACAGATGGGTTGATGGACGATAAAAACTTCTCCATACTGCTGGTTTTTCAGAGAAAGGAATTAAGTCCTCAGTTAAGACTGAAAATGATAGAGGCTTCTGGATGCTTAGGGAAGTAAAGAATGGTAAAGAGGCACCTAGAGAGGAAGTGAGCACATCTAGTGTGTCCAGCCAGGGCTGACGATTCATTTAACATTTGTGAGGGGAAGTTTAAAGTTAGTCTTCTCACCTCCAACAACATCATTACATCACTTTCCCAGGCCATATCCGATGGGCCAGCTGTAGGCACACAGTGAATAGAGTTAGATTTTACCTAAATCACAGATTTACATGAAAGAAACAATGGAGAGATAGAGGGAAAAGAGCATTGCGGATGCGCTCAAAGGAATAGTATAGTAATAGATCATTAAATTGATGATGAGTGAGGACAGAAGTTGGAGATAAAGGGAGAGAGGGATATTGGAAAGAGCATAAATGCATTGGAAGTCTGAGTTCATTTGAAGTCTTACTTAAGTGGAAGAACCAGAGTAAGTGAGCTGGAAAGATAGGGGTTTCACTCACAGAATTGAATACTTAAAGATTTTACAGGGAGTGTGGTTGTCGATAATACATACAAGGAAATGATCCTGAGAATAGAGGGGAGGAGGAGAGTTTATGTGGGAGGTGAGGGAATTAGAGTTCAGGGGCCAGGGTGTTTCATAATCATTTATCTGGAGGTTAATGTCACTAGGGATGATGGTTAGTGTCTTGGCAATGCAGTGTTAAGCTCTACTACTGCCCAGGAGAAAGCAGATGACTTCAAAAGGAGAGGCAGCATTTGGATAAATCTGAGTACATATGCTTCAGAGATGCTGGCATGTTCATCTGTTAGCTTTTGCTGTTTATTTTATGGAAGGGAGAAAGACCATGGTCCATGCAATGGTCCACACAGAGCAAGGAGGACATCAATCCACTTCCACAGCATGGAAGGCACAGCCTGAGCCATCACTAGAGAGGTTGCCTTTCAAAGTGCCCTCGGGGTCTCGTCAAGTCTGTGGTGAAGATGGAAGGTGCAGCACCGAGAACAGCAAAACTTCATGTAAGAAAACTGAGGTTGGTGTAAATGTGCTGAAAAAAGAAAAGTAAGCTGAGAACAAATGTGTTAGTTGATTTAGCTTGCCATCTGGATTGGATTTTAAGGAGTACCCAGGTAGCTGTTAAGGCAGTACTTATTCTCAGCCATTGTGTTATTATTTCCAAGGCTTTCACAGGCCCTGAGCCTTTCCTTTTTTGCAGAAAGGGAAATCCACATGGTTTGGTGACTGCATAGAATAACTGAGTGGCCCCAAGTACTGTGTATATGGAAGAGTATTTCTGGAGGAAGTCTGTACACAAATCAGTGGATTAGTGGAGAACATCCTTCCTCCATATTGTGGGGGCCACCTGGGGGAATGAATGGGCTGAAAAGGCTGAGGAAGGATAAAGTTTTGTTCTTGCTTCCAAAGCAGAAATGTTCTTCTGTCATGGGACATTGGAGCTCCAGCTGTTCTGCTCTGGACACCAGGATGCAAACCAATGCTCACGTTCAAGTGCCTTTGGTCTCACACTCTTACAACATGGGCTTTGCTATTATAAGGATTTCAGACCTGGCTTAAGTCGTGCCACTGGCATCCCCAGCTCTACACCTTGCAAAAGACCTCAGTGGGACATCTCCACCTCCCATGTTGCAGGCAGCCAGATTTCTAACAAGTCCCCTTTCATTTGTCTTTCTATGCATATCCTATGGTTCCATGTCACTGGAGAGTCCTACAAAGTATCTTCAATTTGGAGGGTGAGACAGGAACCCAGAAAGTAAAACCTTCCACCCCTGGCCTCTCTAGTAGACCTGACTGACAAGGCCCCAGAGTCCCTAACTCCTCATCTCTGCCCAGGCTCATATGTTGGGGTTGCAACTGGGTGTATTTTGTCAGGCTGCATCCATTGGTTCCACCCTAACCTGCCCTGAGGACAGGAAATATGTTGAGGGTTGCATCACAGGGAAGTGGTAATGTAGGCATCTTCCGAACATGGGTTTGCCCTGCACAGACTCAAATTCGAAAGAAAAAAATTTCAAACAAATAGCCCAGCCTAGAAACCTCAAAAACTTCAGAAAAAAATTACGGATGTCATGAACACACAAAATATAAGTAACTAATAGCCTGTTTTATCATTTTTTATCACAAAATAGATACAAATTTTACAAAAAGGTTAAAATAATCAAAACTTACTCATGCAAACACATAATGTACAGGACACCATCAAGAGAAATATGGAGATGAGGAAGCACCATTAAGTCACTACTGTACAGCTTGCTATGGTATGAGTTGTCCTTTACCAACTCTGCAGCACCTCATGTTGCCAGTGGGGTGAGAACAACCATTGCCAGTATCTACTTGAAGCACAGGACACTCCACAGGGCAGTGCATCTCTATGGGAAATTGATGCAAACATTAAAATTGATCTCTCACAGCTCTTGAGCATTCTAACCCATATAATATATATGCAAATATGTGTTAATTGGCTCTTCAGGTTATCTGGTTCCAAGAAATCGAGAGAGGAGGAATAAAGAAAAGGAAACGGGATGTAAAAAAGAATTAAGATATATTATGTACAGGTACAAACTCCCCACAATGAATGTAACCATTATGCCCTGCAAGCATGCACTAATAAAAATAAAAATTTTTAAAAAGGCTTCTGGTCATCAGCAAGATATTAGTAGTTTGGGGGAGCCAAGAGAACTGAGATGGATGAGTAGTGGGGGTAGGGAGTGAACCCTAGAGGTCCATGAGCAGCCCACCTAGCTTCCAACCTGTCACCATCACACCCATTGCTCATGGTCGTAGCTGCCCTGCCACCATCACCACCACCGGGAGCACGAGGCTGAGACCCAGTGCTGCTCCTGTGCTCAGCACTGCCTACATCCAACACAAGTTGAAATTTTTTTGAAATTGAGATTTGTTTAAAATATGCAACTTGAATATTTAAAAAAGGTAACAAATTGCAGGCACCTGTAATTAAAGGTCTTAAATAATTCTAGAAATGGATCCTTGCACAGGAGTTGGGCCTCCAACCCCTACTTCATTTAAGAATTGGTTGCATTTTCTTTTAGGAAATTCCAGGGCCCCAACACAGTATTTCCTTGTAGCTGCAACTCCTAAATCAGAGTGAAAATGTGCTAGGATGTTCTTCCCAAATCTGAGAATCATAGCATCAAGCTATTCTTAGAGGAGAAGATATAGAAATGAATTTTTAGAAAGTAAGGAATTCTGAGATTCAAAAATGGTTATAAAAGCCCTTCCTGGACTGCATATATACATATATATATATGTATATATATATACATATATATATATATACACACACACACAAACACACACACATATGCACATTTGCATAGACACAATATATATACACATAGAGGTATAAACAGATGCACACATATGTATACATGCATGTATTACACATGAACATTTAGGAATGCATAAGGACATGTACACATACACGTACACATGTGCACACATGCCTATACATATATACACATATGTGTGTACAAACATGCACATACATACACACATTCATCCCTTCTCTACTTTATCATTCAAATCTCATCAACCTCTCTCTTTCCAGGAGTGTGTACCCTATACACTATTCCTACTAAGTAGCATAAGATTATATAATTTGTCTGTGTCCTATCTTGTTACAAGACATGCAGATGTTGTTTTCTTTTATCTTTGGGTCCCCCACACTGGGTAAACCGTAGGTGCTTAGTAAGTAATTTACTGGATAAAGAAAGGAGTAAATAAATGAATGCTCTGGAATACATAGTTAAGTGGGAAACACCATTTTGTTTTCACAAACCCAGGATAGCGTAGAAATATGGAGATGGGCCTCCTTGTAAAGCGACAGATTGTGTTTACCTTCTTCTTTACCATGCAAGCCAGGCCTCCTGGGAGATAATGGAAAGACTGCAGGGGCTCATGGTGGTGGCACTTGTGCACACAGGCTCTCCCTTATGATGCCAGGTGTCAAGACAGGGTACTTACTGCTCTTATGAGAAAGCCCTAACACAATGCAGGCCACTAGCAAGCATTTGTTGATATTTTGAGTAGCTAGCAGCACCACATTCTGTCTGCGTCCAAGCATCAAAAGCTGAAAGATGAGTATGTTTCAATGGATCCACTTACTCCCATGTTTCAAGTATGTTATTGAATAGGTTCTTCACAACCAAACAAAAGAGCACCTAATTGTATCATTCAAGCTAAAGAGCAAAGAAATAGCATCACAGATCAAAGCTTCGTTCTTTTTGTAATTGCCTCTCAAAAATACATTTCTCTCTTGTCACTATCACCTTGTACTTTGCCTACACAAACAAGAGTATTCTGCAAGCCAAATCAAACAAAGCCAGGCTTGTTGGAACCAAACTCTTTCAGCGACATATGGACTTTTAGGAATCCTAGTCTGCAAGGACTGCATCTCAATAGATTGTCAAAGGAAAGATTTATTTGTTCTAATTCCAATGTCCCTCTTATCAAGGAACTTATCAAGTAGGAAGCTGAGAATATAGCTTGGGTAATCACAAAGTATTAAGAAATCATAATTACATGTGGACAAGATGAATAGGGTGTTTCATTTTACACTTTCACTGTGGCCATGAGGAAACAGCATAGTGCATGAATGTACCTGAGTATAGTCCACGCTACACTCCAAAACCATGTCCAGATGGTAACAAAAGCGGCATTGCCACAGACTTGCTGATGAAAGCCCATCGCACTGGCTGGAGGGACCCATGTGTCAATTGTATATTTGGGAGTGAACAGGAAAAGTGCAAAACAGCTATGATTTGACACTGGCTTAGCGCTTCCTGATGGGGGTCCTGGGAGCCGCTACAGCCAAGACCACCCTTTCGAATCATCCTGCCTCAGTAGGGACCATTGCCAACAGAACATCACAGTGGGAAAGCAGGACTACGTGTTTCCCAGATTGGGCAATAATGTGGACACACAGGAGGTTTTTTAAAACATAAGAAAAGAAGGAAGAGAGGCTCATTTGTCACAGGGCGTGATGGAGCCCTTCAGTGTGAATAGTTGTTTTGGTTGTGAATAGTTACTATTGACAAGCTGAGGAAATACAAGATCCTTCCTGCATCTTAATTTTGGGTACTGAGATCAGACACAAAAACTGTTTGGGGAACCACAACTGATCCTTGCCAAAATTTTTATTGGTACATGGTACAGTGAAAATGAATGGAAAACAATGACAGTGTCGAGAGATTTTCTATAAAGCTAAACATAATCATAACTATGGTCTTATTTTTCAAAATTGACTTCCCTTTTTTTAGTCTTAAGATGTCTTTTGCCTTGTATAATTATAAGGTTATGTATGAGGTAATAGTTATATTTACTTTGTTTGATTTTAAATGTCCTATTGGCAAAATAATGAGTTCAGCAATATTATCAGACCTCTGCTTTCTTTGGGGGATTTTTAGCAGTTAGGGATGCTTCATGACTAGAAAAAGCAAATGGCTTCTCACAGTGGACCACACTGTACCCAACAGTCTTTGTTATTGCACCAGGGTCCCTGATTACAATTAAAATTTAAGGTTTAATCTTTATTCTTCCCAGAAAGCAAGTCATCCCAAACTACAGTTCCAAGAACAGAACACAGAAGACATACTCTGTTACTCATAAGAGCAGGTCATATGAGTGACTGTGATTAGTGTCATTTCAGAAAATTGTCTCCTGAGCACTTTTTCTCCCTGGGAGTCTCTTTCCAGGCATCTTTTTCTTCAGGCTTTTTAGAACATCTTGTCCTTCACCCAACAAAGGCCTTTTTTTTTTCTTTTACAGCTCTCCTGACCCATGGCACCTCATTTCTCCAATTGGAGTCATTTATTAGAGAAGCTCTCAGGAATACACGCTAGTAGATGGAACACTGGCTTGAAATTCAGGAGTCCACAATTCCAGTCCCAACAAAGAATTCTTTGCTTTTAGACATTTTGGAGTCCTTAATTTCTGTTGAGCTAAATGATCTCTAATGTCTCTTCCAATTCTAAACATCTGCTCTCAGATGAATCAGAAACAAATGAGTCTTCATAAGCATAGAAATTCTCCTGGAATCCAGGCAACTAGTTACTTTGCCCCTCTGTGGCTGGACGAGTGCATGTCTTTGTTTTTTCACTCCATTCACCCATTTTTTCATTAATGCCTTCAGTAGTTTTTCATTCATCATGTATATGTGAAAGAATTTTCTGTTTTTTCGGTCTGTGTGGGTGGAGAAGCAATTTGTGCTTTCTGTGCACCCAGTCTGCTTCCTCTTCTCCTTTGTAGTCTTCTTTTACCTACTGAGGTGAGGTTTTCACAACACTGTGTTTTTGTGTATACTTCTACTGTGAAATTTGAAACGTTGCACTACTTTTAACTGTTTACACACCTTCCTCCCTCTCTGTAACATGATTTTCTTGAGGGTGGTAACTTAATCGTCATGTCTGATGTCTGGTGCTGTTTGATACATCAGAAATATTTAACAATAGCAGCAGTTACAACTCCTTACACAAGTATTTTGTGGTCCAGGCACTGGTGACATCAATTTGCATACATTATGCCATATTTTACCCTCTCATTTGTTCATTATTCTTATCCCCACTGTACTGTCCAGTAACAGAGGATCAGAGAATTTCAGTGACTTAGCCAAGTTCATACAGCTGGTAAGTAACACAGCCAAAATTCAGCCAGGCAGACTGATTCAAAGCTCCATCTATTAAGTGTTATACAATACAGCCTCTCCATTTATTGAATAAATTACTAATACCCATTTGCTTCATAGGAATGTGGAGATGACATAATTTGCAATAATTGCATCCCATATGTAATGTAAAGAACAGAAGTTTATATCATCTCCAGATCCTAAAATCCTATTTAATGCACCATTTTAAAAGCCAATATACTGTCTCTACTTACTGTATAACACCTCGTATTATATTAATTACATAACTCTTTGGGAGCATTCCATGATAAACTCCTTCACTGAATTGAACACTTTTCTTGTCTCCAAAGGACTGTTATAATTCTCCTTCCAAATCAGTCTGCTAAGTTTTACCTATAAATATGTTTATTTGAATAGTTCAGGTTTTAGTCAGAGGGGGAAATTGCAATTAAATAGAAAATTCATGATTTTGGAAATGAGAAATAAACTTCAAGATGTGATCTTGATTGCAAATATTTCAGTGAATAAATGGACAGATAAAAATGTGCTTTCAACCTTTATTATTCACTGAATATTGACTAAATACATGCTAAATTGTGGACTGTTCACAGATTAAATTGCCATTCCAGTGTGCAAACTCCATTGAGGTTTCCACAAGCTAGACTCAGTCCTCAGTTAATTTCATTATAGAGTGAAGAGACTAGGTAAAAAGGAAGATGAATGATATTCGAAATTAGTATTTCCTCCTCCAGGGCCAATCTACAAATCAGATATTATCAATTTTTATCCCATTCCCAAATCAAATAATTTCAGAGACTGTATCCTGGCTGTGGTTGAAACAGAAATCCCCGTGCTCTGAGATTCACAGCTGTGGTGTACTTGTTCTTTCCTCAGCTCAGGTGCAGATTCATTAATTTGGACTTAAATTTCAACCTAGATTCCCAGGAACAGAAAGAGTGGGCACCAGAGTTTGGCTCCTCTGAGGATCTTGAAGGGTTAGTTCTAAATACATTAGTGCTTCTTTTCCAAGATACAATAGCAACTTGAGAAGATTCCTTTTTTATTGGTCATTTAATTTTTCTCTCTTTAAAGACATTCCTTGGGAATGTGGTACTCTGAGCATCTTAAAGATCTCACAGGCTATTACAATGTCACTATTCAGAGTTTTGTTGGAGCTGGGCACAGGGACATCACAAACAGGAACTAGAAGGCCGCTTGAGTTCCCAAGGATGCCGCAGCCACAGACCATTGGCAGAGTGCAGCTACTGCTTCAAGAATAAAGAATAGAGACAGGCATGAATACATCGTGACAAAGGGCTGAGTGAGGCTGGGCCCATTTTCCATGGAAGATGAAAAGCTGTAATCAACAAAACCACCCAGTTCTCTTCTCTTTTTTTTGTCCCTGCTAATCTCCTGTCAGCATTGCTGAATGAGCCACACTGTGGTACGTCGGAGAAGCGGTGTAAAACATAGAAATGTGATTTTATTGGGAAATGGGAGGCAAAACTTGGACAGTTCTTCACCCTGTTTGCTACTTTTATTGGCAAAGAAACCTAGGAAAGAAAGAAGAAGTTTATCTAACAGAGACTCAAATTTGATTTCCAGTTAACTTACTCTTAAGTCCCCAAATGTTCTGTTATTCAAAGAGAATAACATTGTTACAGGGACTTTGTGTGGACTTGCCTACATCCTTCCCTTTCAAAACAAGAAAAGCTAGTGAGACTTAGTGAGGGACCATGATCAAGAAATCAAAATATGTTTTCAAAGTAATTGACTTCTTTTTTATCATCAGTAAGCAGACTCCCAAGTCTTCAATGATCAATCCATTACTATATTATTTAAGCCATCCATTAAGAAAATAAAAGAAAATCTGACTCCACAGTATCTAAAAAAATATATCTGAGGGCTGGGGATTTAGCTCAGTGGTTCCAGAGGCTGCTTCACAAACACAAGGACCCAAGTTCGATCCCCAGTACCAAAAAAAAAAAAAATTCCGGGACCCTAGTATATTTTGGTATTGTGTTATTGTTACTGTAAATTGTATATTGTTCCAAACAGCACAGCTGTTATACAGCATTACTACACTAACTAAAACCAGTGTTCCTCATTGACACTCAGGCAAAAATGAAGAATCACTAGCACCTTTCTCGCAGGATAAAAGCAAATTTCGGAACCCCCTTTTCCTCTAATAGCAATACTTAACAAAAAGCCATTTTTTGAGAGCCTAATTTAATTAAGTTTATTGAAAAATGGAGTATTTTGGAATTTCTGAATTTCACTTAAACCCAATAACCATGAGTATGTAGTTAACTTATGAACAATATTTAAAAAACCTAGAAAACTAATATTAAAAGTCCCAAATTTCCATATGCTCATTTAAAAGAAAGTAGAGGCTTTCTCTTTACTCAGTTAATGTGGACTGCATCATTACTAGGAAGGTGATTGGTTTTGATTCAGAGCTAAGATGTTTGAAGCTTCCCTGAAGATGATCTGCTAGATTTCATTGTACTGTAATTACCTCCACCCTGCTAGATATGATGTCTCACTGATTCTATCTGGGTCAAAGGATATATAGTTGGACAGGAGATTATACTTTAGTGATCTATTTCCTGCTTTGTAACTGTAGTTAATCATAAAGTTCTGAAACTTTGGACTAAGACAGTTTTCAATTGCTCTGACCTCTAGAAGGTGCTGTTTTCCCCTCCATTCAAATATCCCTTTCTTGTGGAATATCAACTGTGAACAGCTCAGTAGGCAACAAAGTTAAAAATGAAACATCCCCACACTTAATCTGTGTGACTTCAGGAAAAAACATTGGTGTCTCTAATTCTTAGCATCTAATCTTATCAAGGATGTGCTAGATCTCCCAACTATGACACAGGGTTATAGTGAGGCTTAAAAGAGATCAAGTTAAGTGCAAAGTCCTGAGTTTGATACCCTGGACGTAAGGGGTTAAAAAGAGAGACAGAGATCAAGTTTGTTAAGCACTTAACAGACTCCTTCCCCAAAAGAGATTGTCAAAATTCCCATTATTTGGTAATTCAAAATAAATGCATAAATAAATAAAAAAGCACAGGAAAGACAACATGAGAAGGGAAAATGATGAATAAATAGAAAGGCAAAAATAGATGAACACATACAATGTAATAACCAAATAATCTGCTGTATAAAAGCTGTGCAGATAGGCTTCCCATACTACTTGCTGTGGCAGCTATGTTCCAAGATGGTGCTTTCTGTCAAGGTGTAATAAGGCGAAGTGAATAAACATTTCTATGGCAAACTGGACATGGTGACTCACACCCGCGAAACCAGCATTCTGAGAGGCTGAGATTAAAGGATCAGAAGTTGCTTCCCAACTTGGGCAACTTAGAGCCTTAGCTAGACCTTATCTCAAAATTTAAAAAGAAGTGGGGATATAGCTCCATGTGAAGATCCTGGGTTCAATCCTTAGTACTGTTTTTAAAAAATGAATGCAGCGGCAAGGCTGTTGATACACGTTTACAATCTGGGAAGCAGGCCTGCTCTAGAATTGCATCCCTGTAGGGTGGGCTCAGTGTGCACTGCCATAACCCCAACAAGAACAGGCAACCACAGATGGAGGTGACAATTCAGGAGATGGATTCAGCCTGAGGACTACACAGAAGCTGGGTGGGGATCCAGCCCAGCCCTTTCCACATTCAAAGTTCAGGGAGGGAGCAGAAACAGAATGACAACTCATAGAGGAGGTCAGCACTGGTCCTCACTAACCCTAACCTTCTCCATTGGGTACAAGTCCATGTGGACAGAGAGTTCACCCAAAAGGAGTGTGGGTCAACTTAACTCTATAGAGGAAAAACTAAGAAGAGAATAAATACCTTCGTGGTAACTCTAGCACATTTGATAAAGTCACCATCCTTAAACTTCACAATAAAACTCCTCAGTTTGGGAGTAAGCTCCAGGAAATCTGTTTTGGCCTAGTGTTTGAGCATTCATGTGAATAGGAAGCTCTGGACGTTCCTCAGGTACCGCTGGTTCTGTTTATCTCTATATCTCCAGAGGCTTTGGGATGGGAGACTACACTGAAGCTTGAACCAACTGCCCTTCTTGAAGTCTTATTTCTCCAGGACTGCAATGGAGCATGGAGCGCTTAGAGCTCCCAGTAGCATTAGTGCTCTTTCCCTTCCTGGCCTGGAGCCAGGCACAGCCCTCTCAGGTTTCTCAGGCTGGAGAAACTGATACAAACCTCAACATCTCCCACACAGCAATGGGCACTCAGGAATTGCCTCAAAATAGTGACTTGGCTAGACTTGGGTTGATGGTAGTAAAATTTGTCCATTCACTAATTCTCTGATTAGCCAATGTTTCTCCAGGATTTAGAAGGCAATATGAATGAATGTTTTGGTTACAAATTTCTAGTAGTCCAACTCAGACACTTCTATATAAAAGTGAACAGTAAGAGCAGAAAGTAATGACACTCTTCTATAATCCCAGTTCTCTGGGAGGCTAAGCCAACAGGATCCTAAATTTGAGCCCAGCCCAAGCAACCTGCCTCAAAATAAAAAATGGTCTGAGATGTAGCTCAGTGTAAAGGCTCTGGGTTGCATTTTAGTACCACTAAGAAAAAAGTGAACAATCTGTGTTTTAAGATAAATGCATTACTGCTGAACCTACACATTTGATAATAGCTGAAGATGGAAATTTTTAAATCCTAAACTGCATAATCTGGTAATAAATTTGGGATGAAACCAAATGTTTTATTAAAGTAAAATGGTTCCAAATTAACTATTTATAAGAGGAATTGAGAATATCTTGATAAATAAAGAAAAACTAGTATTCAATTCCACATGACAAATGCTTTCTGAGATACAAACAAAAATCTCTGAGGCCATAGAAAGGGAAACCAGAAAGAGTGGCAAAAGAAATATGATCTGAGTTGAATCAGAGTGCTAGCTACAAGCTTGCCTGGTGACAAAGATTACCAAACATGCAAGCCTAGGTCCAGTAAGATGGCTTCTTGTGTTGCTCCCTCCACTCTAGGAGCTACAGCATCATTGTATCACTGTGTTCACACCATCCTAGCAACTTGTTCCTGCCCCCTCCACTTTTTTCTTGGACATAGGCTCATTTGATGGATTTTTGTCTCTGATTGATTAGGAACCAACTATTTGAGACTTGGAAGGAAGGGTAAAATATTACACCAAAAAGTAGGAAAGTATGAATCTGGACAAGGGTGTATTTGAACCCTGACTATTACACCTAGAGATGAGTAGAGAATAAAAAGAGTCACGGCAGAAAACACTTTGTTCACTGTGCATTGTAATACTTTCCTTAGCAGAAATATGGAAAATAAATACAGCATGTGTCTGCAAAGGGAAAGGAGCCATTTCAACAGAAAGCTGGGATGGGCTTGACCAAATGTTTTCTTTTTGCTGAAAATAGACTTTCTTTGAGGAGCACCTGAATTGGGGGATCTAGTCAAGCAATAAGAACTTTCTCTTAGGGATATTTCAGCATTATATAAAAATGAAGAAATACATGAGACATCATACTACCATCTCAAAGGACATGCCAATTACCCTATAAAATGCACCAAGCAAGTGTCCACTGATGGATAGCCATGTGGCAATTCTCTGTTCTTGCAAGCACCCACAGAGAGACACTTGCGTCCCCAAGGCAAGAAGACTGTAGGACCAATCATATGCAAACTAAGTGCCTGGGAAATTTTCTCCAATAATTATCTCTATTCCTTCTTTTCTCCCTTTCTTCTCTTTCTTTCCTTGCCATTTTTCTTTTCCTTGCTTTTCCTTTGTTTTCCTATGTTTCTTTTTTATTATTACAAATTTGCAATATACAATAGCTTTATAGGAATTAGTGCATCACATTTTGATCATTTCTACTCTCCGTCTTTCCCCTCCCTTCCCCTCTACCTCCTCCAGATCCCCTTCCTGTCTCCACAGAGTCTACCTCTCTATTTCTTACCAGTTTCTCTTTTACTTTCTTCTTTATTTGTACTTTGGGTTTTTTCATATTGGAGTAATCATACAATATTTATCTTTCTGTATCTGATGAATTTCACTTAACATTATGGTCTCGAAATCCATATATATGTATATATCCACATAAATACACACACACACACACACACACACACACACACATATATATATATAATATTTTTGTTATCCCATTGTCTGTTAATTGGCATATAGACTTCTTCAATAATTTAGCTATTGTGAATTGTGCTGCTATAAACACAGTTGAACATGTATCACCATGATGATGACTTTAACTATTTTGGGAAGAGGAATACCTGGTTCAAATGGAATTTCTATTTTTATTTATGTATTTTATGAATTGCCATGCTGATTTCCAGTGAGTGTATTAGTTTATCTTACCACTGGCAACATAGAAGGATTTCTTTTTCCCCACAAAGAAAAGCCAGCATTTGTTGTCTTTTAATTCCTTAATGATAGCCATTCTTACTGAAATAAGAAGGAATCTTAGTGTTGTTTTGATCTGCAATTCTTTAACACCTGGCTTCTGGTGGCCATGGCCCCTGGGTTCCTCACAGCCACCACCCTGCACACAGCGCACACTCATTCAGGACCTAGAACAGCTCCTTCCTCCCCTATAGGCCTAGCTGAGTGCTCTATAAAAAAGATGCCAACTCTTTCTTCCCCTGCATAATTCTCAGATATACTCACTTTGTCTCCCTCTTCCCCTCTGTCTGATCTATTTGGGGTTGAACTTTTGTTCAGAACAAAATTTTTGATTCCCAACTCTTCATTTGTGAATTCCAGGCATCAACAAGAACCCTGATTCAACCTTAACCTTCAGCTACATTTTCCACTCATGACCAGGGCCTGATTTCACAAGCTTCAACTCTAGCTCTTTAAGAGATGACCCAGGATCCAGAATGCTAATATCTTGTGCCAACTATAAATAGGAGAGGAAGATAAGAACAGTCAGCATCCATGCTAACTGAGCTGATCCCAGTGTCTTCACCATGGACTCCAAAAGCACCAGGGCCTGGTCTTCAGCATATTCTATGTCTTTGGCCTTCTCCTGGGCACTTTCACATGAATATTTTTGTTGTTATTGCTATTGTCTTCGTTCTGACTACTTACTATCTGCCTGACATTCGCACACTGTACTGAGCATATTCCATACACATTTGTATTTCATTTTAACTGTATTTATCATTTCTCAGCCTTCTGGCTAAGTCAAGTGCAGCATTTTAACTGCATTTTCTAGTACATCTTAGTACCCCCATTTGCAACATAAGAAACAAGTGTGGGGCAGAGGGTATGACAAGACAACTTAGACAGCAAACTCTAAGGAAGAAGGACTTTCCTCCAGCCACAACATAATTCCTAACCCAACCACCTTCTCCAAAACTTGCTCCTTCAATTGCATAGGCTTTTGCTTCTCCAACATGTGACTCTGTCACTTTCTTCTCTGCCTACAAACAAATTAAATTCTTTGGTGGGGGTGAGGGTGTTCTACGGACCTTTCAACCTCCATTTACTTTTATACTCAAATGTAAAACTTCTTTGAAAAGTCAAAAATCCATGCCCTCATTTTCTCACACACTGTTGCTTCTTCCTCAGCGTAACCAACCCTATAAAGTGCAGAATCTTGTTTCATTTCCTCTTACTTTGTAGTGCACAACACTAGGGCTTTCATGCTCTGGGCAACCCTCTGCTTCCCAAATGACCAAATAAGTTACCATGTTCTCTCAAGTTTACTTTTATACTTTTTCTTCTTTTTAAGCCTAATTTTTCCTCTCATGTCCTCATCATTGTTACTGTAGTTTTCATGGGCAAATATGTTCAACATTAAATCTAAAAGTATTTCCCCTAAAATAGCCTAATTCACCAGTAAGAATAGGTATTCATCTTTTGTATATTTATTTATTTAGCAATAGTAGGTCCCCAACCTATTTTTTTTCTTTTCATATTTTTGTTGGAGACAAGGTCTCACCAAGTTTCCAAATTTCCCAAGCTGAACTAAAACTTGCAATCCTTCTGCTTCAGCCTCCCCAATTATGGGGATTACAGGTGCTCACTACAAAGACTGGTCCAATATATATTTTCTACATGTTAACCAATCATTTTTAGGCATTTAGAAGCCCAGACTAGTTGCTAATCCTTTCAGAGAATCACATGAGTTTTGAATCCTGGACTCGCAATAACATTGGATGCAAGAAGAGAAAATACTGAAGATTCAGTAAGTTGGCAGTGCCACACTGATGATTTCCCTATGGAAATGCCCTGAGAGGGATTTCTTCAAGGGATCATTTTAGAGGTTCTGTGCAGGTGGAGGAATCTCTCAAGGCAGCAGTTTAGGTCATCTGGGGAAGAATAGATACTGAACAGTCAGGGCAGGGAGGAAGTGGGTTCTGTACTGTCAGGTCCAGCATGTTGTTAAATAAGCTGGAAATTGCATGCAATTGTTTAGTCTTAAACTCTCTCTTAAAAATCTGGTTGCTCGGGTACCAAAAAAAAAAGTATTATTTCTGGACTCTTTGATAACTTCTGTTTTGTTTTGGTTTGGTTTTCTTAATTTGAAAATGTAAAAGCTTAGAGATGAAAGAAATATTCAAAAAGACTAAAGTACCTGAAAAATATAGTTAAAGTAGAATATATGTCTGCATACAGTGTGATGGAAAAATACAGAGCATATTTTGTGAGGGTCTTTAGTAGTAGTGTTGTCATGACTGCCGCAATGTCCTGAATCAATTAAAAAATGACCATTATAGTCATATTGACTTTTGGAAAGATTCCGAAGTTGCACCAGAGAACAAGGTGGACGAGGATGCATTGCAATATTTTTACATGCCTGCCTTTCTGTTGGATGGAACTTAACAGCAGCAGTCGCTGTTTCTTTGATCAGATCTATTAAAGACATTCATGAAAAAGGACTTCTAGAATTACTTCAGAACGTGGCAAGAAGATGGGGACTGTTCTACGCAAGGGGGAGTGTCGGGGGTAAATGTCAATGTGTGTTTTACTGTATAATGTTGGAAAGTTTAAGCATTCACCATATACTTTGATCTCATCACATACAAAGCTGTCCTTTCTATTCTCATCTTTTTTCTCCTCTCTTCCATCTATGCTTTGAAGAACTAAAGGCTTTACAGAAGATTTGGTTGAATCAAGGTACAAAATGTAGAAGATCCATAGCAAAGCCATCTGCTTCACAGTCAGATTCCCCAGGCATCTGCTTGTAGCAAATACAACATAACATCTCCAGGCAACCTGCACGGCCTGGATGCTGATGCACTAGCTGTTCTTGGACTATTCTGTGTGATGAAGACTTTGATCTTGGCAGCTGTAAATATGGCTTCTGATTCATTTCAACATAAGACAATTTAACTTTTTGTCAAGTACAAGCAGTTGTTTTCTTTAGATAAATCCCTTTCCCCTTCCAGAAAAATTAAAGCCACTCCCTGTTAAAATGTAATCCATCTTTGCCCTTTGCTTTCCTGGATAAAAAATAGCTTGAATGGCACTTAAATAATTTATTTTAGATGTATCTCCAACTATATGAAAAATAGTTTCTGAAAACCTCCTCTGTTCATCTGTAACTAAAATTCAAGCTTAGAACAATATAGCAATAAGCAAT
This sequence comes from Fukomys damarensis, assembly GCF_012274545.1. NCBI lineage: Eukaryota > Metazoa > Chordata > Mammalia > Rodentia > Bathyergidae > Fukomys > Fukomys damarensis. Next base: position 39,506,076 of record NW_022900926.1, read on the forward strand.
TCCAAGCCTCTCCCAGGGAAGATGGCATTTTACAGAGAGTCAGTCATCTGGCTATTCTGCATTAATGAATGCCTTCTGTATGTTTTCTTAGATGAAGCTATGATTCACCCAGCACATGCACATGAAAACAGCTCAAAGTTCAGAAAATGACAAGGAAAATCATCAGAAAAAGCAAATGCACATTGATTATTCCTAAGTATCCCAATGTCTCCAGCCCTCCCAACCCTCTGAACCAGGTAGAGCAAAATAACTCTGTGCAATTTCCAATGGAAGCACTTCTATTTGAGAAGCATGCCACTCAGGATGTTTCTAAATGTTGCTGAATGATGAAACACAAATCCTTAAATGCAAAAGGCTGGCTTTTATTAAATATCCTGGAGCAGCTCTGTCTGCCCGCACTTGTGTCCATGTCTGGCTGCTGGCTGATAAACGTGGTGGCTTTAAAATATTCCTTATTAGCATGCCTGTATATTTTTACCTCATACAATCATACAAGGCTGATTGCTATCTGTTAATTGAATTCTCTGCCAGCAACTGTGTTTTTGTGTGCTTGCCATTATAATTTCAAGGATTGTAAGTTTATTTCCTATTTACAAACAACAATAGCGAAATATAAAGTTATGTATTTATGCATCCTCAAGAGTATATAGGTGTGAGCATGTGTGTGTGTTTCTGTATTTAAGGAGAGTCACCTAAAATCAGTGTGCATTACAGAAAGATAGTTTTATAAGCCATACCAAATGTTTCCATATAGAAGCATACGTGTCCCACCACTTGACAGTTTTCTGAGCGTGGTTGGTGAATCTACAGTATAGAATCAGGCATTTTTGTTTTTCACATAATAATCAAATCCGATGTGATGGGCAGAATACTCAGTGAATGGTAATGAAACTGTTCATTTATAAACCTGTCATTTTCCAGAGCATATAAGAATAAGGCACAGCGACTTAGCCCACTCAGATTTCAAAGTGCCTATATCTAACTTGTGCATTACACAGAATGAAACTTTGGGGGAAAAGAAGCAGTTGCAAGAAACGCAGGAAGGAGTGGAGGCTGTAGACATCTCCCCAGTCTCGGGTGATGGCTTGCCCTGGTGCCCAGTGGCCTGCCACAGAACGTGAATTATTTATTCCAATTCTCTAAAATTCATACACTTTTGTAAAGCACTATGAAAGTTTTAAGTTTTCCTGTGGCTCAGTAATACATCCAGTGATATATTTGGTGGCTCACTGGTAAGGAAATGGTACCAACCTATTGACATACCCCAAAAAACATTCCCCAGACAAAGCTCACAACAGATGTTTCCCAGTTCATGAAAGACAGCAGGAGTGGGTCTGATGCCTTCAATATTCTAGGGAAGTATGGCTGGATCTTGGGTGTTCTAACCACTATCTGCAGTGTGTGCCCAACTGACACACTCAGGACCTTTACTTCTTGGTGCAACTTTCCTTTTTAAAAGCCCCAAGGAATGTGATAAGGCATGACATTCTGCTCACATGAGCATAGCATCTTCGTTGGCTTTCTCTTATGTGGCAACATTTGAGTTAAAATTGCAACGTATCCTTACTTCTAAAATGAAAATGGCACAGCAGAAATAAATTTAAGAATGATTAATTAAACCAGTGAATGTGGTTGTCTAAGGAACCTAATTGGATCTGAAATAATTTCTAACTCATTGGAGTTGATGCTCTTCTCTCCGGGATAAGTAGTCTAGACTAGCCTTAGTGGCCACTGTAGAAAAGTGGAAACCAAGGAGTTAAGATCTCTGAGGTAAACATAGCCTTAGATAAACTTAGAAGAGGCCCAAAGACAAGTTCTCAGAATGTCACTTTCTCACTCAGACCCCACACATGGGGTCTCCTCTGCTGCAACTCCACATTGTTAGCTTAAAACTCTAAAGGAGTTTTACTGGAATGTTCAGAAAAACTCTTCTCAAACTTTCATTTCCATGGTCACTTTATTATATCAATTTCTATTGCTATAATAGTAATACATCAAATATCCCAGAAGAAGCTTAACAAATAGGTTTAGAGTTTAATAGAAAGAGTAAAGCTATGGAGGCAGGGATAGGAGTTGTTCATGCAGAGCTGAGAAAGTCTGAGTCATAGAAATTAGTGGAGACGACCAAGGAAATAAGTAGCAGAGCAAGGAAGCAAGAAACTCAAAGAAGCAAGTCTTACATTTCAGAGGAATGTAGGGGAAGGAGTACCAGGATCCTATACTTAAACAGAGAGATAGAAGTATCAGGCATCAGATACTAAGGATAAGGAGAAATTTAAGAAAGAAGAGATTCCACAAGTCAAATGCTGGAGAGTGATAGGAGAAAATGTCTGGAGAAAAGAACTGCTGTGGCAGAGGGGAATTTTTGAGTGTCTGAAGAGAGATTTTTGTTTAAAAACATGGCAAAAATAAATTCCAAATAAAAAGGGATAAGGCCAAACCAGGGATGTAAGGAAAATGTGGACCATACTCCTAACAGCTTGATGGTGAGGCAAGAAGAGATCCAGGGAAAAAGGAAGAGAATGAAAGGCAGAAAGCATCAATCAGGGGAAGATTTTTTTTTTCATTTATGCTCAATTAAAACAATGTCATTATTCTCAAAAGAAATCTTTGCATTTGAAGATGTAGTTCTTCAGTTGACTGATAAATAATGGATATGGGGGAGAAAAGCATTTCAGGACTTTCCCTATGTGCTACCCTTTATACCCATTCTTCCATCCATTTATACCTAACTAAGAAAGACTAGCGACCAAAACGGTTTACTAAAATAATCAAAACTGTACAAAAATTAACTTACACTTTGTCTTTTCTTGGCGATGAACATTCTTCTGACTCTGTAGTCATGCATTATAAATGTACATTCTCTATGGACATTAAAATCCCCAGCTAGCTCTCAGAAGTATCATTGCCCTGATATATAAATGATCTAGGTACATAGGCAAGGCTGTTAGCCTGAATAAAGGTCATAGCCTTCTGGTGTTTTGAGTTTTACGGGTATAGGAATATGCTAAATAGGGACACAAGAAACATAAACAATTTTAAATATTATCTTGTTAATTATTATGCCAAATACACCTAATAAGAGACAAAATTCCCCCCCCCCGCAAAAAAAGTATCAACTACTAACAGGTCAACCTGCAAAGCCAGCCTGAAGAATATAAAAGGAGGAAAGGAGAAATTCTATTTTTTAAAGTGGGATGCTTATTTTGTCTTCTGTGACAGGATGGTTACAGAGCTACTACTTTTGAACAATTGTTATGGGAATACTTTATGTGAAGTATCTCACTCAAGTAGTTTACCTTTCTGATAAACTCTAAATAGTTTTAAGTTCCCAGGACAAATATCCCCTTGTTTGGATGCAAATAAAGTTATATTTGGCTTCTTTCTCCTGTGCATTCTTTAACGCTACATCTCTACTTGACTTAGGTGGGTCGTTTCCATCACCATTACTCTCTGGCTTTTATTTTTTCCTGTAATCAGCTTTTCCAAAAGACTTATGAGCAGAGAATACTATATTACTGGCACTTAAAAGAACTTAAGAGTCTTTGTCTCTGTGCCTTCCTTGTTCTGTTGATGGGGAGACAATGTTCTTTGAGGCTCAGTTGTGAATTTATGGTCAAGAATTCCACATTCCTACTTTAGCACTTTCCACATAACCTTTTATCTCTCCACAGCAATTTTGACTCCCCTGGATTTGTCCAATGTCCAAGTCTGTAGGATTCCGAGTCAGTAGCTGGACTTGTTCTCCTCAGAGAATGAACCGTATTAACCCTGCTTGCCTAAATTCAGCATTACAAAACATCTGAAAACCAAAACATTGGACTTGGCTTACCACCTTGGTTGCTGGCTTTCCAAGCAACTCAGCTGGGTGGAACTCAGCTAGGCCTACCAATTGTAAGCCCAGCACTAAGATGGCACAAAATACAATGCCTGGCCTATAAATTTACATCAATTAATTTCTCTGCTGCTAAGAGATATTCCCATTTATAGAAAATGAAGGCTCTTCTACCAGGAGATGAGTGAAGACAAAGCTACTTACCTTTGTAACTATCACCAGGATTCTCAAGGTCCAATGGATATGCTAATCATATCTATGGAAAATAAGCAACTTTTTCTACTTTCTAAAGTTTAATATGATTTGATTTAGTATTTAATATTTTTTGGGTCAGCGATTTAGCTCAGTGGTTCGCAAGCACAAGGACCTGAGTTCGATCCCCAGTACCCCCCCAAAAGAAAGAGGATTTAATATATATTCATTCTTTCCTTAATATAACGTATAGCAGTCAACATTAAGGTATCATCTCAATTCAGTGATTGAGCACAAGTTTCCATGAAAATAAACATTTCAACATTTACTAATTATTTACATAATTAGCTATTTAAATGCAAGGAATTCCAAATATGCAAATGATTGAAAATAGCGAATGTGCGCAAATCTAAAACAAAAATGTTCACTGTCCATCTTCAATTCATGATTTAGCCAAAGCACATTTCAAAGATTACATGCAGTAAAAACTGTGCTAGATACTCACAAGCATAATACATTTTACAAAGCAATTAGGAATCAGGAGAGTGAAGTAGCACGACAGTGTTGAAAAGTTACTAAGTGTTGATTATAACTTTTTCATTGCATGATACAGTGCATGACACCCAGAGGAATACGCTATAATATCATCAAGATTTATTACAACAAAGGTTACAAAAAGTGATTTCACACTTTTTTAGCAAATTCTGTACATTCACATAATGCAAAGTTTTTGCTCAGAAACTTTTAAAATCACATTCAATTTTCAGTAGCTGTGATTTTTTTATGCAATCAACCAAAATATGTGCTCTCAAAATATTTATTAAAATCAGGTTGCAGAACTATCTTAGGAGGTGAATCCGCTCCAAAACTAAATCAGCTCATCCTCATATATATTCCATATTCTATCTTTCCTTTTTTTTCTAGTTTTTTGTACAAGTGAAAATGGAAGAAGGATAAAGAGGTAAAGATACAAGATCCCAATAATGAATGTAACTGTACTGTCTACCTAAAATGTACCATTTAACTCAATGAGGAAAAAAATAGGTAAAGATAGTGAGAGAGAATGCTTTCTGCTGTTGATAAGCAGTCAGACTTTATCCAACAGGAGAGAAATATGTTTCATATCTGCTTCACACTAATTACTGCCCTAGGAAAATCCTTGTCAAACCACAGATAGCTAAGATTAGCTGGCTTTTGGGTAGCAGGTAGAATTTTGACTGCTGCAGATGGCAGGGATGAGAAGCATGCTCCAGCAGACAAACTATCTGCCATCCAAGGAAAACTATGTTCCTTCCCCTTTTTTCTAATTCAAGTGACCCAAAATAATCAGTCCACTGTACAGAATGCTGTGATAGATTTTTCCATCTGCTTAGGTCACCACAATCCAATATTCAAAATACAACAAGCAAGTGAAAATGATAACAGACCTTGAAATTCATTTCTTCCCAATGGTCCCTTTATTCTGAGAGTTTTCAAGGCTGGTTTCCATAAATAACTTAATGGCACTGAATTTGGGTGGTGAGAAAGGAGTGTGACACCATCTATTACATAGTTGTGCATGTTTCCTATGGTGTTGATGCCACAGCAGGAGTTAGGGAAGAAGATACCCTTATTGTACTGGAAGAATGAGCCCATGACATGGCTATGCCACACTAGGACAGACTTGATTCAAGCTGCATTTTTGAGGGGTCTCTACCTAAAACTTGGCAGATCTGTAAAAGTCCAGTACTTTAAAACCAGAAATGTAAGTACTTATATGTCTGTATGTGTATATGTGTGTTTGTATATATTATACAAACATATAGTTAGATATGCAGAAGTGTGGACATGTATACTATATATTTATATATGCACGTGTGTGTACAGACACAGATATCTGCAGGGGGAGGCCCCCTCTGCTGTTCATAACACTCAACTCTGAGGTTAACATGTGAAGACTATATAACCATCTCATGGGTAAAGGGTCCATTCTCTGAGAGTAGCCTGTAGCCACTGGGACAGTTCATGGACCCAAACATATGCAAGTAGACATCTAGACATCATGTTCAACATAAGCAATACTTTTGATCCTTAAATTAAAATGACAATAGTAGATAATATACTTTGGTAAATTTTTCAAGAAAATTTTAATTAGCAATAAAGGGTAAAAATACAAAAGTAACACTTAAAAGACTTCAAAAACTTTTTGAAAGACTTTTAGACTTTTTAAAGAATAGTCGCCCAAGCTGATTCTCTTGCTTTTTACAATATTCTCACAACTAGCTCTCTTAAATGAAGCTCCAAGCTTTGGACAGACTCATTTCCACCAGCCTATGTCCAAGTGAGTCATTTGTCACCTCTGGGTGCATGTATTTGGTTCTGGACCTACAAACCCTAGGCAAATGTCACTTTCTTTTTCTTGAAGTTCTTACCGGATGGATTTCTTTTCCTACAAAGTAATTTTATATTGCTAGTAGTACTTGCAACACTATATTAAAAGTCAAATTTATGTCAACATCCACAGATCAACTATCAGATGCTGCTATTAACACTGACATCAAAATCATTAAGAAATTTCCATCATGTAAATTAATTGTCATAATTGTATTGGCATGAATACATAATGGCATTATTCATGCAAGTAATTAAGAATATGCCTCCTGAAAACAAATTATAAAAATAAAATAAAATGTCATTATTGTGGCATCTTGATATCCATTAGGCTTGGTGTTCAGCATGCAGGACTCCCAGATTATCACAGAGAAGGGAATAAAATGAGGGCAAGTGATTAAGGCTGTCAATGCCCACGTGGAGACTGAGGGCCTGACAATGGTGGGCAGCAGCATTGTGATGCGAGGGCAGCCCTTTTACGGAACCTTTTTACTGTACAATTATCTCTGCAATTATTGTTGAAAGGAAGGTAGGTAATTTTATTGTTGCCAGTCTGAAGTCTCAAGGGACCTCTCACATAAAAAGGTTGCACTCATTAAAACATTGGTGTTATGATAGAGCACAGCAGCAAAAAATAATTAACCTGAGTTCTCACAGGTTATCTCTCTCCACCCCACAAAAATGTTAATTACCACCCCTCACTGAGTGCAGAGGAGATTCTGATTATAGAGTTAACAGATGTCTGCAAACTTTCCCAGGAAGAAATAGGCAAGGCAAAGATGGGATTTAGGTTCTACTGGGGAGAAAACATATAACCCTGTCGAATTAACATGGTTAACATCTTGTACGGCACAACATTCAGTTCAGTGGTCAGCCCTGCTAATGGATGGATTTAGAACAGGCCAGGGGAGTAGTAAGCAAGGAAACCAGAGCCAAATAGAGCAAGCAGAGCCTCTGCATTTTTCCCTCACAGCCAAATTCTCTCAAAGAAGCTTTGTGGGAAGGACTATGGAATCTCATCCACATTCACTTGTAAATCAGGTGGATATGAGGAAAAATGCACAGGCATCACTTGCAGTTAAAACATACAAAAATGGAAATTTTGCCACAGAACTCATTACATTATCAGCAGGAAAATGTGGAAGGATTGATAGAGAAAAGGGAAATTATATAAGTTCTCTAGAAAGTTGCCTTTCTAGAAAATAGGGGAGTGTGCTTCAGGAATTATCACAGCTTCATGACTGTGGGGAATTCAGGGGAATTCAGGTCCTGCTGTGGTTAGTCTGTCAATGCACAGCTCAGACCTGAACATTTAATTTAAAACTATATAAAGACCACATTATGTAGCGACTATTTGATAATGCGATGATTCGTAAATATTATGTTTTTGCAAAGCTTTCAGTTGTACATAATTTGCATGAAGTTTTCAAGTTTAAAAATAGCATGTCTTCCAAAACAAAATGAAAATAATCATTTAAATAAACATGTGCCATATTTTGAGCTTCAGAAGGACCATTTATAAATCCACAACTAGAATTTGTCATACAAATCAAGAGAATATTCAATTTGTTGTTAGGAAGTAAAGACAGAGACCAAACCTAGTTGTCATGGAAAGGAAATTATGACTAAATTTCTCAGGTGAACAGTCTTTTGGATCTGGTAATATTTTTGTTTCCTAAATCTCTAAAGAGGAAAAAGAGATCAAGTCTTATTCAAGATTTAAAATATTTTTCATTCCTCAGCCTCACAGGAATTCCAAGAAGAAAATTGTGGAAGTGGGGATTTGGGGAGCATTCATTATAATGAAATGATCTGATTTAGAAAAGAGAATATATCTCCAAGAAGTGTCCTCCACCCAAAATATCCCTGAAAAAAATAAACATTTTTTTCTAAACTAAAAATATTTCCCCTTCTACTTAGAGTACTAACCACAGTTTGCGTTTTAAGAAAACTGTTATGAGGTAATGGAGGAAATCCAACAACAATGATGACAAACATTTGTTTTCCCTCTTTTTAGTCCTTATTTTAGTTTGAGAAAAAGATGACTGATTGTTAACATCATAAGCCCAAACTCATCTGTCTTAAGAATGGAGCTGATAATACTGAACCTATCCCTTTTTATGGCAGATTTCTCATCTTTGGCGATTCTATCGGACTATAAGAGAAAATCTCACTTCAGATTAGTTAAGATAAAAGAGTTTGTGAAAAATGATTTGGAATACTTTTAGCACTTAGGGGCCAGTTGCTTCTGTGTGTGTATGTGTGTGTACACCAATATACCAACATATACACACTTACACCTGTTGAGGTAGATGATATAAAATTTCCAATATTCAAGCATTTTCACCTACAAAAATGGTAACTTTATGAGGCAGAATATACATAACTCTGTACAGCTCTCCTCTGTTCCTTTCTCTTACAGATAATAATTTCTGAGTTAAAGAAAAAATTCATAGCCGTATAATCACTGTGTCTAAATTTCTAGATTCTGAATGCTTGAGAGAGAAATCTTCTGGCACAGCTGTGACTGTGGTTTGGAAGCTGGGGATGAGAATGTAAACATGGCTGGTGTTGACTACTACTTCTCTGGAGAAAGTATACCTGAGTGTTCCCACAGATTAGGGGTGTGTGTGTGTGTGTGTGTGTGTGATTTTACAGGTGTGTGCATTGGTGTGATTTTATAGGTGTGTGTGTGTGTGTGTGTGTGTGTGTGTGTGTGGTATGCGCATGAGTGTGCAGAAGAACAGTAATGGCTACCAGGGTCAATTCTCTGAGAAACACAGCTGGGTGGTGGACCTCTCAGTTGGAATAAATTCCAGTGTGCTCACTGCCCCTACAAACACCCATAGTCTGATGGAGCCAATAAAAATTAATCAACAATGAAGACAATGTTGCAGTTCAGTTACTGAACCACTTGACAATTGTGTGTAAACTTCTATTTGGTGGTCCCCTAACCTAGTGCTTTCCAAGAATTTAAAGTGCAAATTCCTAAACCTGCTTAGTGAGACTTACTGCCTCCCTCTCAGGTCCTACATAGTCAAACTCAACCATAGCTCCCAAAATAGCTTTTCTCTCTGGCCAGGTTGGTGTGGCTTTCCCTAGATATATCTTAGTGACAGGTCTTTGATGATGCCATTCACCATCCCCAGGAAATGCCTTCTCCCTTCCTCCCAGCTCCTTTAATTGAATATCTCTGAAATTGTGCTCATTCCCACACTGCTCCATGAAAACCTTTGTTACAGTTTGTATCTGAAATGTCCCCTAAAGGACCACGTGTTGAAAGTTTGACCTCCATCCATGGTGCTACTGGGAAGTGGTAGGACGTTTACCAGGTGGGGCCTAGTGGGAGGGTATTGGGACCCCTTTCACAGCTCTCTTTTTACTTTCCTACCAAGAGGTGAGCAGCTCCCTCCACACACTTCCATCATGATGTGCACCCTCACCATGGACCAAAAGCAATTGGTCCAACCAACCATGACCTGAAAACTTAGAAACTGTGAGCTAAAGTAAATCTTTTCTCCTTACTTATAGATTATCTCAGAAATTTTGATAGGAGTTGTCAAGATCTGTATAAGGCACACTTCCTGGCACTTAGTAACTGTTCAGTGATCACTGTTATGAGTTTTGTTCTCTTATCATTATCTAATAATGGTATTGAATACTATTCACTGTCTTATTCCCATCCAGTTCACCATTTTCCAAAGTGTAAAAGCACCTTTGAAGTCTGATTTTTTTTTTTTTTTTTTTGTACCAGGGATCAAATTCAGGTCCTTGAGCTTGCAAGGCAGGTGACAGAACCGCTGAACTAAATCCCCAGACTAAGTCTGATTCTTTTTGATGATGCTGGGAGTTGCACCCAAGCTGTTTACAACAAACACACATGTCTTTCTAAAGGCCTGTGTTCTCGTGAGAAGTGGGATCCTGCCTGTGTTCCCCCCTCCCTCGGGTATGCTAAGCAGAGCAGGTGCTCCAAGGACGCCAGCTAAATTCTTTAGAGAAGGAGTGGGGAAGAAAAAGACTGAAGAAATAAATAATTTTAGAAAACCAGATTTTGCAGTTTAAAGGAGGAAAACACTAAAAGGTAAATAAGACAAATCCCTCATAGTCAAAGGAGAGTGCACATAAATAACACCATATGCAGAGAACGCTGAGATTCATTTTCACACAACATCTTTTATTCAAAACATTACAGACATTTGCAGAAAAGAGTTAGTTGTACCAAGGGCAGATGACTCAATGAAATGTTTCAGTCACATTTTATAATGGGGGTGAGGCTCTTCTGGATGTCTTTTTATCAGGCTGAGGGCCAGCAAATGATGAGTAGGAAGAAACCAGTGGTGCGGGAAATTCACAGCATAAAACAAGCTTCTGAGTTTAGCCAGACAACTTGATCAATGCTGCAGCAAGAAACGCTCCTTGTCATTTCGAGTCCCAGAGCCTGGAAGTGATGGTGACACACCACGCCGGCCACCCTGCCTTGCTCACCAGGCTTCCTGTGTGAACGCTGCCTTTCCGGGGCATCTGGGAATTGAAGCTGATTTACCAGAAGTGATTAAAAATACACTGTGCAAATGTTTAAATTTTGAAAATTAATTATGGTAAAGGATGCATTGCCACCAATTCCTTTCAAAATGCTCCCCTGCATTTTGAACACATTTATGTCAGCATTCTTGCCACATTTTGAAATAGTTCTGAAATTTCTCTTACCTGAGTGCCTTTAGATACACAGTCATGGATACTTGGACATCCTGAAGTGATTCAAAACATTTACCTTTCACAGTCATTTTGATTTTGGGAAAGAGCCAGAAGTACCATGGCACTAGAACCAGTAAATAAGATGGATAAGCGCCTCTATAACATTTTTACCTCCTTGCCTTTCCATTGGATGACTCTCGGCAGCTACAATCACAGTGTTTTTGTTCACACCTTGTAAAGACATTCAGGTAAGAGGGCTTCCAGAGTTGCTTAGGAACTGGCAAGAACAATAAGTGTGTTCAAAATGAAAGGGGTTTTTCTCCCCCAAGGAAGATTAAAGGCAATGTTTTTACTGTAATAAATTTTTTAAAAATTAAATGTTACTGTAAATTTTGATCAGACTGTGTAAATTGTGCGCTGTTCTGCAAGAAACCTGAGAAACTACTTATTCTGGATAAAGCCTCACCCAGACAGATTCCACACGTGTCATCACCTAAAGTCTTGTTTACTACATTTGTCTGGGAGGTTTGAAATATTTTTATGAGTCTTATACAAGACTGAGCTGGTTATTTCAATCTTGATATCCAACCACTGACCACAGCAAAATAGTGGTAAGAGATGAATTTTCCAACCACAAATACCCTCCCCAACCCCATCTTCTCATAAGCAAACAAAATAGAGCAGAGAAAAAAGAAACTTCCCTGAATATTTGTATTCAGCAGAGTGAGATTTATGTATGAGATGCAAATTACTATGTGTTATTTACACATCTGAGGAAAAACAAACCTTGAATGTAAATATTTAGAGGGTATATTTTTTTAAATATGAAAATAGCAAAAATTATTAGAGCATTTACAACTCCTACTCTGTTAAAGAGATATTCAAATGGGTTTTTCAAAGAATTTTTTTTTCTCATTGAGTTTATTGGTACATTTTAGGTGTACAGTACAGTTACATTCATCATTGGGATCTTGTACCTTTACATGACAAATCTTGGTTCTCATTTTTTCCCATTGTCCCTGCCTTCCCTTCAGCCCCTGCTCCCCTCCCCATTTGTTTTTAAAGAAATCTTATCAGAAGCACAGAAACTATAGCAAACAAAGCATCAAAAGTAAAAAACAACTTCTACAAATCCTTTTTAAAAGCTAGTTAAATTTTCAAGTGATCATAGGATCAATTTTGTCTCTATAAAATCTTCGTTATTAATTAAATATCAAGCCTGCAACATCCACCCATTTATTTTCAAGCTTTCCATTGTTATTGTTGGAATTGAAGTAAATGGAGCATTTTATTATTTAGCTACCTTGATCTGATCCTTTTTATAGACTTTTTTTTTTAGGTGAAACATTGGTAAGTAAAACTGAGAGTTTATAGCTCTATTTTCTAAATCACTAATAGCTTATTTGGGAAACTATGCTAAGACCAAACAGTTTCCTGGGCAATACAGTGTTCACCCACAAAAGATAAAATAATCACTCATCCTTGTCACTTACTGTGTGTGGATCTCTGTTGTACATATTGTATGTACACCATTCCATTTGATTCTTACAAAAGCCACAACAAAAAGGTACTAGTAGTGTGGGGGTTGCACAGATGAAGAAAATGAGGCTCCAGAAATTGGTAGAATTTTCAAGATTGCACATCTGGCTTATGATGGAACCAAGGTCCGATACAAAACCATGCCTTTCTGAGGACAGTACCTACGGTTAAGATTTTGTCCTAAAGTTGTCCTAAAGGCTGTCATGGCACCAGAGAAAGTATACTGAAAATCACTGCAGAGTGTTTTTGAAGCACAAATGGCCAGGTACCACACTGAACACTTTATGTTTTATAGGTTAAGCATCCCTAATCTGCAAATCTATGATCAATAGGAAATGTTTCAAAATCAGATTTTTGGTATGGGGAAAAATGAGAACCAAGATCTGTCACATAAAGGTACAAGTTCCCAATGGCTGTACTGTATACCTAAAATGTACCAATAAACTCAGTGAGGAAAAAAAAAATCAGAATTTTGGAATGCCAATATGATTCCACAAGGGGAAAAAATTCCATGCTGGATCACCACTATCAAAACACAAGTACACTAAAAATAGCGTATGCAATTACCTAGTGTATTCAGTTACCTTATGACTGGGTACATATGATATACAGGTATGAAACATGAATATATTTCATGGTTAGATTTGGGTCTCCTATCCAATATATCTCATTATATATGCAAATATGTGCAAACATATATTCCAAAATCTGAAATTTGAATCACTTCTAGTCTGAGGGCTTTCAGATATGGCATATTTGACTTTCACTGTTTCATTAAAGCTTCCCTTTTTCCCATGAAGGCTGAGATAATTTACTAGGTCAGGATTTGGTGGAGTAGTCTTCCAAGTCAAGCCCATGTTGTAAATTATGATTCCTCCCCAAATTATGTACTTTGGGTTTAAGGTAAGGAGACCCAATTTATTGATAAGAGAATCAATTAGTAAAAATATGAACGAATCCACATTCATTCAACACTAGGATGAATAACGGCTGTCTTACTTGTATAGGTACAACTCCTTTTTAAAGGCATATTTTTCTGGCTTCCTTTTAAACAGCTTTGTCTAAGGTATAACTGACCAACAATAAACATACATATTTAAGGTTTCTGTTTTAATAAGTTTTGACTTATATGTATACCTGTGAAACCATGCCATCATCAAAAGAGAGAATGTGTCCCAAGCCCTGGCAAGCTTCTGAGGAGTGTGACCTATGTGTTTGCACAGGGCTTCCTGCTTAAATGGGAACCGTATTGGGTTTAAGGTTCTATTGTTGGTGTCTTGAAATTCTTAATTTTTGGATAAGAAGTGCTGCATTCCTATTTTGCACTGGGCCATATAAACTGTGCAGCTCATCTTCATGAAAACTGTGTTTATTTTAGTAAATTAATATAAAATTTACCTAAATTTTTAAGTATACAGTTTAGTTGTATTAAGCAATTTACATTCTTATTATAGTCAGTATAAGTAGTGCCTTACATTCATACTAAGTATATTTACATTGTAAAACCATCACCATCATCCATTCAAACAACTTTTTAATCTTCCCAAACTGAAATTTTGCACTTATTAAGTCATGAATATTCATTACTTCCTCCTTCAAGTCCCAGTAACCATCATTCCATTTTCCATTGCTATGAGTTTGATTTTTTATGCATGTCATAGACACAGACTTATGATGCTATGACCCAAATGTGTGAGTCCTCCCCAAAATTCTTATATTGAAACCTAATCTCCAAGGAGGTGGTATTAATAAATTGGCCTGGGGATGGAGCGGGTAAGCCATGAGGGCTGCACCCTTGCTAATGGGCTTGGTGCACTGATAGCCTGAGAGACTATGTTGGCCCTTCCTCTACATGAAGATTTGGCAAGAAGATGTCACCCTTGAAGCAAAGATGGCCACCAGAGGACACCAGATTTGCTGATCCCTTGATCTTAGACTTCACAACCTCCAGAACTGTGAGTAATTAGGTTCTGTAGTTTATAAATGAACTAGTCTAAGACATTTTGTTCTAGTAGCCTATGACAAATTTGTTTGTCTTTTTGTGACAACCTTCCTTTACTGAGCATGTCTAAAGGTTTATCCATGTTGTAACATGAATCCCAATATTTTTTCATTATAAGGCAGAAGAATCTTCTACTGTAAATTCCTACTATACTTTGCCAATTGACATCTTGTGTCCATTTTTGATTTCATATTATTTCTTTCTTTCATAATGGATTATTTTTCATTTTCTAAAAATGTTATAAAAATCTAATCACAATTGTTTTGGTTGCCTTCTTTAGTGCAGCATAAATATATCAAAATTTATCTATGCTGTAGCATAACCTAGTCGTTCTTTCTTATTGCTGAGTAGTATCCTTTACACAGATGTACCACATTTTATTTTCTGGTTTGTGGTATTATAAACAAATCTTCTACAAATATTTATGTACAAGTCTTTATTTGGATTAAGCATATATGTATTAAGTATGTATTAAGAATGTATTTATGTAGTATACATGTATTTTGTACTTATGTGTTAAGTACTGTGTATTTTATGCAATAAATATGCATAGGATGTATATTCAAATATTTTGCCTATTTTTAAAATTGGGTTGTTTTCTTATTATTGATTTTTCCTTTTAAAGGGTACTTAGAAAATAACTATCATCGTGGGGCACTATGAAAAATTTGCAGTACAAAGGGGTCTTCATTTTATGAGACAAAAATTTTTAAATTAATATTATTTCTGAGAAAAGTTTTTCTGTTTGCAAGGAATAGGACAGCTCAGAGCTAAGAGGATTGGCAGTCAAGAAGCAAGGAACCCTGAAAGTGGCTAGCATCTGAACAATTGGTAGCTTAGAATTAATTTATAAGAGATTTTCTAAAATTGATCATTTAGTAAAACTAAGAGTAGGGCCAGGGATTTAGCTCAGTGGTTCCATCACCTGCCTTGCAAATGCAAGGTCCGAAATTTGATCCCTAGTACAAAACAAAACAAAGCAAAACAAAACAAAACAAAACAAAAAAGAAAGAAAGAAAAAAAAAAAACTTAAGTGTAAATATTTTCAGGATTCAGAGGTGAAAAAATTAAATTCTGAGTTCTTAAAAGATTTGTTCTTAAACCTAATGTGACTTAGAACAAATCATGTCCTCAGACATCTTCTTACTGTAACACACATAGGACTTTTAAAATATTGAATGCCAGGCATGGTGGCACATGCCTGTAACCCCAGCACTTGGGAAGCTGAGGCAGGAGGATTGCTGGGAGTTTGAGACCAGCCTGAGCTACATAGTGACTTCCAGATCAGTCTCAACTACATAGTGAGACCCTGTCTCAAACTCCCCCCAAAAAAGAAAAAATAAAATCTTGAAATTGGTCTCAGTAGTTATTTGCTGAGAGACTACAAAGAAACTCAAATGCCACAGGCAGCCAGGCAGCACAGCATACTATTTCAATCCCTTGTGGGAGCACTGCAAAAAACGTTCTCAGTCCCATATTCCTGTACACTCCCAGCGGCCAAGGGATGCCCACATTTATTTTACTGTGTTCAATATTGTGCTGCTGGAATTCTCCATTTTCTCCCCTTTCCACTCCTGCCAGGCCTTTTACATTGCTACCCTAGTGCCCTGGTTTAGCATTTGCAGTATTTGTTGCCAAGCCATAAGCACAGGGGTGTGGTGAGGGAGCCCTGGGCTTGAAGGAAGGAAAAGGCTACTGAAGGCCTGGCCACACCGTCCTGCCACCTCTCCCTCACCTGCCTGCGTGCCAAGCCAAGCATGTGTGAGGAAGCCCTGGCTCACTGCTTCCAGGAAATCATGAGCAGCTGAGCACAGCCTTTGACACCTTGTAAGCAAGGTTGTTAACAGAGGCAGAAAAGAAAGATATGAGGTTTTTGAAAGTTTCATCTCCTTAAGCCCCGGGGTTTAGAACTGAGTAGCTGGATCAGCGAGCAGGCTGGTCTTTGCAAGCAGGAAATGGTCAACAATTAGGGAAGACAGATGTGGATAGATAGATGCATCTTCTGGATGCTTACAACGTGTTCTATGAGTCTAGGCTAATGAATACAAAGGAAGTAATAGATGCCCTATTGTGTCATATTTTGGGAGGGCTATTTTTATTATTAATTAATATTTTAAACAGAATCATATTTCTATTTCTCTATATACCAATCTACTACCAAAAAAACAAAAACTGAACACACAGATTATTATTTCCACCTCCATTTCCTTGCTCCAAAAAACTGGCCATATTCTTTTTGACCAATGTGTTCAAGGGAATGGCTATTTCCACTCTTCGTCTTCTACACATCCCATGCCTTGGGCTCATCAGGCCGGCATGCCCAGCTCCTACCTTGCTTATAAAGGCTGGCCTTTGTCAAAGATCCCTCCTCCCTGTGCTCCAGACCACTCTTCCAAGAGCGTCACTGCCCCACACTCCTAGGTCCAGATGTCCGGTGTTAATGACTGTCTTCCATCCTTACAGAATATAAATGTATTCATGGATGAAGGTAAACACACAGGGTCATGGTTTTAGATTGTGCGGTATTGTCTTTTGGCGGGGCGGGGGTACTGGGGATGGAACTTGGGACCTTGCATTTGCGAAGCAGGCAAAAGAACCACTGAACTGAATTTCTGGCCCTACACTATTGTCTTAAAGTTGCAAAACAAAATCCCTGGGTAACTTGAAAGAGCAAAAACGTATCCTCTTTCAGTTCAGGAAAACTCCCTTCTAAATTCTGGTGGTAACAGCAGTCTCGCATTCTTTGTAAATGTATCGTTCCAACCACTGCCTCTGGCTTCACCTTCACAGGACAGCCTCCCTTTGGAAATCTGGGTGCTAGATCTGCCCCTTCTGCTTATAAAGACAGCTGTAATTGAGTTTAAGGCCCACGATAAATACAGGTTAATCACATCTTGAAATCCTTAACTTCTGCAAAATTAGGTCATCTGGAATTAGGACTTGAATGCAGCTTTTTGAGGCCATAATGAACCCAAGACATTTTCCCTCAAAAAGTGTATTTTGTTCCATTTTATAGAAAAACCACAACTTCTTTATCCAGTTTCCAATGCATGGGCAAATAGGTTGTTTCCAAGATTTAGCTATTACAAACTGTGCCGCTATAAACATGGGTGCACATACTTCTCTGTGATATGATTCTTTTAGTTCTCTTGGAAAGATACCCAGCAGAGGGATGGCTGGGTCAAATGGAACCTCCAGTCCAAGCTCTTTGAGGTATCTCCATATTGATTTCCATAGTGGTTGCACTAGTCTGCACTCCCACCAACAATGGAGGAGGGTTCCTTTCTCCCCACAACCCCGCCAACATTTGTTATTGTGTGATTTCTTGATAGCAGCCATTCTTTGTGGGGTGAGGTGGAATCTCAGTGTTGTTTTCATCTGCATCTCTCGAATGACCAGT